>NW_025336087.1:38677213-38809780 GCF_004798865.1 Varanus komodoensis | reverse complement strand
AACTGAGATCATTCTGTCATTTTGGAGATTGTATCCCACTACTGCGGGCAAGAATCCCTCAGAAGAAATGGAGTAGCCTTCATAGTCAATAAAAGAGTAGGAAAAGCAGTACTGGGATACAATCTCCAAAATGACAGAATGATCTCAGTTCAAATCCAAGGCAAACCATTCAACATCACAGTAGTCCAAGTCTATGCCCCAACCACTGGTGCTGAAGAGGCTGAAATTGACCGGTTCTATGAAGGCCTACAACACCTTCTAGAATTAACACCAAAAAATGATGTCCTTATTATCATGGGGGGTTGGAATGCTAAAGTAGGAAGCCAAAAGATAACCAGAATAACAGGCAAGTTTGGCCTTGGAGTACGAAACAGGGCACAGGCTGGTAGAATTTTGTCAAGAGAATATGATGGTCATAGCAAACACTCTTTTCCAACAACCCAAGAGATGACTCTACACATGACAGTCACCAGAGGGTCAACACAGAAATCAGATTGACTATGTGCTCTGCAGGCAAAGATGGAGAAGCTCTATACAGTCAGTAAAAACTAGACCAGGAGCTGACTGTGGCTCAGATAATGAGCTTCTGGTTGCAAAATTTAGGCTTAAATTGAAGAAAGTAGGGAAAAGCACTAGGCCACTCAGGTATGACCTAAATCATATCCCTGATGAATATACAGTAGAGGTGACAAATAGATTTAAGGAATTAGATCTGATTCCTTAAATTAGATCTGATAGGCAGAGTGCCTGAAGAACTATGGACAGAGGTTCGCAACATTGTACAAGGGGTAGCAACTAAAACCATCCCAAAGCAAAAGAAATGCAAGAAAGCAAAATGGCTGTCTGAGGAAGCTTTACAAATAGCTGAGAAAAGGAAGCAAAAGGCAAGGGAGAAAAGAAAAGATACACCCAATTGAATGCAGAATTCCAGAGAATAGCTAGATGAGATAAGAATGCCTTCTTAAATGAACAGTGCAAAGAAATAGAAGAAAACAATAGAATAGGGAGGACCAGAGATCTCTTCAGGAAAGTTGGAGATATGAAGGGAAAATTTCATGCAAAGATGGGCATGATAAAAGACCAAAATGGCAGGGACCTAACAGAGGCAGAAATGATTAAGAAGAGGTGGCAAGATTACACAGAAGTACTAAACAAGAAAGAACTTAACATCCCTGATAAGCACAATGGGGTGGTCACTGACCTCGAGCCAGACATGCTGGAATGTGAAGTCAAATGGGCCTTAGGAAGTCTGAGCAACAACAAAGCTAGTGGAGGTGACAGTAGTCCAGCTGAACTATTCAAAATCTTAAAAGACGATGCAGTAAAAGTACTACACTCAATATGCCAGCACACTTGGAAAACTCAACAGTGGCCACAGGATTGGAAAAGGTCAGTTTACATTCTGATCCCAAAGAAGGGCAATGCCAAAGAATGTTCAAACTACCACACCATTGCACTCATTTCACATGCTAGCAAAATTATGCTCAAAATCCTACAAGCTAGGCTCCAGCAGTATGTGGTCCAAGAACTACCAGAAGTACAGGCAGGATTTTGAAGAGGGAGAGGAACTAAAGATCAAATTGCCAACATATGCTGGATCATGGAGAAAGCTAGGGAGTTCCTGAAAAAGATTGACTTCTGCTTCATTGAGTATGCTAAAGCCTTTGATTGTGCCAATCACAACAACTTGTGGCAAGTTCTTAAAGAGATGGGAGTACCAGATCATCTTATTTGTCTCTTGAGAAACCTATATGCGGGTCAAGAAGCAACAGTGAGAACTGGACACGGAACCACAGATTGGTTCAAAATTGAGAAAGGAGTTCGGCAAGGCTGTATACTGTCACCCTGCCTATGTAACTTATATGCAGAGCACATCATGAGAAAGGCGGGGCTAGATGAAACACCAGTTGGAATTAAGATTGCCGGGAGAAATATCAACAACTTCAGATATGCAGATGATACCAGTCTAATGGCAGAAAGTGAAGAGGAACTAAAGAGCCTCTGGATGTGGGTGAAGGAGGAGAGCGCAAATGTTGGCTTGAAACTCAACATTAAGAAAACTAAGATCATGGCATCCGGTCCTCTCACTTCCTGCCAAAGAGATGGGAAAGAAATGAAGGTCATGACATATTTTATTTTCCTGTGCTCCAAGATCCCCGCAGATGGGGACTGCAGCCAAGAAATTAAAAGACGCTTGCTCCTGGGGAGGAAAGCTATGGCAAATCTAGACAGCATACTAAAAAGCAGAGACATCACCCTGACAACAAAAGTGCATATAGTCAAGGCTATGGTTTTTCCAGTTGCAATGTATGGATGTGAAAGTTGAACCATAAGGATGGCTGAGCGCTGAATAATTGAGGCCTTTGAACTGTGGTGCTGGAGGAGACTCCTGCAAGTCCCTTGGACCACAAGGTGATCAAACCGGTCAGTCCTAGAGGAGATCAACCCTGACTGCTCTTAAGAAGGCCAGATACTGAAGATGAAACTCAAATACTTTGGCTACCTAATCAGAAGGAAGGACTCCCTGGAGAAGAGCCTAATGCTGGGAACAATAGATGGCAAAAGAAGAAGGGGACGGCAGAGAATGAGGTGGCTAGATGGAGTCACTGAAGCAGTCGGCGTGAGCTTAAGTGGACTCCGGGGGACGGTGGAGGACAGGAAGGCCTGGAGGAATGTTGTCCATGGGGTTGCAATGGGTCGGACACAACTCCGTGACTAACAACAACAACAATAGGTACCTCTTCCTCCTTTTAGTTCTTCTTTTCTGTTGATTGGTAAACAAAATACTATATGACCTGATTCACATGATGGAAATATGCCCTGGCCTATAAAGTGCATTTTACATCTGGTTGTGCAACAACATGGTAATGTCTTTGTACCATTATGAAGCAAGCAAGATACATTATCGGCTCACAGCAAAGTGTATGGATAAACTTAACACTCTCAAGGCTGAAAATTGATCTGGTTATACAGTGAAGCAATCTGATGATCACTTCATTGTATGTCCAATTCAATGTGCACATGGCCATGGAAAATTTGGGACATGGTGAATCTCTGTCAACATTGTATTTCTATGCTTCTTAACTGGAATGGTATTGGGTTGAATCCAGGATTATATATCCCTAATATGGATCCCTGGAAATCTGTGAGGCAAGTTAGTCATGTCTGACTTAAGTCCTACATTTGACAATGGATCTGTTCTAAGTATGATTAAATCAGGATCCAACAGAGGTGTGTATGTGCATGTATGTGTGTTTACAGAAAAGATTCATCTACTATTAATTTTGCAGAAATGACTCTTGTTCCTTCCACTTGATAGTGGAAACATGTTCTTAATATCCTTTCCCTGAATTTACAGCAAAAATGTCTTTTTGTCCATTCATTATGACATATTTATTGAATAAAATAGTTATTAAATAAATAAAGCTCAAGCTAGATCAGAGATCTTTCTAGAATATCTCCAACCAAGCAAAAGGATGGTAACAATTTTTTTTATATTTTATTTATAATCAATATAAGGAACAAGTTTGAAACATTTTTACTTTCTTTTGAAACATAAACCACTTATCATATCTAAAAAATTCAAAACTACATCCCAGTCCTAAGTAACTCCAATTAATCACTACTCCCATGTCACTGTGCAAAGAATTAAATCTTTGCCCCTTCCCCACTAACTTAGATGTCTGTTTCCTTCTTCTGCCCCATGCTAAAAGTTAATCCAATAATGCTATATTCCGGTATTGAGCAGCTTAACTCTTTAGCCATCTAAAACGTCCACAAGCATTCCGTGATACTGCAGCTAAGTTAATGGTAATAGTGGAGGCTGGTTGGGAACCAGGATTGATTTCAGTGCATTAAGCCCGGATCTTGTAGCTGGCAAAGACAGCAAGACAACAGCATGCATTCCACACCCCACCACCAATATTTCCATTCTGCACCTCCGTTTGAACGTAAGAGCCCTGCTGGATCAGGCAAAGGGGTCATCTAGTTGGGCATTCTGTTCACACGGCAGCCGAACCTGCCTGCAGGATCTCACAAGCAGGATCTGGGTGGAACAGCACCTGCTTGCCCAAATGCCCAACAACTGGTACATCATGTTGACAGTGAAAACTGGACATGCAGGTCCAGTTTGAAAACAAGGAACAATGTTATTAAACTGGAATGCCTGAGTTCTGAACTTCTTTTGTTCTTTTGCAAGACCATTTTCCTTGGCAAAATGATTTTTCTACCTGGAAATTATTTTCCAAGGATGAGGGATTAGATCAATTGCCTTAACTCGTATGTTCACTCATCTGGTTCTAGCAAATTTAGAAACAACTGGTTTTGGAAACAAAAGCAAAAGAGGGGGACACAATAGGCCAGCACCTATGTTCAGCAGAGCACCTAGCACATCATAGGCATGATTAAGCGACAAAAGCATTTTAAGTTTATTCTCCAGAACTTTCATAAAGCTGATTCTACTGGAGTTTCTAGAACTAATGGTGTTTCAATGGAGTTGCAAGTAATTCTGCTTAGGGCTGTAGCTTCTTTGCATGATCTTCTCAGCCAAAGACAAAACTCTTCCAATTCTCATTGGAGAATGAGGGATGACTCCCATGCTCAGGCTGGCTAAGGGCCACTGGATGGTGTGGGCCTACCTGTTCACCTGTGCAATGGTAAACAACTGGGAATAGGGAATCATTAGCGCATGATAATTGTCTTGTACAGATAAGCTTTAGGCCAACCTGAGAGCAAGCATGTTCATTGTGTCCCACTGGAGGTAAAGGGAGAAAAGAACTTTAAAAGGAAGTCCAAAATGGTTTAAAACTGCCATGCACAATCATGATGATGCAGAATCCTCGAAGAAACATATTGCAACTCTTTTCCCTGGTTAAAGATGCTCTAAAGTGGCTGCTTCCACCTTCTGCCCTAGCAAGGATGAACAGACAGCGTTTATGAGGAAGTACTGGTAGCTCCATGGCTAATTTCCAACCACCACTTTTAAGCACTGTTAAAATGAGCCTCACTGATCCAAAGGGGAGAGATTGAAACATCCATGAGACTTTTAAAAGTGCTCAACTTGAGCTGCAATATGCCAGTTGTGATTTGTTTATATACCTAGCTGTGGTTTCTATCCTTTTTTGGACCGATGAGCACATTTTGGTAATTTGAGAAACCGCTGTGGTCCCCATAGCAAAGTGGACTGCCATTTTGGTGACTCCCTGTTGTGTCTATGGATCTCAAGCTGCAGGTTATTCAGCAAGAAGTGTAGTTTCATGTCTGTTGAATACCAGAACGTTTCTTTAATTTGTCTAATTTGTAAGTGCTGACAGTGCAACATGGCTAATACATTTGAACAAATGTCCAGTAGGTGCTTCCTTTCATGGGGAAGATTTATTTATTTATTTATTTATTTATTTATTTATTTATTTATTTAGAAGGCTTCTATGCCGCCCCATTTGCCAAAGCCTTGGGGCGGCTCACAATAATAAATAAATAAGGACAGAATAAAACAGTATAATATGAGTCGACCTGGCCCGAAAAATAAAATAAATAATATTAACAATTAAAATAGCATTTGAATAAAAAGGTCTTCGCCTGGCGCCGAAAAACAAATAACGACGGCGCCAGGCAGACCTCTCTGGGGAGCGTATTCCATAGATTGTTATTATACAGATGAATTTTGTACTGGAACACTCTTCAACATTCAGTGATGTACACAATCTTTTAAATAATTTACCAAGGAAGACACAATTATTTACCATGGAAATGAACAAATAGCCAACGCAAATGGAGTCATGGTGTCCTTTGGACAGCTGAAAGACTGATATTGAATATTGCAAGGATAGATGCTCACTTCTTATAATAGAGCAGACTGAAGACATTACAGTACTTACAGTATTTGAGCAGGTGGCAGACAGATGCCACTTTCAGATTGATACCTATTTGGAGATTGGTCCTCTGTAGTTGAAGGGAAAGTCTAGGTATAATTTCTAGAAAGTTGCATTCATTTTGCATAAATGTATAATTTAGATGGCTAGAATAAAATAGAACAAAACATTTCGAGGCACAATGCTGAGGTGTCAATGGAGGTGACCATGAATGCTACTCCCCAGAGAGAGGTTTGCCTGGTGCCGTCACTTTATTCTTTTCAGTGCCAGGCTAAAACCTTTTAATTTTCCCCATATTTTATGGTTTGTCTGTTATTTTAATATGGGTTTTATTGTCAGAAATTGATTAGGATGCTGTGTTTTATTTTATTTTTTGTCTTACTGTTAAACGATCTGGTGACTTCAGTAAGGGACAGTCTAAAAAAGTTTTAAATAAATAAATACTGTGATGAGTAAGTTTTACAAAAGCATCCAGCTCAACTGATCAGACTGAGTTTTCATGGGATCTTATAGGGTGGAGATAAGGAACACACCAAGTTTGAAGGAAAAGTGAAAGGTTTTTTCAGAAGAACAGATCCCACTGGAGGTCATCAGCCTTGGCTGCTGACTTAAATGCAAATGGAATAGATGGAATAAATCCTTCTTCAGTCCCAAGCTCCAGTGGTGGAGTGCATCCTTCTATTCCACAGGCGATTCCAGTACTGGGAACAGAATATATTTTTTTCTTCAGTGAAGTGAGGGTCTCTGACTACAGTTAGAGCAGGCTGAGGTGGGAGATATGCCATCCCAGTTCCTCATTCACCACTGCAGTTCCCAAATGGAACTCAACCTGCCGGGACAGTTTAAGTGACAGCCTGACCCCACTCCTCTGCTGCTAAAAAGCTAGCTCTCTCATACTTCCAAATGGCAACATGGCCAAGCACTAAGCACTCGTGGGATGGCAGATCAAAAGAAAAGTGCCAACACATGATCTAAAGTGCTCTTGCTTCCTTCTTTGCTTCTGGATTGGTAGGGTTTTATGGTTCCAAGAGTGGGTGCAGCTATTCAGTCCAGGGTCCTTTTAGTTCTTTCTTTGCAAATGAACCAGCATCACCCATTCAGAATAAGAATTTACTGTATATACTGGTCACTGATCTCTCTCAACAACTTTCTGGGCTGCCAGAGGAATGTTTCTACAATGGCTATTTCTTCTGGCTCCATTTTCTTACCCTTCTTCCTCTCCATCAATTTATATTTCATTCTGCCCCTTCACACACATCATTCTTCTTTTCATCATTTGTCATGTCCACATTTCCTGTCAAATTTGATGACTCAATTCCAATGTCTTCAGCCTTGCTCTTTCTCCAGACCCCAACCTGGTCCAAGGTATCACCCCATTTACAGCTCAAAACATGTACCAGGTGTCCTGTTCTGCATTGTTACTAAGTTGTCCTGGGTAACTAATGGGGGCAAGGAAAATTCCTTGGGTGGTTTTGGATGCAAGCTCTTAGCAGCATTCAGCAAGGAGATCTGTGAAGCAAAGGATTCTGGATTTTAGCCAGGCTAAGCAACTGTTTGGCCTAGTACAGCTAAAATGCATTTGTCACACTACAATCCTAAAGCTATGAAAGGAAGCAACAGAAATATTTCATGTCAAGAGGGATACAGAGACATACAAAGGAAAACAAAATATGCTCAATAACAGGGAGTGCCATAGTGCCGGGAACCTACTGTAAGGGCCTCTTTACTAATGGCAAGAATGAATTGCCAGGAGTCGCAGGGAAGATTGAATCACCTTGAACCCCAGGGTTTTTATTGGTGAGATCACCCAGAACCCCTGCAGTTACGTAAACCAGCTAACTACCGGGTAGTGGTTTGCACCACCAACTACAAGCTTTTAGAACATATACAGAGTATTTTATAGATTCTGAGTCACATGGGCCCAGCAGCTGGGCAGTTGATGATGAAATAAGGTGAACACATAGAAACAGAGCGAGTCAGAAGGGGTCTCCCGGGCCATCTCGTCTGACCCCCGACTCCAGCCGGCTCCGCTCATGATGTGTCCACCATGTGCACGTCCAGCCTATCTTTGAACACGCTCACTGATGGGGCCTCGACCAAGAAGATGAGAGGTCTGCAGAATTATTGTTGTCTTGGCATGCAATGAGGGTGATGGCAATGCTGTTAACCAGGCAGCCTGACCAGTTCTTACTGATCAGCAGAACAATGGTCCTGGCAGCTCCTTGGGGAAGCCATCAAGTCTCACTTCTTAAAGTAACGCCAAATGCCAAACAGTAACCTGGCTTGGCATTTTTGGTTGCTTTCTGACAAAGAGGTGCAGGCATTTTATAACACAAAGACACATAAGCAACCCTTTTCTGCCAGGATCTGTCTGAATTTTCCCAGTACTACACACTAAGCTCAGTCATGAATATGAGCAAAGAGTACTGCATTTATTTATTTATTGTATTTTTATCCAGCTTTTCAGACAATTATTGCCTTTCGAAAGAGCTTGCTTCAATCAAAAGGAGAGGTAGGCTGCCATCAAGCTTACAAACTAAAATGAAGGGGAGTGCAGAGAACAAAAGAGCAAAACAGAAGGTGGCTCATTTTTTCAAGGGCAGAAAAAGGTGGTGAGCTATAAAGCAGCATTTAATTGCACTTCAGGCCAGGCTGATCTTGTTTTGCTGATGTTCCTGCTTGAAAAGCAATTGGTGGCTATTTGACCAGTTGATGGGGCCAGAGCGTTCTTTCCGTGTAATTCTCCAGTCCCAGGGCTACAAACAGGTGGAACTGAGTGTACTTTCTGGCTGAGGGGGAAGCAAAAGACCAATAATCAATTGGCAAAAAGACTTGCAACTTCAAAACACGTATTTATGCTGGATAAATTCAGGGAAAAGTTTTTAAAAGCATGACTCCACTGCCAAGTGGGAAATACAACAGGCAGCTTTGCAAAATTAATAACAGATTTTTTTTCCCTTCTGGAATTCCACAGCATTTATTAATACTCCTCTGACTGGCATTTTATAAAGGTTAAAGAGCCCCAAAATAACCTTTACATACACCCATGTGTGAAATTTAACAAGTAATGTCACGAAAGTTCATATTTAATTGCCTCAAAATATGAACTTCTCTACTTTGTAATCTCAGCTGCATCACAAAATTAAATCTTTTTCCCCTTGAAAAGGTGTTCTCTGAACTTCTCTGTAAGTGTGCATCAAGAAGGAGATCTAGATTTAGATGTCCAGGACCCCTGAATTTTCAGTGGTGAAATCAGGTACCGTGAAATTAACAGGTCACAAGCCATCTTCTGCTAAGCATGATTGTGACCATTTCAGAGTTGCAAGGAACTCTGAAAATGTGATTTCCTGGTGGCTCGACAGTCCTACCAGGTACTAAGACCTGAGAAATGACATGGCCTAGCACATGCTGGCCCCGGTGAGTCTCCAGGTTCAGCGCTCCAGGTACCAAGAAGTAATGGGCCCATCTCATTCTTCTGCTGTAAGTATCAAGTTAGTTTTTGGTAAAAGGAAGGGAGCAATGAGGTAGGACTTGTGCTTTTGAGGTTTGGCAGATCCATGGTGGGTTCATGGGAAAATACAGCGGTGCCTTGGCTCACGAACTTAATCCGTTCCAGGACTCTGGTCGTGAGCCAAATTGGTTGTGAGCCAAGTTACATTTCCCCATAAGGTTCAAGGTAAATAAGGTTAATCCATTATTTATTTTTTTAATCAAAGACTATTTTTTTATCAGAAAAATGTGAAGCAAAGTGACAAAGAACAACAAAGATTGCGGCCATCTCCCTACCCCGAGCATGAATGTGGCCATCTCCCCGCCCCACCCAGCACGACCACAATTGCATCCATCATCCCTGCATGTGCCCATCATCCCATCATGCTGGGGGCGGGGGGGGGGAGATTGGTGCAAACACAGGCGTGTTGGGGGGGGAGAGATGGGCCTGAACGTGGTTGTGCTCGTGCAGGAAAGTCAGGCACAATCATGGGTGCACTTGTGCAGGAAAGACAGGCGCGATCTCGGCCATCTCCCCCCGCTGCCCCCAGCACAATCACAGCCATCTACCCACTTGGGGGGGGGGGGGATGGCCGCAATCGTGGTCGCCACCCAATGTGGAGTTTGTGACCTGAGTCAACATTTTTATGAAATTTTTGTTCGCAACCCAATTTGGTCAAGAACGGAGGTGTTTGTGAGCCAAGGTACCACTGTATTGGAGCCCTGTTACATTTTTCATGATACCATCAGGGAAGTTCTACTGTAAATTTCAGAAATGAACACAGTGAAAGTTTAAGTATTTTCCAATTTTTAAATGTATTGATTTTTTTAAGTTCACTTTGCTGATCTGAATTCCATATGCAGTTGGAGAATGGCCATACATCATCAAATCGAGTGAGCTTACACCAAATGATCGATCTGCATGCATGGTTCATTTTGTTTCATTGTCATTGCTGAAAGAATGCAGGTGAAGCGTCCAGCATGAATAATCCAATTGCTCTTTCAGATCAAAAGGATCAATAAGGACTAAAGGGTTCAGTGATAGAGCACAGATGCTTATGGAATTTAGAAAAGCATGTAATGACAATTATTTCATGGTGCATTAATGAAGTATGAATCACCAGCAATTAAAAATCAATTATCCCTGAACAGCTGTGTTCATACTTCAGCTAGGATTGGATAGGACATGTCTGACCTTTCAAGACAAGAATCCCCTTCTTCTCCATTTGATTCTAAGCCACAGTGCCACTAAAACTGGGCCTTAGGGCTGTGGTCTAGGGACCCACAGCTCAGGGGGTCTTCCAAAGGACAATCCAAAGCACAACAGGTGATGGACACAGCACTGGTGATGGTAGATCATCTTAGACTCAGTGCGGTGTAGGGCCACAAGGATGGTGGATGGATTGCAGGGAAAGCCATATGAGGCGAGACTGAGGGAACTGGATCCTTTCAGTCTGGAGAAGTGGAGACTCTGGAGAAGAGAAGATACCTGTTGGCGATATACAGGTATGTGGGGGGGGGGGTGTCATGCAGAGGTGGGTAGAGACCTGTTTTCCCCTGAGGAGAAGGGCATGATGTCTTCCAGTGGAGCCAAGCTCAGGGAATCAAGGTTCAATTTGGATGCCAGGAAGTACTTCCTGACAGTTAGGACCCCGAGGGTATGGAATGGGCTTCCACAGGAGGTGGCTGAAGCCCCACTGCTGAGGGTGTTAAAGGATAGGCTAGCCATGCACATGGTAGGCATGTCATGTGTGTAGCCGGCTGGAGCCAGGGGTCAGACTAGATGGCCCAGGAGACCCCTTGTGACTTGCTCAGTTTCTCAGTTTCTCTATTTCTACCATGCCCGAGGGCAGCAAAATAGCTTGAGAGAGTATAGGATGATCTATCCTCCAGCAGAAGGGAATGTCAGGAGTCAGAAGGAAATGCTGAGGGGCTGCTCTCTTTGCCCTCCCCCAGGATCTGCCACCTTAGGTGGTTGCCCCCTCAAGGGGAGGCCAGCAGTTTGCTCCTTCACATGCACCAAAGCCTTCCTTCTTCTCTCAGAGAGAGTTGCTGTGTGCAAGGAACCTATTGCAGCCGGTTGTTTCAAATGGCTGGCTCTGCGCTTTTCCTTCCATACAATCCTACAGCAGGGACGGACTCTCACCTGCCACTTTGTGCATCGGGGTGCAGCATCACCCTGGTTTTCATCTGAGTGGGGTGTGTGTAGCTAGCAATAGGAGCACTTCCTGACACCCGAAAGTCTAGGAAGCAATAAAAGTTACATTTGACCTACAAAATATTTGTTCCTTAAGGGCAAGCAATTTGATTCTGTTTATTAAGCAGAATGTCATAGCACAAAGAGATTTTCTTCTTAACAGGATCTTTGTGGTAAGAAAAAAGATAGAAGTGGTGATGGAAAAATGTACAGAAAGGTGGTGTGGTGGTTAGAAGTGTTGGACTGGGGACCCAGGAGGTCAGAGTTCTAGTTGTCACTTGCCCATGCAACTCACCGGGATGACTTTGGGCCAGTCACTAACCCAGTCTACCTCGGAGGATTCTTATTGTGAAGATAAAAATTGAGTAGAGAACTATGCAAACCTCCTTGATTCCCTTGTAAGAGGAAACAAGCCAGGATATAAACCCAAAGATGTAATAACAGTAGTCACAATAACAAGACAAGGCAAAGACTTGTAATAATAATGCAAGACAAAGACAAAAACATATGAAATGTCACGAGGAGATAACACGATCTACATCTCACCCAGATCCAGCCCATGTCAGCCAGAACTGTCCCTTTCCTAAGTCAGGCAAGTGGAATAGTACAAGTATCGGTTTGTCCATTGAATACTAGTGGCTGGCTAGGTGCCAGTGAGCAACTGATGGGGTTGCCTTTGGTGTATTTTCCTGTTTCCACTGAAGATGAAAAATGATGAAGGCTAAAGTGCTGTGTGCAATTACCTGGGGGAAAGCTCTGCTTGGACTTACCTTCTGAGTGAACGTGCATAAGATTGCGCTCCGAGTCTCTTCCTGTCTCCAAGGAGCTGAGCTTGGTTGCAGTGCACTTTTTTGCTTAGCTGTGTCCCTACATGGGAGGTCAAAAATCATGTCACATAATATGCATGAGTGAATTCTAAAAACACACCATGGAAATCAGTGACCTTTCAGAAAACCTTTGCTAGAATAGCAAAAGTAGCTTGAAAACTGCAACAGTAAAAAGAAAAGCGTGTCTGTGTGGAAAAACCCTCCTCGCTCTTGAAAGTGATGCATTATTTTAGTTTATTAGCATATTTACTCTGTAGCAGTGGACTAACTTAGAAATGACTTACACTAGGCAATTTTACAGGCATTGTAATGCCTGACTCGGTGGTATGTCACATGATGCATATCGCAATTAACTTCCTCAGGCTATTTCTGCCATTATATCTTGGACTTCTTAAGCACAGTTATAGTCCCACTTTTTAAATACATGCAGTGGCTGTTTCCAAGTAGAGATATATCTGTGTATGCTAAACTGGCAGTCCTGTTCTGGGACCAGGTGATGTGCCTTCAATGGGGTGGGGGTGACTTGGAGTCGGTGTGGACCTGCAAGAGGAAGTATCCTCTCTGGCATCCACAAAAGAGCAGCAACCTTGAGAAGAAGATAACCGCAATCACCCTCCAGCGGCTCCCCCAGTTTCCTTGCCCACTCACCCTCACAGCTTTTCTTCTCTCTTTGTCTTGAAAAGGAAATGCCAAGCTGCTGCCTCCCTCCTTCTCCTGACTTGTGGAGGGAAAATGTTTTCAATGCCTTTTCCAGCCTGCAAATGCATGTCTACTCAGAAGTAAATTGCATTATCATCAGTGACCTTTCTAAGATGTAATCAGTGGACATAACTTGTGGGAGAATAGGCATGGGAAAGGGGCTACCCTCGATTCCCAGGAATTCCTTTTTGGGGAAGGGAAATGGAGGGGATGATCCTACTGGCTTCAGTCCACAGGCGATGGAAGGATAGCAGCAAGTGGGATCATGAGCTCCCAATTCTTCTCTCACCGCCATGATTTTTGGGAGGATGCAGGGGGAGCTGCTAAAACTCTCTGTCCCTTCATTCAAGGAAACCCACATGGGAGATGAACATAAAACCAAATGAAGCTTACGGGACCATTTCCTGGCACATACCATCTTTCTAGCTCTACTACTCCTGAAATTGTATATATCTGTGACCAAAGACGTCATTTTCAACCGTGGAAATTTGCTCTGCATTCATCAGCATGTGTCCTTGTGATGAATGCATTTTGTGTGAATAATAAGACTGTTCCCTCATAAAGGGAATGGGCTAGCATAGATCTCTTTTAGTTGTACTGGCAGTTATCATAGCCTGATAACATGATCTCTAGGTTTATAGTAGTTAAGACATGACCACTTTCCTAATCAGCACCATAACTTGTTTCCTTATTTTAGATTTGTGAAATGAGCTGGTCACTTCAGTCTGCTTCCCATGGGCCTTGCAGCTTGTCAGATCATCCTCACATATTCATGCACCAGGCTTCAGCCTAATCCTGCCAATTTTTATTCTAGGACATTTTCAGGACCTACTTTTGCTTTCCCCCAGATGTCTCAAAAGACTGAAGAATCTGCACTCCTAAACTGACCCATGAAAGCTGTTCAGGTTGTAATTTGGCTATAGCCTTATCATCAGTGCTGCTGAGGATCAATTTTGAAAGTTCTATATTTCCATTTTAGACAAATCTAGACAGCATAGTAAAAAGCAAAGACATCACCTGCTGGCAAAAGTTCCTACAGTCAAAGCTATGGTCTTCCCAGTTGTAATGTATGGCTGTGAGAGTAAAAGTGAGCACCGAAGAACTGACACTTTTGAATTTTGGTGGTGGTGAAGACTCCTGAGAATCCCTTGGACAGCAAAGACATCTTAAAGGAAATCAACCCTGACTTTTCTTTATTTAGAAAGGCAGATACTGAAGAAGAAACTCAAATACTTTGGCCACCAAATAGGGAGAAGGGAGGACTCACTGGAGAAGACCCTGATGCTGGGAAGGATTGAAGGTAAAAGGAGAAGGGCATGGCAGAGGTTGAGGTGGCTGGATGGGGTCACTGCGGCAGTGGGTGTGGGCTTCGGTGGACTCCAAGGGATGGCAGAGGACAGGAGAGCCTGGAGGAATGTTGTCCATGGGATCGTGAAGGGTCAGACACAACTTAGCGACTAAACAAAATTAACACATTTCCATTATCCTGTGGGACCAAGACCATTTTGATATAAATTGCTCTTGTGCTTATTTAAACATATGGATCATGAAAATCTGTCTTGAGTATCTAAAATATGAAAGATATGTGGGAATTGTATCTAAGAAAAAAAATGCATATAAAGAGCAAAATCTAATTTATCATATTAAATTGGAACTAGGTCTGATATTAAGTTCTTCCACACATGTTCAGTAGGGTTTGGCGGAAGGAACCAATCACACTGAGAAGTTTTGTGCAAAATCTTGCCCAAATTTGTGCTGACTTTTTAGTGCTTTGTGTACTTCTGTCACAGTGCTTTGTGGATACCAAGGAAATTCATGTGTAACATAAGCTAGCTAGAAAGTCCTTAGGTGGTTTAATATAACTGAACAGAAGGGGTGGGGGAATCTGATTTTTGACTGTGCAGGAAATGTGCATTTTTCCTAAAAATGAGGCCTAGGTGGCACTAAGTGTTCACTGATGAATAAAAGAGAACTTGATATCCCCACTTCAATTCATTTAATCAATTTCCTTGTATACTGGAAGCTGATTGTGTTCTTGGACTGCACCAGGTAAACAAATGCAGCAGAATGCAGTAACTTATTCAAGGAAAAAGGTTGTGGAGAGCCACAGAATCAGCATTTTCTTCTGCTTCCCCTTTTCCTCCTTTTGTTTTCTCCATCCCATGCTCTTTCTCACACAGTTCATTAATGAATGCACCAGTATGTTCCCATTCACAAACACATATGCACAGATGCTCATTGCTTGTACACATCATGCACATAGACTCTCTTGTGCGATCTAGCACACATACATGATCTTAAACCCTGATGTAAAAAACTGTGTGCACGCTAATTAAAGGCACAAGAAATGCCAGGAAACTTCCAGCCTCTGTCACTGTCCTGACCTCTGTCCTTCTGCCCCTTTCCACCATGATAAAACATCCACTCAGCTACTCATTTGCCTCTAAATATGGAAAATGTGCTTAGCTAGCAGAGCTTTCTTAGACCCGGGTGCAGCAGTTAGGAGAGCCCTACTGATGTGCTAGACTGGAACTCTTAGCATCTTGTACACCTAAACATCTTGAAGATGCCAAGCTGGGAAACGTTCAGATTTGGGGAAGGTTGTTTTTCTGGAACGTGTTGTAGGAGATGTTTGCAGTCAGTGATATGAGTCTTCCAGGAAAGTTTGAATTTGAAAAATTTTCCAGTGCAAATTAGGCTAATTTACATAAGGTCATTTGCATTGGAAACATTTCAGAAAATTTCCACCGCAAATTAGGTTGTCTTGCTGAAGAAAAGAAAAATCAATTTTCATTCGAATATCTTATAATATAAAAGAAAGAGTTAATTGAACATATTTATTTTATGTAGCAGCAGCACAATCTAACATGGCTGCCTGTAAATGTCTGAACTTGGAGGCTTACCAGAATCTAATTGAGGATGGAAGAAGCACGAAGGCAAAGGTTGCCTCTATATGTTTTCTGCCTGGCAAAAGACATAGACGTCCATTTCCAGCTGGATAAGTCTTTGGAGCCGGCTCATGAGAACAGATTGAAGCATCACTAGGATACATCCCAGTCAGGTGGAGCCTCACCCCTCCCCTCCCCTGCCCCCCTTCCCATCCCACCACCCCTACACTGGCTCTGTGGTCAGCCACCGCTCTTTCCGTGCCAAGTGCAAGGGATGCTGGGAAGTACTCGGCCTTCAGACTCCTCGCTCCATCTTCAAGTTGCTTTTTCAAGGTCAGGGCTGAGGCTCTGATTTTTCTAATGACCAGCCAGAAAGCATCTGCTGCTCCTAGGATGGCACTCTAAATAATGCTAAAATATCCCATGTTAATATTTTACCCCTGTGCCAAGTGTTTGACCTGAAGTATTTGAGGAGAAAAATCAAAAGCATATTTAATGTGACTTAAACATAGAGGTTTTTTATTGAAATATTTGTACTTCGCTGAGATTCTTCAGATTTAACAGGAAAAGTGAAGAAACTGAAAGCTGTTGACACAGTAATTAATTTTAGCAAACCAAAGAAATGTGTATGATATGCTGACTACCACTTATCTACTTCAACAGAGTTCAGTTTTCTTCTACTTAGGTTATTCAGGCACCTTCAGTTTCACTGTTACGACAGAGCAGTTTCACTTCACTCCAAGACATATATGTATTTCCATGCCATGCATGTATTCTCTCACATACAAATGTCAATTACAATTTTGGAATGACCAAGGTCATCTGATATTATATTTCTAATCGGCATCCATCCATTTTTATCACTGAACTGATAAAATGTAAATTTTTCTATGAAATATCACTACAGATCACTGGTTGTAGTATACCCTTTTTGGAGAGGCACCCATCACGTGTCCTACATCCAAACCATTTTTAATGTTTTGTGTGTTAAAAAAGCATCATGTTTGTTAATAGACACGTTGTTGATTTGTTGACACTGTTTAATACTGTTGAGAGAACAGAAGGCTCATGTCAGAATCACTGGAGGTGAATTTTGTCCCCCAGTATTTCGGCATATGCAGCCAAACATTTTAGAGGCTTTGTGAGCCGATACACAGCGGGGGCTTGCTTTCATGCCAGGAACAGCTTCTGCTTAATAAAAGATGTGTGCTAGAGTGCAGCGGGCCTGAGAAAGCATCAAAGGAGACTGGTCAGAGATGGTAGATCAAAAGGCCTGGCAGCTCTTTCTAGAGATCCATGTAAATAGCTTCCTACCTGGCACTTCAATGGGGAAAGATACAATCCAGATCTCTGTGCCAGCTGAAACCCACCTCAAGCATGATCTTTACATCTTAAAATCAGAATTAGGGGAAACACTGCATCAGAAAATAGAAATGCTTGCATCATTTATCTGAAATACTATCTAGGTGGGAGGTGATATGATCACACCTTTTATCAGGCTTTATACCTGAATATGGTAGACTGATATAGGAAACAGGGACAGGGACTCACATATGCCACCCCCACCCCAGTACCTGCAAGTGTGCCAGTCCCCCTCCTCATATTGAATGGGGAAATACGGAGCTATCCTCATTTCCATTCAAACCCTTTATGCAATCAGAAACCCTGCTAAAGATGCCTGGTGGGTGATCTTTGTTGCACATATGGAAAAGTCATTGGTGAGAAAGCCAATGGGAGGTTGTGGGGACAGTACATCCTTGTGTTCTGCTTTTACCCACCACCCAAAATCAACTCCTTTAAAAGCTGTGGAATGTGATGTCTGAGCCTGGGGCTAAGCAACTGATTGGTTACTCCCTGGCTTCTTGTTGGATTACTAAGAGCCACATACTGCTTGTATGTGGAAACTAAGCATGCTTGGAGAATCCAATTTTTATGAATTGACTGGAATCCTGACATGTGTGCAGACTGGAACGTCATTATCCACCCAGCTTTGCACTTCCCAAATATTCCAATGCAAAGCAGAATCAGATTATGTTTAGAAATGAGTACATCTGAGATAAATTACACTTAGAAATTTTGTATTTTAACCAACCCCCCCACCAAATCCCACACACCCTCTCTCTGGTCAGAGAAGGGGGCTGTAGAAGGTGATTCTTGTGCCTCACCCTGAACCTCCTCAGCTGGAATTTGGTAGGGGAAGGTTTGTTCTGCCCATTTTTGTTTTCCATCAAATTGAGAACCCAAGAGAGCCTTCTGTCTGTTCAATAAGGCTTTGGGAGGGCGTTGGCTTTTCACTTATATAGAAGCCTGCACATGTGAAATTCTCCTGCGTTAGCAAACACAAAGGCAGAAGTAGAAATAGAAGTAGAAGGGCTTGTTTACAAGTTATGCCTTCATCTGAGGCCTTCTTAACTTATTATATGCACCCTTGTTCTTTCCCTTCCTTATTCTTCAGAAAGTGTAGATTTTTACCCGAGCTGATTTCTGCCAGAGCACCAACATAACTTGTTAGTGCAGGGCCTTAAAGACACAAGTGCAGAGCAGGGTTCAGGCAGGGCTGACCTTGCCATGCAGTGACATGAAGCAGTTATTTTAGCAAACAGATTCTAAACGTGCCATTTTCTTTATTTTATCAATCTTTGCATGCTGTCAAGGATGTGTTACTTAATGTTTATGATACACCACTTCAGTGAAAATATTCCAGTATTGCGGGGGCAGGGGAGGGACACGTCAAGGCACCGTTTCAAATTGTTAATATGGGTGTAATTTTTAAAAAATGTATGCAAATAACTGTGTTCAGAAGTCAAAAAGAAAAAAGAAAAGAAATTAAACCTGAAACTCCTAAAGAACAAAGTAGAGATGTACTGAACTCTCGTGAGAAATGTTGCTTGTTTCATCAAAGCATCTTCCCTTTCCTTTGGAATGTACCCATTCCTTCATATGATGGGTGATGAGTTCAGTGGGCTGTCATGTTACATGAACCCAGATCAATGCCCACAGCTTGGCTTGTCTGAGGGCAGCAAGTCATGGTGATTTTCCCTGGGTTGTTGTACCAACCATGGGTTGTTGTAGTGTGCAAACCCAGGCAACTGGTTCCATCATGATGCCTGGGACTGGCTGGTGAACTTCTTGGCAAGAGCATCAAAAGCTTACTACTCTTGCCAACTTCCTGGTGGATTGTGGGAATGCAATGTTCATACTATACCTCGACTTCAGCAAGCTTTTGAATAAAGTGCCCATGATATCCTGATTAGCAAACTAGCTGAAAGTGGGCTAGATGGAACAACCATCAGTTGGATGTACAACTGGCTACAGAATCAGACTCAAACAGTGCTCATCAATAGCACCTTCTCGAACTGTGGAGAAGTAAGAATCAGGGTACCACAGGGCTCAGTTCTGGTTTCAGTACTCTCCTATACTTTTATGAATGATTTTGATAAGGAGCTGCAAAACTTTGGAAGATAAAAACAGAATTCAGAGTGATTTTGATGGGTCAGAGTGCTGGACTGAAAACAACAGAACGAAAATCTGTAGGGACAAATGTCAAGCAGCAAAAAGAGACCAAATGCATAATTACAAGATGGGGGATACTTGGCTCAACAATACTGCAAGTGAGATGGATTTTGGAATTGTCATAGAACACAAGCTGAATATGAGTCAACAGTGTGATGGGCTGCAAAAATGACAAATGCGACTTTAGGCTGCATGGCCAGAAGTATCACTTCTAAATCACAGGGAGTACTAGCCCCCTCTACTCAGCAGTGGCTACACCTCATTTTGAATCTTCCATCATTTATGTTTAAGAAAGATGCAGACAAACTAGAAAAGTTTCAGAGCAGGGCTACGAAGATGATTGAGGAATTGGAAACAAAGGAGAGGAGAGGCTGAAAGAACTGGGTATGTTTAGCCTTGAGACAAGAAGATACAAGATGAGAAAACGGAGGGGAGATATGATGGCACCCTTCAAGTACTTGAAAGGATGTTACAGCGATGAAGGCAGGGATCTTGTCTCAATCATCCCTGAGGGCAGGATATGGAATAATGGGCTTGAGTTACAGGGAGCTAGATTCTAGTTGAAACTAAGAGAAAACTTCCTTCCTGTCCTATGACAATGGAACCAATTAGCTGGGGAGGTTGTGGGCTCTCCCACATTGGAAGCATTCTGGATGCAGCAGGAGAGCCATCTGTTAGTGATGCTTTAGCTTGGATTTCTGCACTGAGCAGGGGGTTGGACCCAATAGCCTTGCTGGGCCCTTCCAACTCTACCATTCCATGACGAACAGTTCCTTATGTTTTCCTCTGGGAAGCCTGCTCTGAACTAAGTAGAAGATGGGAGATGAACAAACCCATGGTGATCCTGATCACCTGCTGGGCACCCAGAAGGTTGTTAATGTCCACATATCCAGTGTACAAGACAGATAGAGAGCTACAGAGAAAATACAGTGGTACCTTGGCTCATGAACTTCATCTGTTCCAGGACTCTGGTTGTGACCCAAAATGGTCATGAGCCAAGTCAAATTTCCCCATAAGGTTCAATGTAGATAAGGTTAATCCATTCTGTAACTAATTTTTTAAATCAGAAAAATGTGAAGCAAAGTGACAAAGAACAACAAAGATCGTGGCCATCTCCCCACCTCCCACCCTGAGCACGAGCACGGCCATCTCCCTGCCCCATCCCCCAGCAGCACAACCACAATCACTCCCATCATCTCTACACGCACCCGTCATCCCAGCATGCTGGGGTGGGGGGGGGGAGACAGGCGCAAATGGGGCACACTGGGGGAGGGAGAGATGGGTGCAAATGCTGGCATGCTGTGCGGGAGAGACAGGCATGATCGTGCTGGGGGGGAGTCAAGATTGTGGTTGCGCTCCTGCAAGAAGGATGGGCGCAATCATGGGCTCACTCCTGCAGGAAAGATGGGCGCAATCTCAGCCGTCTACCCCCCACCCCCAGCACAATTGTGGCTATCTCTCTACTCGTGGGGGGGGGGGGGAGATGGCTGCAATCATGGGCGCTACCCAATGCAGAGTTCGGAACCTGAGTTAAAATTTTTATGGCATTTTTGTTCGCAACCCAATTTGGTCATGAATCGAAGTGTTTGTGAGCCGAGGTACCACTGCACCATAAATGTGTAATCTATTAAGAAACACGTTGATAGAATATTTTAATTCTTTTCTTAAGAAGTGTGCATGAGTGAGAGGGAAAGAGAAGTGGTAGGGAAAGAAAGAATGTTGTAAACCCATCTAGGCAGAGCAGTACATGACATAAATCAAACTGATGGCATAACTTGGTGTCCTGCAACAGCGGGGTTGAACCTGATGGCCTTCATGGCCCCTTCCAACTCTAGTATTTTATGATTCTATGAAACTGAAATGCATAAGTAAAAGAATGACAGCATCTTATAACCTAAAAAAAGAAGGATGTGCTTCCATAGACATGCTTCATATTTTAAATATGAGATATATTAGTTACAGTTTAGAGATGTGGGGGAACCTTTAGGTCTGAGAAGTCATTTTATTCTTATGGACTTTTCCTTGTGAAATCCACAAGAAGAAAACAAGAGATTTTATCTCTGAACTGATACATCAAGTTTGTTATTCAATGGCTCTTTGACTATTTTATTAGGGGTTTGGGATTTGTGCAGATTTCCATATTTTTACACTGTTTCTTAAGATGAATGACACTTCTACCAGACTGAAATGCTGATATCTAACTTGGTAGTCATTTCAGTTCAGCATCAAGCTGGAAAAAGGTTGATGTTTCTTTCAGAAACATCCCCCATTAGTTTCTTTTTAAACTTAAGAACAGAATCATTCGAAAAGAAATGTTGTCAAAACCGAAATATTGAGAGAAGCCATACATTTTAGGGCCCCAAAATTTGGAACCCCATTGCCATACAGAAAAAAAGCCACATAGTCTTGGGGATGTTTCCAGAAATGTAATTTCTTGTATCTCAAAATGTATTGTTATGGACTGTGTTAAATTCAATGGAGCCAATCGTAAGATTGTCAGGATAGAACAAGCAACATTCTCGATTGCTCAGAGCCCTCTCAAGAACAGAGAATGCACTTCTTCAGTTTATTTAGGACTAGTAGTATGAGAGATAGTGAGTGGGTTCACTTGATTACCATAGCTCATGATGGCTTCTTTAAGTGCCGGCTGCCCTTTTGAATATTTAAACTGTAACAGAACCATGATTTATGCTGGGTTCACACAACATGATTAGTCACAGGACTGCCTGCTTCAGCTTCAATATGCAAAATGGTTGTTGGCATAGTCTGCAGTGACTGGGTGAGCTGACCCAGTGTGTGGCACACCTCTCAAGAACTTCCAGTTCCTTGCACCTGAGCAGGAGGTAGGTACAGTTTGTGGGAAGAACAGAACACTATAATTTACTCTATGGACAGAGGAAGTCAGTGTTGCTAGTAGGATTTACAGACCTACAGTATATGTGAGCAAGGGTGAAGCCCCCCAAAATCACCACTTTTTAGCTGGAGGGCTCCCTCCTTTTGGCAAAAGCCATGCAGAGTGGGAGAGGGTTTCATAGCCTTGCCTTCCCTATTCCAAAAAGTTCTTGACAAGCCTCTGAACCCATCCAGCTGCTAGTGGATCTTCCTTCCCTGCCCATCTCACTGACTAGCAAGCTCTCAGCCCTCTGTCCTCAAATCTTGCTGTGGTTGGAGCTCAAGCCTTGGGTGGGGAACTGCACTGGGGCTTTTTGCAGGGACTGGGGAAGAAAGGGGGAGTTTGGCTATTGAATCTGTTTCTTTAAAGCCAGAGACTGGAGGACAGGATCAGTCCATATCTAAAGTGTGTGCAGATATATATGTGCGTGCCATGCTGCCATTCAGAAAGGACAGTGGGTTAAACAAAGGAAACCTAAAGGACACCACTGAGTCCTCTAGTTTTTCAAATGGACAAGACCTTCTGGATGCTGACTCAGAAAATACACTAAATATGTAAATAGATGAACAAAGCAATGTGAAAATGTTCAGTATAGAATTGTCTGTGGCAGCTGCTGATGAAGAAAGGTTATCAGATGCTTCATGGACCCTCAATCTAATGCTTTCAAAAGAAAGTCCAATAATTTCAGCGTTTTCATATGCAGAAGGTTTACAAGAGGCAGGAGCAGTCCCACACTAGCTGATTCATGGTTGTTCAAAGGTCCAAATTTTTGGCCTAGAAATGTAACAATAATTCAGAATTTTGTGAGGAATACAATCAGAAAAACATCTTTTCAAAGTGATTCATCTGTTTGTAAAAATGTTTCTAGACACATTGGTCCGTTAGGCTAAAATAACTCAAAAATTTTCAGGATAATACCTTTGATAGGCTCAACCAATATACACACTAAAAATAAAAAATAATCAAGCGCTGTCAGACTTTTTTTCATGCAAGATATAATGTTAAATGAAAATAGCAAGAAAGGAGTCATGGTAGAAAGTATATTAAAAAAGATTTTTCCTTACCTGTCATGATTAATAAATTTGTATATATGGGATGGAATTGTGGTATGTATAGGTGAGATGTCATGTGTAACAAGCTTTCACTGGGAGCCTCCATCCAAACAATGTTTGGAACCTAATTAGATCCCAAAAGCCGGTCACCAACACATTGCTATTGAATATTAATTGCAAATGTCACATGAACAGCCTGTGGGGAAATCACCCAGGAGCAGTTTTATGACATGTGAAAAACATTTATTTTTATTCTGCTAGAAAATAAATGTACATGCTTTCATGCATGTAACACAAAGACTGTGTAGCTGTGATCTCGGCTTTGCAGTCCAGAGAAACTCTGGAGAAACACACAACCCTTTGAAAGAGACAAGTTTTTATGATAGAGTTGCAGTTGAAGAGCTGGCTGACTATTGCCAATTAGTGTGAACTTCAGCCTGTCAGACTTTCCTTACCTCTGCAGCTCCTGGCGTTGCACATCTCTTCTCAGTCTCCAGTGATTATAACAGATAATATCCTGCAGTCGACACTCATTTCACATTCATCTCTGCAGCCTTCATTAAAATAGGCTGGCAGGGTTTTGAACAAAACCGTCAAAATCTGAAAGCAGAGATTAAAGGAGGACATTAAGGGACTAACTCTAAAGAAAATGAAAGCAGCAACTGTAACCACCCATATGCCTCCTTCTTCTAGACCAGGAGTGAAGAGACTTGGGTCTGAGGGCCAAATCCAGCTCTCCTGAAGTTCAGCAGATGGTCATGCTCATTGTCCCCTAGCCATTGATCATTTGGTGATTTTTCTAGCCTTTGGGTAGCTTCTCTCCACCCATTCTAAAGGTTGAAATGTCTCTCCTACTGGCAGTAAGAGATTTAAGCTAAATTATTCATTTTATTTTATTTTATTTTATTTTTGGCACAAAAATGCAATACCACAAACATTTGCCCCCCCCCAAAAAAAAAGAAATCACAGCTAAAACAATTGCAGTGTAAACTAGAAGGTCCAAAACACCTAACATAGTTGGCCTATCATGCCATTAGAGATCTTTAAATTCCATTAAATGCCTGGGAAAGGAGGTTGGTCTTAACATGATACCAAAGAAAAATCCGGTTGGGGCTCAGTGGAGATATAATTCAGGAGACTACCACTGAGAAGGAGATCCTCAGCACCTTACTTCCTTGGTCAAGCTGAGTGTCCAGTGTTTGACTTGAGACAACAGTTTTCATCTGTTGAGCCAACTTTCCCCAAAATGCCCACAAACTGGACTTTAATCATGGTGGTACTAGACAAAAGACAATCATAATAATGTTGGCAGAGGACAGTGTCCAACTGTGTGTAGTATTCCCCTGTCTGAGCTGCTTCATTACGTAGTGCAAGAAAAACACAAGCACAATTCTGAATATGTATTCAGATATTTAAAGGCTATAAACTCCTTTCGTTTAACCACAACTGGGTTTTGTCATCCCCTTACCAACACCTTAGGGAGAAATAGGCATTGACAATTTAAAAGAAAACAAATAAACGTGGTTGTAATGATTCAGATAGTCCTGTTAATGGCTGAAGTGGAAGTGGCAGGATGTAAATAATCCAGCAATGCCAACATCTATTGATCCAGCTTAGACGTTCCTTTCAATCCTCAGTTCTGCAGGTAGTGCATGAAGCATTTTCCTTGCACCTCCAAGCTCCCCACCTGCTTTCACTGTTTTGTTTAGCTGATGCTGTTGTCACCTGGGCTGCCAAAAACCTTCCCTCTGTCTCACTCTCACTTTTGCTTTTGGTCTCAGGTTTGACCTTTTCACCAATTGATCCCATGACTCACGGTAACAAAGAGGCAGTTTTGATCCCCCCCCCCCCAATCTACTACTATCAGCTATTTTCTGGAAACTAAGCACAATGCACTGCTAGCAGGAATCTCACTGGGGAAAGGGGCAGCTGCAGCATCAAGGGAGTTTTGGATTGTTTAAGTTCTTTCAGGCTCTTTTCATGTGAAATCTGGAGAAGTACATCCACCATTAATGTGTGATGTGACATTTTCATTGCATTTCCCAGTACATCATCTGAGAGCACTGCAGAAAATCTGGAAGCCTGTGCGCAATCAGGTAAATGCATCTAAGTTCCACTTTCATTGCTACCAAGATAGAAGCAAACCATCTTTCTCATAAGTCCCATGGAGACCTTCTCATCCAAACAGTGAATATATGCAGAAGGGGATGAGGCTGGCACCAGGATCCTGACATAAGTCTGACATGCCTCCTGCACCTCATTTGCCCCACATAAACCCTACTGGCCTTTGCATGAAAAGCCAAAGATCTGAAAATGTACAGCTGCAGTGTTCCTAGATGCCCACAGCACATCCAGAACCCAGCTCAATGGGGGTCCCTGCTCTTGTACGGCACCTGTGGAAGTACAGTGATCCTCTGCTTTATTGGAGCCTTTATTGTTTACCAGCACCCCACCTTTTCTTCTCTGCAGCCCCCAGAAGCAACTAAAAACAATCAATTCTAAAAATTTAGAGAGAGAGAGAGAGATCATAAATGAAAACAAAAAAAGAAGTTTTGTTTTGTTTTTAAGCAGCAGCAAAACCAGCCTACAGTCAGATAATGTCCAGGCTGAAAGCAAACTGAAATAACAGAGTCTTTGGAGGATACCTGACCAAAGGTGAGAGACAGCCAACCAGGTATTCTACAACAGCGAATTCTACAAACAGGAGCCACCACTAAGAAAACACTGTCTTGTTTAACCACTCAATGCATCTCAAGTAGCAGCGGAATATGGAATAGTGCTTCCAGTGAAGATCTAAACATTCAAATAGACTCAAGGGAAAGAGGAAAACCTACCCCAGTGATATTTGGCAAAGTGCCCAAGTCTATTTCACCACTTGCCAGTAGGGTGTAGAATTTTGGGTTCAGATATTGATCTAGTTCTGCTACAGTGTACTATTGTTTGATTACTGTTGAAGGAAGTAAGGGGCTTGGTCCCTACTCGTTCTAGTCCTCTCCTCTTAGCCCATACCTTGCTTCATCCACCAGTATGAATTAACAACAACGCTTCATTCAACAAACAGTGAATTAATTCCCATTCTGGAAAAAGGGGAGGAATTCTTGTAATGTTTCAAATATTTTCCCCTGGGGAAAAGGACACATACTCTGATAATTTACAAGAACAGGTGTTGTAAAATTCCTCTCTGTCTCTACCAATGACTTCAGGGTCCATTATTTATGAGTGATAAGGATGAGGGAGCAGTTTCCTCTAAAAACAGAGGTGTTTGTCTTTCTGTTCAGGTTTCCCTTCTGAAAAAGATGAGATGCAGTTTTGGAGATGTTCAGAAATCAGAACTGCATGTGCTTGAATTCAGAAGTGGTTCTGTGCCACTGCAGTGCCTGCAGTATAATGAGAAACAGAGAGTGCGAATGAAAATTCAGGGCCTCTTGACAAACACTGGATATAATGAAATGCAAAAATCATAATTGTTCGTGGCTTGGTGGCCATTAAATCAGTTTAATGATCCCGAACTACGGGATCATTTACATGCCCGAGAAGTGTTTATTGCACAGAGGTGAGCTTACATCTTTTGAGCAGTAAGTATATCCACTAAGGCAATTTCACAAAAAATGAGCCAGAGGAATGTGGAAGGTGTACCTGTTTCTGTGCTTGCAGGGGCTTGTCTTCCACCTTGGAGAGGCATGCTTGTTTGTTTGTTTAAAACATTTCTATGCCGCCCCATTGCAACAAAGCCTCGGGGCAGCTCACAACACATAAATACTAAACTTATACAATCAATAATACAATAAATAACACCCACCCCCCAGTGCATTCTCGGCTTAAAAAAAATGTTCATGAAAACCCTAAAGAGCCAACATAATTATCAAATGAATTGGAAACAAACCTATTAAATAACAATCATTCTTTAAAGTATCTATAGGTTTTCAAAGATGTGTGATTGCTACATATGCATAAGAAGATCCACAGCAACAAAATTTAGCGCTACTGAAGCACTGATGGAGTGCTCAAAATATTGCAGAGATTTATTCTCAATAATTTTCATGTTAAGCACATGTCCTGTTTAATCAACTTTATTCCAATTATGTTCCCTACTGCCCGCCTTTATTCAGCTTTAGACACAGCACTGCTATGGCAATCCTCCCACCGTGAGGCTCTCAACTAATAACCTAGATTGATTGATTAAAAACGTTTGTAGACCGTCCCACAATACAAAATGTAAGAAAAGGGGGAAAATTAAAATTTAGCAATAATAAAACCCCAATTAAAACAATCAGGTCTTAAAATATTGGGAAAATAAAAAGGTTTTGGCCTGGTGCCAAAAAGTGATGGCACCAGGCCTACCTTTCTGGGGAGCAAATTCCACAATTGGGGTGCCACCGCAGAGAAGGCCCTTTTCTCGGTAGTCAGCCTCCTAATCTCCTTCAGGGAAGGCACCCAGTGAAGGGTGCCTTCCTCAGATCTTAACGGGCAGCCATGCACATATGGAAGATGAAGTGTGTTTCTTTCCAAGGTGGCCACACTGAACCCCCTTTTACAGAGGGCTGTACCCTATCTGAAGGACTCTCCAGCACATGCCCAACTGAAAGATAAAGAGCCATGAAAAGGAAACGTGGGTCTTGAAGTTGTTCATGAACAGTACCTAGGCACCAGCCACCTGGCCGCAGATGGAATGATGCTGTATGACAATTGTTCTTAAATTTGCACCAGTTTCTCCCCTCTTGTTTGGTGTTTTATAAGTAACCACCTCCCTCACTAGGCCTCCTTTCAGTGTTGTGGGCCTGCTATGGAAAGGCTTTTCTATTAACACCTCCAACTGCTGAAACACATGGCTCCTGAGCATGAAATCATCACTCCAGATCATGAGCTTGTGGCAATGATCCATGTGATTGGCTCACATGTGGTTGCAGGCTGACAAATATCACAGTAGCAGCAGCACCATGGGAAGAAACCCCAGAAAGCTGATTTCGTTGTGCTCCCCAGGAATGTTAGATAGAACCACTGTCTGATGAAAAGCCCATGCCTGACACTCCACTCTTCTTTCACTCTTGTCCGCAAAGCTGAGTCTTCAGGGAGGCTTCTCTGACTTGCTCGGGGAGTCTTGGCCATCTCTAGCACTCTTGTTGGAACAATGAGAAGGCTTCTGTCCAGCACTCACCAGGACTTTAGCGTCCCAGACTCAGCACAGGTGCATGAGCATTTCCCCCCAGTGTATTTGCTTACACACGATCCATTAGTGTGCTTATTTAAAACTATCTTAGAATCAAGACAGCAACTTGTCTTGTTTAACTCACTTTGCTGCTGTAATTAATTTCCACAGGACTGTAGAATCCATGTTGGTAGCATTCATCTGGGGAATCTAAAAATACAGTGTCAGGCAATTACTCTGGACGTTTAATCTAGAGTTTGGAGATCTTTAAAAATTCATTCTGCACCCCCCTCATTTTTTTCCTTTGCTGATTCCAGGACTGGACCTGGCTGAGGGCCCACATCCCAGGATGGCCCCAGTGAGGATGCCTGCTGGTGTTGCCCCTCCTCTTCCCCACTGCTGCTGACTTTGCTTCTTGCCCTTGCTTCTTGCCCTGCCAGTGATGGTGATGGGGAGGAGGAGTAGATGCCCCTGGATCCTTGGCCGTTGGCTCTCTGCCAGACAGGCAAGCAAGTGATGGCTGCAATGATAAAGAGGGCGAGGAGCAAGAGCAGCTATTGATGATGGTGGTGAGAAGGTACATGCCCCAAGAGCAGGGACCTAAAGGTCCTCGAACACCTGGAGTCACACCCCCTGGTTCCCATCTTCATACAGAAGGGCAAAGTGAAACAAAGTGAAATGCCCAAATGCATCTTTGGCCCCTGATGCATAGTTTATATTTTCCCCTTAAAAATAAACTCACTTTCATTGCTCATGCACAGTATCATGGCTGAGACTGAATGTCAGCATTGGCACCTGGGCTGTTTAGTGCCATGTTGCATCTGCCAGATGCAAGCTGGTTCCAAGTGATACGGCCATGAAAACAGCACATGAAGAATGGAGACAAAGCTGTAACGCAAAGATCTTAAAATGTAATTAAAATATCCAGCTTCTTTCTCTTATACTCTTGTAATCTTTCAATTCAGATAAGTGAGAGCCTCTTGAGTAACATAAAAAACAAAATGAATAATATGCAACGTGCACAGTCCCTCTTGGGTATTCCCACAAGCCTGACGTTATTTGTTTGCCTGAATATTGATTGACTAATAAAATGCATGACTTTGTATTCAGGTGAGTGGCTTTGCTCTTTGTATAGTAATATCATGCTTGCCCTCAACTGCAAACTCCTAACTTCTTGTTATTTAGAGGCCTCCCAGCCCATCCCCGTCCTCTTTCCTTCTGGGCAGATCCAGCAAAGGCCAACCTGCTGCTGCAAGATGCAGGTCAGGCTTCCAGGTGAGATCTCTTTACAACAAAAATGACCTGAGCAAATGATGCTCAGATGAAAACAAAATGAAAACCTCATATGTTAAATCTTGCAATCCTTGTGTAGAAACAATGGTGGACTGTTTAATGCCTCAGTCAGTGGTGTTGTGGATTCCATCACCTACTTTCAATTTAACTGTGCATCTTTCAAGGAACATCTTGTTTTCTGAATCAAAGTGATCCCAGGTGAGGTTTGTACAGTCACACCACCACATTCCCAGCATGTTGCAAAGAGTTCAGAGGTTGTCAGATCCTTCATTTGTGGCTTTTCTCTATTGCTTCCCTTCCAACCATACAAAAATTCTGAGGAAGAAGAGATGGAGGGGCTGTAAAAGCCTTCTCTTTATAGTGCCAGCAGTTATCAGTTGAAGCACCCTAAGCAAATAACATTGGTCCAATATTGGGTTTGTATTTAAATTGCAGTCATTTCTAAATTTGCATGTATACATATAAATTTTCACAGGAAAATGTTATGCAAATAGGTGTCTTTTCTTTTTTCCCTTCCCTTCCCTTCCCTTCTTTCTTTTGTGGGGGGTGTGGCAATGGAATTCTTCTTCTCAAGTAATATTTAAGTAGCCTCTATGAAGACATCAGAATTCCTGTTTAAATGCAAGTGAGAATGACCGAATGATGAGAAAATGGTTTGAAGGATGCTTCCTGAGTTGATACTGGAAATTTTGCAGTTCTTAAAAAGTTCTTGAAATGTTTGTGTGTGCATGTGTTTAAACATGACCCTGAAGAAAGAGGCAATCCAAGCTGCTATAATTGCTGCAACATGGGAAAACATTTTTGTGTGTGCATTTTAAAGATTCAGGATATTTATAAACTTCCCTTGTTGGACTGTATATGGTTGCAAGCACCCCACCCACTCACCATCTTCCTTCAGGTGGAAAGCTAAAAGATCAAGGAGAGTTTGCAGATTCTCATAGGACAGCCAGGCCTCTTTGAATGCATCTGATAATTTGCAAAATACATCCATGATTTGTGTTTGAAATGCAATTTCACTAACATTGTATCAGAATAAAACCCACTTGGGGATAAACATCAAGTCAGTCTTTTAAAGGGAGAATATGTACAGCAGCTGAAGGTTGGAAGTGTCAGTCACATTTTAGGGTGTAATGTCAAGTGTGAAGGCAATGCTGTTCTTGTGAAGACGTGTAATTTTCATCATGCTGATACTTGGGTGTCTGAGGAATGATGAGAAATTCTCATCTGTTAAGGATGCTGCTTTCACTATATAATATTTTAGAAGTTTAATGTCAAACATTATGTCCTTTTCTGTATTTTAGCTGACCCATTTCCAAGCAGTAAAAATCAGGTGGCCATTTCCATAGAGGGACAAAATGCAAAGTGAAATGTTTGGCAAGGACTTGTCTATAGAAGTGATATCACTCCTTGTAACACCTACTATTGGAGTCATTTGGGGATAAATGGTGGCTGTCAGAGAACACCACCCCCGCTGAGAAGAGAGCCCTCTGAACAATGCTATGTCATAATACAGTCGTTCCAACTGGGGAGTTTGCACTGCTGTATGTGCCAGTTCAAAACCACCCAGCTCTAGCTCAGACTTTCTCATTAAAAGTATTCCAACTTCTTCCCCTTGGAAAAAGGAAGAGGGCATTTGTATGTTCCCAAACACTTAGCAGCCCAGGACAAAATAGAAAAAGTACAATGGGGGATATTTTGAGGATCTTTCTACAAGGAGGATTTAAATCCCCCTAAATCCATTTTTACAGCTAAAGACCATTTAGTTTTTGTCATAACTTCATTTTTTTTCTTGACAGCTCACCTTCCGACAGCTGTCAAAATAACCAAGTGTGACTGTGGAACTTACTTGAAGCCTCCTCAAGGCAATGTTGAGGGTTGGAACTGATCCCACTTGGTTGCAGAAACCCTACCCCACCCTCCACCCCCCGCAGATTGAGCCAACCGAGGCTGTAAGCTCCCACGGTTGTGTAACAGCAGTTTGAAAAAATAAAATGAAAAATGAAGGCTGAGCAACCTTGGAGAGCTCCTTGAAGTGCATTGGGGTGCATTGAAAGGAATGCTCATAGCTGTGATATAAAATAAAATAAAAGTAGGAAAAGAAGAGGAAAGCTGCAGTGAGACCAAAACAGCAGGTATTCATGATGGGGAAAGAGCTGAGTCAGTGCTAGCTGCCCCCAAGTGTTGCTGGTACTGGTGTTCACTAGGAGTCCCATGACAAGAACAAGGGTATTTTGCCACTCTTGCCTTGAAGCTTCCATTATTTATGGACCTTGCCTTCAGTTCATACAGCTTTCCTTCAGCTGCAAGAACTCTGCCTGCATAGGTGGCCCTTGAATTTATGGGAAAGACTTTGTGCCATTGGAAGAGATTCCTACCTGCACTGCCTTCTCCTCTATTTAGGCTCCATGAATGTGTGCCCAATTGATACTGACTTAAGGGTCTGATGAGAACATAGAAACAAAACACAGAAGCACCGAAGGAACTTTCCTAGTCAAAATTGCTGAAGGCAATAGCATTATATAACATGTTTACAAAAACTCCTGCAAAGCATAGATTCTCTGCACAAATGGAACAAACAGATACAATGGGCTAAATATGGCAAATGGAAAGGTTTGGAAATTTGCTAGTCCCACAGCAAAGCCAGCATCCACTTTGTCCACAGATCGTATAATATAGTGCATGATTTAAGTTTTCCTTGCGTACATATACAATTACGTGAACAAATATTTTAATTCTCAAAAAAGAGTAAACTTGGATATGGTAAGCTTTTAAAATAGTTGACATTCCCCATTAATCTCTTAATGTGATTTGACTGCATTCTCCAAAATAGCCAAAACCCTATTTTTGGAGAGGTTTTTAAAAAAATTCAGTTGAAAGGTTTTGTGTGTGGGTGGATGTGTGCATGGGTCAAGGAAAAAGTGGTGGAATTGGCTAGTAGAAAGTGGTTACAAATGAAATAGACAATGTCTGGATCTTTTCATACAATCTGACACATGAGGCAGGAAGCTTGCAGGGTAAAATCCTCATCTGGAAGCACCCTAGCATTTAACTGCCAGAATTTCCCTTTCAATAGATGGCACTGATTCTTTACTCTACATTTGTTCCATTGAAAAGAATCAATTCCTCACACAATTTTCTGTCAAAAACAGCAACACATACTTCAGGCCAGAACACAAACACAGCTGCTGCTGCTGCTGCAGAACAGGATATTGCTTCCTCTAATCCTGCCCCACATTTAAAGCTTAGCCACCAGTGCCTGCCTCTGTGTATCCAAGCAGAATGCATTTGAAACTACAGTGAATCTGAATGGGTAGGAAATAGGTTGACCTTGGAAATCTGTTTAATCTTTCTTTTTTCAGCTTCCATCATTCAGTAACAGGCATACTTACACAAGCCTAGCAAACTGTCAGTGTGATATTCAAAAGCTGCAGATATGTCACCTGGACAAAACGAATTATTCCTTGCATGGGGCTTTTCCTCCTTTATTTTACGCACATTATCTGCATTTTGTGACACATTCTCTGTGGGTACACTGTGTTTTCCTTCTGTCAGAGCCAGAGTGACCCTGCAAGAGCCTGCAAAACCAGGAGCACCTTGGCAGGTGCTTGCAAAAACAGCTGAGGAACAATTCTGCAGTGCAGCTGGAGGCCCCGGAGACCAGCATCAGAGGCTTCCCTGCACTGCTGCTCTGCCACAGCAATGTAAGGCATCCCAGTGACTCCCTTGTGCTTGTGCTCTCTGCATTGTCTGGCCTGAATCCTGGTTCCTGCCCACCTGTCATCCTCCTTCCTAGCTCTAGCCTGTACCTCCCTATTCCTGCTTCCATCCTTGTCTCCAGTCTGACCCTCATTCCAGGTACTGCACCCATCCTCCCTGGCCTTGCCTTGCCCTTGGATGTGACTGTCTGTCTGGAATTTGACTTTTGGACTGTGCTCCTGGAATGTGCCTTTGGATTGTGATCTCTTGGGCTGTGTTTGCTTGGCTCTCTCATCTCCCTGGCTTTGACCCTGGACTGCAAAACAAACATGCCCCTTGCTTCTGTGCCTCTGAACCTGCTGTAGGACTCTACTGCACACCTGCACCTTGCTCCTGATGTTCCAGCCTTAATTTACTGTTGCCTATGCCCTGGGCCTTGCATCTCAAGCATTCACATTTGTGCCCTCTTTTTTATGTTGATAATGGATATCAGGAATGTGCTCTTGAAAAGATGCAGTGAGAAAATTAAAATAGAGGAATGCATTATCTTGTTACTCTTGCATTTGTGTAGAAGATAGTGGACTGGGTACCACTGTGTATGATTTGAGAAGTAATCAAAAGTGGATGAACAAATAACTTCAGCCCTTCATGTAGCGGAGTCAGGCTGCACTTTAGGCCCAGACCCTGAGCATGCTTTTGGTCCTGCCCCTGGATGTCGTGTGTGAGCATGGTTGTCTGTAATGCGGAAGTCTACTCACATGTAAGTTCTTCATTGCAAATAGCCATGCTGAGATGTGGCTACGTTCACCATCCTTAAGCGACATATGGAGGGGGCTTCAGGCTTCTGCATTATGTCCTTCTGTTTCATATGTGAAGTACCAAAACCTTTGAATCTTCTTCCCCTCCATAAGAGATGCAAGCTCTACCATACTTGTTACCCAGAAACCCAAGAGACAGAAGTGGAAAGCCTCAAGTGTCCCCATTCCATGGCTTCTGAAAATGTGCAAAGCCAGCTTTAGTTCCCTGGATATTCTATCCCAAAAAAGGATTCTTTGTCTAGAAAACCAGGAACTCTAATTTTAGTTTACACTGTTGTGGAGTAAGCAATTTAAGAACATAAGAAGAATCATGCTTGCTTATCCTTTTTATTAAGCAAGAGGTTGTATGCGTTCTTCACAGGAGAGTTATTCCAGCCCCTTGATCATTTTAATTGCCCCCTTTCTGCATGTTTTCCCAATTCTACACCTTTTTTAAGTGGATTGACCAGAAATGCTTGTAGTTATACATGCAGATGTGTACATCAGAAGTGTGTACAATCTGCTTGATGTTTCTTGCTAGGTTCAAAGTCTTTGTGTTATCAACAGAGTAAAGACCCAGAACTGTTCTGACCAAGGTGACCGTGTAGAAGAACATCACCATGGGCAAAACCCTATCACAAGTTTCTGAACAGAGTGTGAGCAAGCCCCAGACATCACATCACCTGCTGTTAGTACCAGGAATGTTAATTTGTAGGTCAGTCCATGCTTGACATTGGTGACATGTCACCTTAGCTAATGTCACCAACCATCGTTCCTTTGGGGAAAAGGTATAATACGATGTGGCTGAACACTGGTTATTGCTAGACTCCTCCCATGTTGCATTTTCTGAAACTTCTCCACAGGAGGCAGTTGGAGAAGGGCCTCAGGTGTTAGGTGCAGGATGCAGGTAGTGCCTTACTGAAAGAATGCTCACAAAAGTTACAGTTCAGGTTGCAGATTAGCATCTAATCCAGATGCAAAGAATTCTTCATGCACAAAGGTGGTAGGAAGTGAAGTGCAAGAGAGCGGCTGGGCCAGTCCATATTTTAGCAGAACAGAACCTGCCAACTAACACTATCCCATTTTGCCCTTTACTTATGAAATTCCAACATCACAATTCTTTTCCTCTCATCTAGCAGCATTTTTCTAAATATACAGGTCAGTTCTGAAAGAGCCATACATCTATCCATTCTCACTTTACAGTGTGCTGCAGCTACCTCATTGTCTGTCAGTAAGTCATAATATAAGAACCCTTAAACACATCTGTCACTTTGCCTGGGGCAAGGGAAATGCATTCTTGTGAGCAAAGCAACCTTACCTTGATAGTGGGTTTACAGCAACATGTTTCGTTCTAGCGATGCCTCTTTCTTGGCAAAAATGAAACAGGAAATAATGAAACAACACATTAAAAAAACCTCTCTTCCCCAAAAATGGTGGTATTTGCTGCAAGCAGTGACTAGGGAGGAGATTTTTTGCAGGAAAAATGGCTTAAGGAAGGGGTTAAGTCCCATTCACTCCCCATCCCAACAGTGATGTCCTGATCTGGATTGTGTCCTAATCTAGATTGGCAATACATGGCTGCTTTGTTTAAAAGCAAGAACCATGGCCAAGCCAGGCCTGTTACTGTTCTCATATGCCACCCAATATCCAGAGCTCTTGGGCTTCTTTTCAAATGCCTAACAACTAAATATTGACCTGGTTTGCACATTACAATATGCCACCAAGGGATGATTCACCCACAGACTAAAAGGCCTATATGCTGCCATTTGGAAAAAGCAATTGATGGTGGCAGTCTGCTATGGCTTTTTGTGTTATGCAAACCTGAGTTGTGGCTTATCTGAGGGTTAAACAACCCTCAGATAATCCATGGGTTGCTTTAGATGTTTAACCCTTCAGCAACTCATGATGTCAGGGTCCCCGTGGCACAATGGCCACAGCGCCCCCCTCCATACTTATAAAGTCAACATGTGTCTTAGAAGCCCCAGGCTGAATTAACCCATGCTGGCTTATCATGACAGGCAAAGTGGCCCATAGTTTGGCCTTTATTTTTGTCTCCTTGGGTGCAATCCCCTCCGCATGGAGGTGTGACTGGTGCTAGACTTGCAATCACTTTGTCACCAGCAAACTTTTCTGTTTGTCTAGGCATGTTAAGCTGGTCAGCCTGTTTTAGTGTTCTGTTTTTACTGCGTTGTTTGTATTCCATTTTGTGGCTGTATGACTATTTTGGGGACTATATTTATTTTCATTGCCCTGGTAACTTTTTATGAAAGTCTGTTTCTAAATATCAAAAGAACCAAGGGTGGAACAATCCCCTTGTTACCTCCAATAAGAGATCAGGGATAACCTGGAGGTTCTTTTCTTCAGTTGAAGGGCACAGCCTGAGGAACAGGCCTGGTATGGAGGGGCAGGATACCCAACTCCCCTCCTCTAGCCCACCATCCAGTTTTCCATACTGGCCAAACAGATGCCTCTGGGAAGCTCATAAGCTGAACACAAGGGCAAGAATCCTCCTTTTGCTGGGGCAAATGGAAACTTGGCCATTTCTATTTTGATAGCATCACTAATAGCTGTTGTTCCTGATGGTAGTGCGACTGCTTCACCAGGCATTCAGCAACACCTGATATTTCATGATGCAGCCCCATCTTATCGTGATTACCTTGCTTTCCTTTGCAGCAGTGTCGTAAATTAGCATCTGGATGTTACATTCCAAGGAGGAAAAAAATCCACACCCACAAATGGCATTCATAAAACCTAATCTGACTAACCTAATCTTGTCATGAAAGACCACCAGAAGTACACTGGCAAACAATACTCTTGATGGACTCCCATTCTTGGATCCACAGTGATACCAACCTATAAACGAATGTCTGAGCCTCTAGACAATGTACCAAGAGCACGGGATAAGAGCTGAAAGATTTGCTGACAACTTGATGAAGGAGTGTAATGTTTTCAGCCTGCAAAATGTACATGATGAAAGAAAAGCAATATGATACAATTTCAGAACAAATCACATTGCTATGGTAACTCAGTGTTCTCTCTTTCTTCTAAGAAATGTTATAAGTGAACACCAGTAAATTGCAGGGTCTCTGTGCACACTTTGCCAGTGATAGAGATGAATATTAATAAGGAGTCACAAAAAACAGCAGCTTTACAAATAAGCTGTGCCCAAAGATGTGGGTGGTCTAAAACTGCTGTCTAATAGTCTGAACAAATGCGAGCAGATTCCTTTTCAAGCCTGAAAAAAGACTGCACTGCATACCTATGTGAGTTGGTGGACTGCTATTAGGATTGTCAAGTTTGTCTCAGGTATTTTGTTTCAAGCAAGTTAAGTTGCAAGAAGGTTATCCACCCCCCCTCCCCATCCTCTTTTTATTTTTGTCCTCCATACTTTGATTACCAGGCCTTGTCCCTAGATGTGCTCAGGTTCAATAGACTGACCTTGAAAATGCAAGTTTCCCTATTAAAACTAATCAAGCTGCTTCTTAGGTCCAGTTCATGTTTGGGTTTAAGCTGGCAAATAGTTCACAGGTTCACTTTTTCATGTGCAATCAGTTACATGAAAGCCCCCCATGAGAATTTTGTTTTGTCTTGTTTCTAAACCCAAACGTGTCTAAACAAGTTTTTTTGTACTTTTTCGAGAAAGTGCAGCCTCCATTTACTTCATACCCATTCCCCCCATCCTTATCACACCATCCTATCAGAAAGCCAGAAAATGCAGAAAACATTCAGATGAGAACTCAGCTTTGTTGTTTTACATAATGTGGAAAGGTATGGCAAACACATTTTTATTGTGAGAGCAACCCAAGTGTGATGCCTCTAATAGAAAGGGGAGAAGCTTTCATCAGATCTGAGATCACATTGTTGATTCAGCTATGGTTATTGGAAAATAAATGTTTGAACGTGAGATGTATTCATCCAGATATATATATATATATATATATATATATATATATATATATATAAAACAACAACAAGTCTTGCATTTAAATACAGCCCTCTCTACATGATTTAGGTAAACAGGCTGTGCAGCTGGAACCTTTCTTGCTGCATGGGATTAAATCTTCCCAGCCGTAGGTCCCAGAAGCTTTAGGACCTGGCAATAGCAACATGATTATATTTCTGAGTGGCTGGGCTGCATATCCTTTCCTTTCCATTAACATATTATTTTTCCATTAGCCTATTATTGTGAGACACTCTAAATATAATGCATGGCTGGATCACACACAAGTATGACCAACTCCCTCTGTGTGGTTTTGTGGTGTTTGCATGTGGCACAGCCAATCATACACTGGTGTACATGTTGCTGGCCATGTTTACAAATGTCACACCCCTTGTGTATTTGCAGCCTCTTCCAACTCCCTCCACCCATTTGCTGGGCCAGGAGCATGGCTCCACTCCCCTACACAGGTTTCCTATACATGCCATGTTCTGTGAGTGCAGATGGCCGAGTGTCCTAATTTACAGAGCTTGGTCCTCTCTTTGAAGGAGCCCTCAATTTGAATGGCTGCCCAGTGTTGAATTTTCAAATTGAATTGAAAAACAAGGAAGTATAAGAGGAGAGGAAGGGGTCTTGAAGTCACCTGTCAACAGCACCTGAAGAGCAGAATGGCACACACAGGTCACCTAGCCAGTCTTCACTGCTTTGTTGAGATGTTTTGCATATCACATACAGATTTGCATCCACCATTGTCCTATTATTTGGTGGTATAGGACCTTTTTACAGCCATTGTGTAAGAATCAGCCCTGCAAGTTACCTGGGTTGTAGATAAGCATGTCCTTCCACCAGACATCAGAAAGAAAAACTGATGAAGGAAAGAAAGCATTGAATGCCTACGTACCTTCCTACAGAGTACCTGGCCACTACTGTCAAAGGGCATGCACTCCCCAGACAACATGGACCAGTGAATAATTAACCACCTCAGAAAGCCTGCAAAAGAGGGTTCCAAAGATCCAGCATCCCAAAGAATAAAGCATGGAAAATGCCAATCCTAGAATAAGCAAGCTTCTCCTTAGTTACAGGATAAATATGTCAAATGCAATGGAGGATTCTAGGTATGAAACACAGAACGAACCCACAAAACATGTTCTTATGAGAAGGAAAAGGGGTGACAGGCTTGCCAGCTGCTTGGACAAGAAAGGGGCACCTGAGAACATTAAAAATGCATGCAAAGCAACAGGCAGACTGCTTAGCTCAGAGAAGCGAGCGGATCTTGGCGTTCTGTAGCTCTGTCAAACCTCTGGTCGAACTCACATTCATCACAGACACTAGGAGGGTTCCCCTGACATATGGTTGGGAACCTGTCAAACCAAAGGTGGCTCTCCCCCCACCCCCTGCTGCACTCCCACAAAATCTGCCTTTGAACTAGGTTCTGAAGTGGTGATACACTGGAGTGCTGCTTGGATACATGCCTCTGGCTTTCTGTATGAGTGCTGCCTGCGCCCTCCATAGATTCAGCTCACCCAGGCAGAAGAAGATACCAAGCCCAGGTTGACCACTCCCGTAGTAGTGAAATTATGTGATATTCATTTGCATAGGCAGATTTTTGTACACTCCCAAGACCCATACTAAAAAGGACACCAAGCAGTCATTGCAGTACAATGGCCATGTGTGGTGTCCTTTGTAGCATATCCTGGGTGGGAAGAAACAGACCATCTGTAGCTCTGAATTCTACCCAAACCTCACAGAAAGACCAATGCTTCTTATAACACAGTTAAAGTTACTTCAAAAGAAGACCAAGGGCTTCTCCATGAGACTTTTAACCAGCCACTTTCCTGAGAATACTTCTCCAGCTTTCTTTGTAAGAGGAAAATGGGCAGGTGAGGGAGATTCTTTCTCTGCCATACTAGATGTTCTGTGGTGCAGCCACAAGATGGCATTGCGGTGTTGCAAAAAAAAAAAAAAATGCATGGTCATTTTGTAGCATTTCCCAACTTGATAGGGGAAAAAAACAGCCAACTTTCCTTGCTCTTCAAAAAGCCATGAAAGCTAAGAAGAGGGCCTGGAGAATGCAGAAGTTGTATAAAAGTTGCACAAGTTTCCATGTGTGTCACTGCCTCATGTAGAGAAGCCAGATGGTCGAATCCCTAAATTGGTTTCACCAAGTCATTCTCCATACTATGAGCACAATCCTATGCAGGCAACCAGTATGAACCAACTCAAATGAGCTGAGTTACTTACTGGAGCCTGATCTTCACGAAGGCAGCCAGGGTTGTACCACTTCAGACTCCAGATGGAGTTTCGCAGCTGAATGTTCCTCCCATAGAAAACACTCCTCCATAGGGAAGAAAAAGTTCTAGTCTAGCAGGCCAGGTTTCTGGGCATAGGAAATTTTTTTAGTGGATAGTCATGTGTCCCTGCAAGGTCTGAAGTGGTACAGCCCAAACAAGCGTTTATCATCTCAGAGAGAACTAGGCTGCAGTTTCTTGACTTGCAGTATCACATTGCGGACATTTAATTTTTCCCTTTGGTGACTCACATAATTCACATGCATTTGTGGAGCTGTTCTGCTCCCTGGTCCTGTCAAAGATTCTTGTGAGGCTTTGTATTGGGCCAGGAAGAAGACGCATGGTGTCACAGGCCAGAAAGAATTATTGATGTGGTACAAGCCTTGCTGGTCAATGTTTATGTCTGGAAAACTTGTATTTAAATTAGTGGATTAAATGGGGGGGATTTATTTAAAGGAGGTTTTTCTATACCATCATTCATTAAAAGTCCCATGATGGTTTACATTATTGTTGTTGTTGTTGTTTCACACTCATGCCTTGATCCCCACCCCATGACTTGGATCTATACATTCCTGTGCATGTGGGTCAATAATTTTGGTATTACTTTGCACTAACAGCATTGTTTCCATTGCGCTATATCTTATACAGCATTTCTGTAAGCAAACATTAAAAGAGTTACCTAGAATTACCACAGGCTGCTATGAATAAACTATAATTTTCTTCTTAATTAACATTTAGAAGAAAGAAGCACAATGAAAGAACTAGGAATGAAATTATTTAGTCACTACCTTGTGACACTGAAACAAGGAAGAGGAAATTGCTGTTCAGTAAACAAAGACGTTCAGGTTTTTAAAGAAAAATCCTCTAATCACATGAAAAAAGAAACTGTTCGGGGCAGGCATTGGTAACTGGTTCAGCAGCAAGGGCTACTTTCTGAAATAGTGCCTTAGTATGTGCACTGTACCCATGTAATGTAGTACAAAGGGAACCTTTGAAGTGTGTGGTGGTGTTAAAAAGGAGTCTCTTTCCTCCTTTTGTCAGCAATTTGTGCATCTGTGTCATAATACGGAGGCACATAGAGAATGATTGGTGCAAATATAAAGCCATAGTGTATCCTCCTCTTTCAAGCAAGTTGGGGTTGGTCTTGTTCCACTCAGTCTTGGTTTAAAGTGCTGAGAGATCCAGCTCATCACTGTGACGTCACTGCAAAGCATCAGGACCAGGGCTCAAATTTGCTGATCCTGGCTTCTCATAATGGATATCTTGGGTCCCTAGAGGTATATGTCCATTTTCTCCAACCCCACCCCTTCCACCTGTTGGTTTCTTGACTTTTGTGGAGTTGCTCCTCTGTTCTAAATGGTTGAAGTTTTTTCCATAAGGGTTTATTACTGGTAGTAAGGGCTGCGAAAAGTAAGCTACAAAAATAAACTACATACATCCTGGTATGTTTTTTAATATTTATATTTTATTTGATTTTACAAATGATTTTATTATATACAATTTTACTTCTATAATTTATTTGATCTTTTTTTGATCTTTCAAAAAAACCAAATATCAGCAAAAAATTGTAGAGAATATAAAACAAATGTTTCATATTGCTTGACCACTTTGCCTAAATTTCTAAGGTTCTGCTTGACTACTTGGGCATCCTGCACATTGACATGTCTGAATGTGAGAAACTCTTTCTGAGCATGATACTCTGACCTAATCTGTATCCACCAGGGCCAGAGTCAGGTGTTTCCACAGTCTGAGTCACCCAGTTTCCTGCCAATTTTGACCCAGATCGATCCACTTGACTTGTATGTCAAGGAAGAAAGTGCTGTTCATCCATCGGCATACAATATGGATTAAAGCAGCCTCCATGTGCCTATTTCAGCATGTTAAACCCAGCTGTGGGATCAGGTGAAAGGTAGCTTACAGCACTCTATTTATCCAAATGAAACCCCCAAAGTTTGTCTTATGAAATCACATCCTCTCTGTAATTTGCCTTTTTTCCAGGTCAAATGGAAAGTACACAGCAGAAATGTCCATCTGGAACTTAAAGGAGAATGCTGGCATCTGTTGTGGATATAGCCTTATATAACAGCCACCAAATAGCATCTCTGCAAATCTGAGTCCTATGCAGGATTAGATATTTCTTTTCAATAAATTTGTATATGCACCTATGTAAGTCGAACTATACTCAGACGCTTAATATGAATGTTGAGGAGATATAGAGCAAAGAGAGAAATGTGAGGCTGGTTCATGTATATGGTACCAAATTGTACAGTTCATGTGACGTGTTCTTCCTCCAAACGGCTCAGAGGAGCATCCAAATGGCCTCCAGGGAGACCCCCAAAAGTCATATTACAGGACCTGCTTATCCCCACTGAAGTAGTAGTGTGCCATCTACCTCAGGCCATGCTAATAAAGTTCCTGGAAAATTATTTCCGTGCAGTTATAACTGCAGGCATATATGCCCATTAATTGCCAGTGGGAGCTGGCATGCCCACAGCTACACCAGACCACAGCAATTCCAACAACACCAGTAGCTCCAAAATATGGTTCAGATTGTTGAAATCAGTCAAATTATGTCTGAAGTAGAGAAGTCCCACTTTGGTACTGAAATGCTACAGTCCACCAATTAATTCTGTCTTCCTTAATTCTGATGTTTGGAAAAAATCAATGTGAAGATGGGAATACTTGTTTTGGAAGGTTACACAGTTTCTTAGAAGTCCACCAGAGACACTTAAGACTGAAATGTGATGAATTAAAATGCAATCCTATATGAATTTATAGAGGAAAAAAAAGTCCTGCAGTTACCAGTATGCACCTGGATGCCTCTCAACACACTTACAATTGAGCCCTTAGATAAGCAGGTATGTTTGCTTCTGATCTCTGAAGGATGTATGGCCATATTCAGAGTATAACTCCATCAGTCTCACTATAATTTTAAAGACCTCAGCTATGGATTGAATAATATTCAAATACAAATGAAATCTGAGTTATTTTGGGGCCTTGCCACCTGCTCCTAATTTCAAACCATTCCTAATTTTACCTTTCTAGATAGTAGACATACTGCTGGATTAGAACAGCCCTGTGGATGGTTGCAGGAGGACTACACAAAATGAATGTGGCTGTTGGAAAGTTACACGGTAGCTGCAAAGTGAGATTCATGCCTATATGTTTGCTGAAATGTGCAAGCTGGCCCTACAGCTTGTTGTGCCAACATTTAAGCACTTATTTCATATATAGAATTTCATCATCATCATCCAGCATGTGGTGATGTTGTGAAAACAATCAGAACTCCTAGTAACTCCAGCAAGATTGAAGAAAATTCTTGAACCCTCTGCTTCTATTGCTGCAGAAAATGAAGTGTGTGATCAGAATTCCTGATTTTGGGGTACCCATCCCTGGTGAAACAGTGCCTTATTGATTAACAGTATGGAACTTCTGGCCTGCAGACCAAATGCACGCCTTCCTGTGTGCCCAGGTCAGCCTCTTGATGTTCCGCAATGTTCTCTTACCTAGCCCTAGCCCCTTTTTCCTGCCTACCACTCATGGGTAGCTTCATGGTTTTTGCATGCTTGCTAGAAGGTTGAGATAACTCTCCCAAAGCTCAGTTACTGGCAGTAACTGCATTAAACTATGGTAGACTTATATTTTTATCTTAGGGACAAAGTCCGCAGCTTGGGAGTGCTCCTCGACCCGGAGCTTTCACTAGAAGCTCAGGTGACAGCAGCGGCGAGGAGCGCTTTCCTCCAGCTTTGGCTAATTCACCAGCTGCGCCTTTATCTGGAGTATGACTGCCTCGCGACAGTGACACATGCACTGGTGACTTCCCGTCTTGCCTTCTGTAACACGCTCTACGTGGGGCTACCCTTGAAGATGGTCCGGATACTTCAATTGGTTCAAAATAGATCTGCCAGGCTGCTGACGGGGACTGGGCGTTGTGTTCACATGACTCCAGTTCTCCGTCAGCTTCACTGACTTCCCATTGAAGTCCAGGCCCAATTCAAGGTGTTGGTGATGACCTATAAAGCCCTCAACGGCTTGGGTCCTGGTTACCTGAAGGAGCGCTTGCATCCATATATGCCCAGCCGCCCCTTGAGATCAGCGGGGGAGGCCCTTCTCCGGGAACCCTCCATGAAAGAAATTAGGAGGGTGGTTACTCGGAGGAGGGCTTTCTCTGCGGTGGCGCCTAAATTATGGAACGTGCTCCCCAGAGAGGTCTGCCTGGAGCCGTCGTTATTTGTTTTTTTGGCGCCAGGCGAAGACCTTTTTATTCAAGCAGCATTTTAACTGTTAATATTATTGGATTTTATCTGGCCAGGGCGGCTTATTTTATACTGTATTTTTGTATTTTTAATTTAATGTTTATATTTTTGATTTATATTATAATTATTTTAACTTAGTGTTGTAAGCTGCCCCGAGGCTTCGGCGAATGGGGCGGCATAAAAATGTTTTAATAAATAAATAAATAAATAAATAAATAAATAAATAAATTTTTCAGTATTTGGGTCCATCCTTTGCTTTTTGTCACTGAATGATGCTCCCTCCCTTCCATACCCAAGAACTTCTCCAAAACTGATTTTAACCCTTGAGTGGAATGACCCCAGCTACAGAGGTAGGGACAGGGGTGGCTAACAGGCACACGAGCCTGAGCCAGTTTGTAATATGAAGTGTTGGGGAGGCTGCCACTGAAGAGCCAATTACAGCAGTGTCAGCGTGTGCTGTAGAGGCTAATTTCTGTGCTGAAGGCCTGTGCATCTTGAATTTCAAGCACCATATAGATTTGATGCACAACCTTGAGTAATGAGTTTGGGATGAACTCCAAAGAACCACCTGTTACCAAGATGAGACAGACTGAGACAAAAGAAACTAGCAAATGCCAATCAGCAAGCCACACAACTGGAAAAACCGTTCGTAAGGCGGTAAAACACAGGGACAGTAATTTCACACTCCAGGGAACAGAGTGGATGGGAAGCACTTTGCATGTAGAATTCTTTTTTTTAACAAAATATTCTACCACTATTTTTCTGTCAAATAATGAATGGGTTTTGGTTGGTTCCCACTTTGCCCTATATATATTCCCCATTATCTCTATGATTCTAAATTCTGCTGCTCAAACTCTGAAATGTGTGAGCTCATTGCTAAGCAATCATGGCCCTTTATCTGATAGTGAATGGTGGGGGGGGGGTAAAATTGTTCATGTAGATTTCTCTTCTATTATTTCTTGGTTTTGTGTGGCAATTAGCAGCATGCTCTAATACGTGCCTGTTCAGAAATAATTTAATAGGACTAGCTCCTAGAAGCAGGATTGTAGCCTAAATTACTCTTTTCATGTTTTCCAATAATCAGGGCCCTTTCAGCTGCAGTATGCTGCAGCCACGCCTGGAATCTATGCTGCAGTCATGTGCCCATGCATATGAGAACTCCCGTTGAACTCAATGGGACCCAAATATGAGTTGTCATGTTGGAATGTGTTTACAATGGGCAGGAATGATGAGCAGTGCAGAAAAAGCTACTCAAGGAAGGCTTTTTCAAAATCGCCAGTGTGGTGTAGTGGTTAAGAGCATGGGACTGGGACTCAGACGATCTGGGTTCTAGTCCCCGCTCAGCCATGGAGACAACTGGGTGACTTTGGGCCAGTCACAGACTCTCAGCCCAGTCTACCTCACAGGGTTGTTGTTGTTGTTGTGGGGATATGTAAGCTGTTGTTGTGAGGAGATGTAAGCTGCCTTGAGCCCTTTGTAGGAAAAAGGCAGGATATAAATCGAGAAATAAATAAATAAAATGGAAGTTTCTCCCTATATTAGGGTTAGGGATGTGCAGCAGGGTAGGGTCAGGCCAGTGGTGGGGAACCTATGGCACGCGTGCCACAGCAGGCACGCAGAGCCCTCTCTGTTGGCACATGAGCCAAGTCACCCCAGCATCGCCCCAGCAGCTGAGCATCGGATAACAGTGCACATAGGGGCCGTGTGCACACTTGGAAAGGGGTGTCAGGCAATGAAATCATGAGCCGTGACTCATTAGCCATGACTCATCTGAGCTTTCGCATCGCCGGTCAGTGCGCTGCCAGATATATATATATTTGCTTGGACTTGCTGTGAGGTGTTTTTTCTAAACTAGCACTTCATTTTTCAGGTTTTATTGCAGTGTTGGCGCTTTGCAATAAATAAGTGGTTTTGGGTTGCAGTTTGGGCACTCGGTCTCTGTCACTGTTCTAATCCCGGCAAGCACCTACAGGCCTGATTCCAGTCCTGTAAGTACTCACAAGGTGATGCACGTTGCCAGCTTTGTCAAGCCACCAGGGGGTGCTGCCCAGTTCTGGAGATCCTGACATGAGAAAACATATATAGAATAACACTGTGAATGGCTTAGAACATGGCCTGCTGCCACCGCCTTTCAACTGGCCCCCATTGAAAAAGTTTGGCTTAGAATCACCTGACTTAGAATCATCAGACAGAGAGGTTTTCTCTACCCAGTGGCTTTTTAAATGTTTGAAAACCAGAGTGTAGTGCTTTGTAAGATCAAAGGCCTGTCTAGTTCAGTATTCTGTTCCCACAGGAGCACATCCAATGCCTAAGGGAAGCTTACAGATGGATGTTAAAATATATTTTTCCAGCCACGTGTTCAATAGCACACACAATCTGAGATACATGTTTAAAATTTATCTTTTCATCTCAGTAATAGTGTGTTCCCACAGCATCCCAATAACACACACAGACACGGACAGTCTCGGATGCTGATTTATTGGTTTCAAGTATTAAAATATGCACAATTATTACTGCAGGAATTTGCTGGACTGCCATTATCCGTTAGAGTACAGTACTAGGCAAGCTGTACAAAACATGGCCCTACAATTCTCAGCTATGCTGCCTGGGGCATGCTGGAAGTTGTAGGATTTTTTTCTATCTAAACTTGCATAGGACCACATCTTTAATCACTCAATATTAGTGTATGAATATAAATTCCAGGAAGGAATTAACTGATTGATTAAACCAACTAACTAAATGAATGAGGCAGAGGACAAAATAGAAGTAATACAGTTCATTGTATTGGTATGATGAGAGGAAGTTAGCTAGAAGAGTGGAAATGAACGGTTCCTGCTCTTAGGAAGTTAAGCTGTAGCCCTGGATGCCTGGCTTTATTCCAGAAGGGGAGGATTAAGACTTCTGAGGGATATTGGGGTTGAGCTACACTAGTTGGGGTTCTGAGGCTTCTGGGTGATGGAGAGATTGTTAAGGGGAAGCAAATGATGAAACAAACAGGGGAAAAAAGAGTCACATGACTGTTTGTTTAGAGTCACATCATGCATGGCCTAAAGGCTTGCAATTTTCTCCACTGGTATATCCAGGGAAAAGTTGTGCTTACAGGTCTTGGTTTCTGAGAAAATGCTGGTCCAAAAAGAGAATAGATTTGTCCACAGAAAGAAAATGAAGACAAGAGACAGGCTTAATTTGTAGAGAAAGGAAGGAAATACATTTCCAGGGACCATGATGATGAAGTTGGCCTGTGGAGTAGATTTGCAACTGCTGTTGGGCCAGGGACCAACTGCTGAGCAAGGCTTCCAGCTGCATTATGCTAGGCTCCCAGTTCAGATGAAGCAACTTCAGGTTACCACCAGCAGGTGTTTGGGAGGAAATGCAGCAGCAATAGGCCTAGCTCCCGGTTTTTGCTGGTCCTTGGGAGAACACCCTCAAAAGGCTTCCTTCCGTATTGAGCTTTCTTGGCAATGCCTAAGTGGCCACTCAACTAGTAGGCCATGACTCAGAGAACCTAAATGGATTTCTCTGTGGAATTCAGTAGCAGATGGGTGTTTATACATCTCTGCCTATTATTCAAATGCTGTTGCTCTAATAAGAGTCTTTATGTTGCTTGGAGTTGTTGATGGGAGTAAGGCAGAGAGAAAGCACCATTAGGGGATGTGAACTAGGCTCATTTGCAGATTTCTACTACAAACGTAGAGAGTCGCAAAGCTTCAAATAACTTCTAGGATTATATAGAACATATGCTGCCACCCATAAAGCTGCTGATTAATAGATTTAATTAGCCTCCTTTAGATTTTGCCTGCGAGTTTTGTGCTGTAACAGGAGGCTAATGCTGATATCAGCAACGGTTTCAGAACAACTAGGGTAAGAACGATGGTTTTAAACAATGGTACAGTGCTTGGTACAGTGCCTTTCCTATGAATACTGCATGTGCTGAGAAGGCTGGAAACTTAAGTGTGGTTGGTTGCAGTCTGCATGCAAAAGCACAATGTACATCTGATAAAGTCATGTACTCATGGAGTTGTGAAATCACAGTAGGCTAGTAGAACAGATTAGTCAACCTCTGGAGAATCCAAGCATTTGTTTGGGAACTAAACTGGTGCATTCTGTTCACACCCTCCCTAAAAAAATCATCTTCATGTCCTTCCCTCACTCTTCCCATCCTTCACCAGTGGTCCGTCTTCCAGGATGAGCAGCCCATGGTCCCAGAATCCAAATCTCTTGTGTTGACAAGAGATAGCCAGGCATTAACTTGGAGTATTTTTCTTTCCCTTTCTATTGTCTTCCAAAGTTGGGCTCCAAAGTTCTTGAATTTCCTTCCCAATGCTTCAGTCTGATGCAATTTCTTCAGAGCTCTGCTTGATAGTATTATTTGTTCCCACGTGGATGAAAAGGAAGGGATACATGTCAGTTGGCAACTCCTTAGTCACATCTCTAATCCTTCCTCCAAGGAGAGAGTGTAACTGACAAGCCCATGAGTCTGTGCAACATACATGGGTTTCCATCTCATGCAACAGGAATTTTCTCACAGCTACCACTCTTGTCATATTATAGGCCTCACTTTCACTGCCTCTGTTTAACAGATCTTCAGCTTCTTGCTTGCTTTTGCACAGACTTTCCTCCAGTCTCATCCCCAAATAATTGAAATAAATGCCTTAATTCCACTGTTTCCACTGGTATGGAGTGTGTTCTAGTTCTTCTGATCCTGCCACACTTTTCCAGGAAGTTTCTTCTACTTCATCTGCCCTTGCCTCAAGATTCTCCTCTTCTGCCTCCATTGCTGTTCCAGCTCTTGTACTCTGCTATTGCAGTTCCTCTGTTCTAAGAATTCTTTGTCCCTCTCTTATTCCTTCGACACTCACCACTCCAGGTTGCTCTTGTTGCACATGTAGGCCATGTTGATCTCAGGCAACAAACAAAGAAACATTGCACAGACCTTGCAGATCAGCACTACTGGGCAGTCTTTTCTGTCCACAATCTCCACTCCCATTTTGATCCTGTTCTATTGATTGTATTGGAATGGCCTCTGATTTGTCCTGACTTCTCTGAAGGTTAACAACACAGTTCAATTCATATATAAATGTGTGTTACAGGAACAAATAAATATCATCCCTGCCAAATTCTGCTGCCAAACGCCTGTTAGTTTTCCCTGTTCACTCTCTCTGACTGCTCACGATCTCGGAGCTTGCTGGTTTGTATAGGCCTAGGTCAGCCAGGGCAGCTTCCTCTGCTCCACTCTGCTCAGTGAGAAGGCATTGTGCAAGTCAGAAGAACTGCTGTATTTTTACAGCATGGAATCAAATCTATGGAAACCCATATGCTTCTTCTAAATATTCACACAGAGGGAACAAGAACCATTGTGTTTATTTCCAGTTCAGGTCAGCTGTGAACCTCTTTCAGCCTGAGGCTGAATTCCATTTTGGAAGCCACATTCCAGATGTGGTTGAGGCCAAAGCCAAAGGCAGCATCAGATCTTTTCCAGTAAGTAATCAGGCTAAAGTGTTGGGTCATGAAGTGGTGGATCAGAGAGAAATGATAAAGTTTCTTCTGGAAGAAAGTCCAAATAAAGGAAGCAAGTACGTGATGGAAAGCAGCTATCAGAGCTGCTGGAGCTGAATACATTCAGGAACAGGCAAGCGACTGTGACTAACAGAGTCTGCAAGTTGCACACAGAAGGCACAGACCAGCCCTGTCTCAGGAAGAGGAAGTTAATCAAGATTAGAAGAGTGCAACAAGCAAGAGCTAGAAGTGTTGTTTTGGCCCCACGAGATCCCCTGCAGATGGGGAATGGTTGTTCTGTTGGCCTCTGCCTGTCGCCAGCAGCCACAGCAGCACCTCTTAAGAGGACCGGATTCTGAGCTTCTTCATCTCCTCATTATGGCATTTCCTTATGCAAAGTGTTGCAAACATTGGAACTCTGGACCTTCCTTTCATTGTCCTGCATCCAACCCAGAGAATTAAAGTCAGGCACAGAGGGGCTGATTACTCCTCTGCAAGCTGAGGTGGAGTCTGGCATCCGTACCTGGAATGGTGGGGCAAACGCAGGCCATGGGCCCCAGCGGGGCCACGGAAGCTGATGCCCATCGCTTGCAGCACCTTTTCTTTTCAGATTATCGTTGTATTATTCTTATTAATATTAATGATATTTTAACCTACTTATTGAAGGAAGCAGCAGCACTCACTCACTGCTGTGAAAAAGTGGCATGTTGGGTGAGGCTACAGCCACTGCCATCTCCCTCTCACCACAGAGTAGCCAGGTGTCCTACTTTACATAGTACAGTCTTCTGCCTGCAGGAATTCTCTGTCTGAAGGACTGTCCAGTTCTAGCCTCATTTAAAGGTTTTAAAAAACGTTAGAAAGAAAATATAGAGGGGCCTGAAAGTTGCATCAATAGAAGCTGGACAGCAGCCTAAGTAGGCGTAAAGGGTCTATTCACAGTAATTATTTCTAAATTTGCATCTATAGGAATATATTGGCATATGCAAGATTCACCCAAGCAAACATCCTCTCGTTTTGCTGATGAATTTCCTGTCCATTGCTAGTGCATAACTGGCGAGCCTCCCAAAGGGCCCGTGGGCCCTGCTAATTCAGCCACTGCAGGCTCTCGGCCTAGCATTTCTCCTCTCAGCACCACACACTCTGCTGCTTTCTACCATGGAGGGCCCTTAGTTTGGAATGCTATTTGGGGGAGGTAGTGATGGCCCCTTTTCTCAGGCCCCCTCCAATCTGCCTCCAGCCCTGACTGGGATGCACGGATGCTCAGGACATGAGCATCTCCCAGTGTGCACGTCATGATGAGGACAATGATTGCATTGCATTTAGATCCTGCCCATTTTTGGTGGTTTGTACAGTGCGTGGTAGAATTAACCCTAAATGTGATTAGGTTCTACCAGAATGCTTTTACTTTCTTATCTTAATCACTGTGATTTTATTAGTACTTATTTTTAACTAATTGTAATTTTGCGTTTTATGTATTGGCTGGTCAATGACTGAATAAAGAATTGATTGATTGCAAGTTGCTGTGCGTTTTCTCTTGTGAGGAACTCAAGGGGGCTTACATGTTTCCATTTTATCTTTCACATCATCATCATCATCATCATCATCATCATCATCCCTGTGAGGCAGGTTAGACTGAGAGTGAGTGACTGGCCCAAAGTCATCCAGTAAGCGTCATGGCTGAGTGGGATCAAGAGCCCAGATCTCCCTTCCAGCATTCTCAGCATCACACCACACGGCATCATGCATGTCTGCAGCATCCCCAAAGCACCGCATATGCATTCTTTGCATCAATTGAAATTGAGCTAGGAGAGTGGCCCAGAATTTTTAAAGTCATGGGTAACCTGCTGCCCACTAGACGATTTTGTGTGGACTCTGTCAGCCTGCGTCTCCCCCATTCCCTACCTCTGCTTTGACTGTAGGAAACTGGGCTCATCATCATACCCTTATCACATACTGAAAGTCAAATATTAATTCCATCTGGACACCAAGCAAAAATGCTATTTAATACCATCAGATGCCAACTGATACTTTAAAGTATCATCTATCAGATATCCAGCAGATATTGAATATTTGTAGAGAGATTTGAAGAAGATTTCAGGACAGGTTCATGTTGGTCTTAGAGTTAACTCTTTACTGTTTTTTGTAATGTAGGAACATCTTAGATGTCTTACAAATTCTGTACAAGAGCATCATTGAAAGCTATGGAATAAGGAACTCTTCCTCAATGTTTCTTTCTTTGTCAGGCTTTCTCTAATTATTGCAAGTTTTCTAAGTAGGATGACCACTTAGCAATCTCTTTAAAAAGGACATGCATTGTCAAAAAAGAGGAAATAGGAGGCACTACTTTGAATAATATTTGCATATATAAATATAATAGCTTAAATAGAAACAACTACATCTCACTAAAGTATGGGAAACTTGACCAGGTGATAGATGTGCTTTATTTAGTCTGTTGTCCAGGTGAGATTGATGTTGAAACTTCAGAGACTGGATCTTCTTTCTGATAGTTCTTCATCCTTCAGTGACTTGAACCAGGCACAGGTTCACACAAGGGACATCTTCAAACTATAGTCAGGCCTCTGGCACCCCCTTCAATGAAAAACTGGTATCTCTAAAAGAAGACATGTGATCTCTAGGTCATTCTGAAAATCCTAGATATAGAAATAAATTGCATATATTCTTTTCTTTGAATACTTTCCATGAATTTTCTATACATATTGTTGCATCAACACCATCTCATCACTTGACGTTAACTGTCCAAGATGGAATCACACACTGTGAAATAGTTCGTTATGGAGTCTACCATGTAAGACGTTCTTATGATTGCACAGGTGAATTGCTCCCACAGATTAAAAGTTTGTTTTGTTTTCTATATTGAACCTAGCACATGTATGGACCAACCCACACATCCAGTGAAGATGGAGCACTTGATATGCAGCCTAATCCTACACTTGGAAGCAACAATGTGTGTAGCCCACTTTACTCAAAGAATATATTTACTGTTGAGACTGCTAATTATGAGCACCATCCCCAAATAAGAAAGTTAGCTGGCTTCCCCAAAGAGTTTGGGCACATATACCCAAGTTGTACCAAGTCTGGGCACATGTGCATGCTTACAGTCCATACTTCCGCTAGGCTATTTCAGAATAATTATTTCACAATAATGTTCTTATTGGGGACTGTTTAGACCACAATATGTATGGCTTCATTTGTGATGCACACAACTACAATTTCTCTTCCCTGAGTCACCAAAATGACCCAGGATTACAGAAATAAGAGGAACTTTGCTGCTGCTGCTGCTGCAAGCATCACCTCGCACTCATCCCATCCCCAATCCAATCTGTTTGGCCCTGGACTGCCCCCAAGATCCAGCCTAGCTGCACTACTGCTTACAATGTCACTAGAGAACTTCAGTGAAAAGTTGTTAGGTGTCTGCAGGACTGCACATTGCTTTGATTATCATGTATCACAAAGCCTGACACTTCATTCATAAATTCATTAAATCATTTTATTTATCTGTCTGTCTATCTATCTGTCATATTTGTATACCACCCCATAGCCAGAGACTCTCTGCGAGGGTCATAGTACAATATAAAAATTAAAAAAATACAAATAGAAGTAAATTCTGTGAGCCATTCCGAGGCTATGTAGCAAGGGGACGGCATATGAAAACTTTAAATAAATAAATAACAACCAAAACCATAAAACATAATAGGATTAAAATACAATATAAATGCAACAGAGTCTGAGGTATTGGATGGCATACAAAAACTTCAAATAAATAAACAATATAAATAGAATAGGAGGAAATATAAGCACAATACAACCAATAACAACAACCAATAATAAAACAATAAACCACCAGCAAACCAATAAACCAATCTCAAAACAGATACTAAATAAAAAAGTCTTATCCTGGAGCCAAAAGCAAGATAATGTGGGTGCCAGTCACACCTCCTTTGATTCACTTGGACTCCTGCTGAAATGTGATGGAGAAGGAAGCAGCAACTTCAGTGTGGCATTAGCCCTGTTAATCTTGTCCACCCAATAGCAGGCAAGTTCCTGTTCCAGCAGCACATCTTCTGCAAACAGACATACATGTGGTTCCAACAGCTCTCTTCTCCTTGGGGGAGTGGAACTTAAGGGCATTTAATGGCGGTGTAAGTACCCAGTCAACGCAGGAATTGTTGTAAGAATGTTTTGTGACTAAGGCTAGAAATTGGAAGTCATGCACCAGCATAAAGAATGGAGATGCTAAGACTTCAGGAAGGAAGGACTGATGTTCCTCAAGACCATACAGTGTGGCCCAGCCAGATGAATGCCAGTCATTCAGGCAAAGAAGCAGAGCCTCTATTGATCTTATTGCTTGGCAAGCTGTACATACTAACATTTTACCAACTCAGATAATGACAAATCACTGAGTCATCATATCATGGTAAACGAACACCTTAGACATGCTTAGAGGCATTCGCTCACTTAAGGCAACAAACCTCAGGAATTATTTACTATTAATTTCCATTAAGGTATATCTGCATATACATCTACTGATTTTAGTATCTGCCAATCATACTGATGTATCTCATCATTCCATACGATATTCCTTTTAATCATCAGAATGGCACCATGCTAATGTGGTTTCTCAGAAAAGCAGGTGGATTCAAAATTGATTGCCAACTCTGCTCACACAATATTGGAAAAATGACATGGGAAGAAACAATGTAAAACAGTACATCAGATTACATACATATACACAAAGCGAAACTCTGGCACTAGTATATATGCCTATATTGAAATGTTTAGACTGAATTCTACACACACTTACCTGGAAATAAGTCCCACTGAACTCAATTGTGGTTACTTCTGATTAAACATGTATGGGATTTCATTGTCCAAAACTCAAACAGGAAACTAAGTCTGTGGTTTTGGCTTTATATACTTTATCACTGAAAGTGAATAGTCCCTAATTGCTCTCTTCTGTGTATGTGAGAAAGGCAGAGGGAGGAATGAGCAGGTGGGCAGGTGAGGTGAAGTTTGGCTATTAAATTTACAGAGTAGTTGAAGGCTCAGAAGCATTCTGTGTGGGACGGATAGTTCTTAAAATGCACTGTTGGTCATGTGAAAGCAATAGAGACTCTCAGCTGTAGTCTAATTTTAGATCCCTGTCAGACAGGAGATCAACTCAGAGCTAGAGAGCCATGAACATTTTGCAGAGTTCTGAAAGGAAAGCTGTGACCTCGGCTTTAGAAATGTGCCTGGTAGAGAAAGGGTAGATGGGCATGCTTCAGATTCACAGGAACTTTGTTTTTTGCAAGGACCCAAGGCCCACTATCTGGATCCAAAGGGAAAGGGTGGCCTACAATCCATACACCCACAGAATTCAGAAACAGGGCAGTTCTAAACACTGTGGGCAGCCCAGAAATTGGTTTTCAGTATCAGCACTGGGTTCACAATTCTTTCCCTGCAAACTTGTTCCTGCTCTTACCTGCCTTCCCTACCACCCACATACAAGCACATTATTTTGGTAGCCTAATTGGGGGTCAGAAGGCTTCCTTGTTTGTTGCTATCATTAAACAATCTAGAAGCCCTTGCCAAACTACTACAAATCCCCTGAACTTCCACTAGTAGATCCTGATCCGTCTTCATCCTACACTTGGTAAATAGACTGGGAATTACCAGAATCTGTTTTCTTGTCTCAGTGATAATTTACTCCCTTTTCCTCCTTTCAGTCTAGTGGGCATAGCGGAGAGACATGTGTGGGTTTAAAAAAATGTTTCAAATAATGTGTTGAGAGACATTACCCTTGGGTGTATGAAAAGGAATACAAAGACTATGAACCCTGCCTGCTATTAAGATTTGCAGGCACCATTATCTGCTGAGGCCTGTTTTTTCAGCACATGTGAAATGGTCTTCTGCTTATTGTTCTCAAATATGGAATGTACTCTTTCATCAAGAATTACAGTTGACTCCACTCTCTTGGCTTTTGGAAAGGATGAAAAACCCAACTTTTTCAGTTTTGACTCTGAACAAAAGCAGGTGAATGTGTCGATGTTCTTGTTGCTATTGTTTGACTGTTTTGAATTATTGTACACCACTGTACACCACTGTGATTTTTAAAAAATCAGATAAGATGGTATGTAATTGTGAGTAACAAATGCATTTTCTGCCTCCAACAAATTCATTGAATTAGGGCACGGTTCTATGACAGAGTCTAGCCAGGTGTCGGAGAGGTTGCAGTTCTACCTCCAATCCTGGAAAAGGGCTCCGAGGTCAAAGCTGGAACTCCTGCTGTGGTGCAGCTCCCTCCACCCTTGCTGGGAGGCATAATGAGGAACAGAATAGATGGTAGGACTGCCAAGATCTGAGTTCCCGTATACAAATTTTTGAATATTGTGTTCAGTTCTGGATTACTTGAATGAGGACATTATCAAGTTGGGGAAAGTACAGAGAAGGGCAACAAAAATTATCAGGGGGTTGGAGCAGCTATCCAGTAGGGAGCAGCTGCAACAACTGGGACTGTTTGGCTTAGAAAAAGGGTAAGCAAAAGGACACATGACAGAGGTGTTTAAAATAATGCACGGCGTGAAGAAGGTGGAGAGAGAGACATTTTTCTCCCTATTCTATAACACTGAAACCCGGAGTCATTCTATGAAGCTGACTGGTGGGAGGTTTATGGTAGATCAAAGGAGGTACTTCTTCACAGAGTGTATAGTTAAAGAGTGGAATTTGCTGCCACAGGAAGTGGTGGTGGCTGCCACTTTGGATGGCTTTAAAAAGGGGTTGGACAGATTCATGAAGGACAAGGCTATCAGTGGCTACTGGCCTTGTTGGCTATGTGCTACCTCCTTTACACCAGTTGCTGAGCAGCCTGGGCGGGAGGAAGTTTGCCACTGTGAGTACAGGGTGCTGGACTGGATAGACCTTGGGTCTGATCTAGCATGGCTTTTCTTGTGTTCTTATGTTTGGCTGTGGCATAGAGAAGGAAGACCAACATATGAGCCAGAGGTCTGCAGCTGTTCTTGGGTGGGTGGGGGAGAGGGAAGGAGCGAAGCTTTGCCACAATATGATTTATCCATGTGGCACCTCAGGCTTTTCTTCTTGCACATTGGAGAAAAGGAATGAGATTGCTGAAATTGGCCATCCAGGTTTCTCCAGGGTGGGAGAACGACAAAGCCAAGCTTTACTTCTGCAGTCTTTCCTGTTCAGATGGTTAAAGGCAGCCACTATTAATCAATGCTTGGCTTTTGTAATATTTTGATATTGTAATATTGTATTGTAAGCCGACTAGGAAGGCCTCAGTGGTTATAGGCGGCCTATAAATATGTGTATAAATAGATGAATAAAATGTGTGAAAATTTCTATTTTCCAAAATACTGATTGCTCTTTATTTCAATAAGACTTTCAGATGACTGGATTTTGTGATAAAAGTGAGATAGAAACAAATCATTATTTTGTATGGTTCAGTAAGACTGAGAACACAGTTGAAACAATACATTGCATTTGTATTAAATATGCTTTGCCCCCAATACATTGTTACAGTTCAGTAAAAAGAAAGTCAATAGAAATCTCTCTGTTTGACTGCAAGCTACTAGAATGGCAAAGTGTTCGATAGAAATACTGAGAGCCAGTGAAAATGTTTTCTAAATAGTAGGTAAGACATTTTCTGAAAGACGGAATACAGATTTTGGAACATACAGCAATGTGCGGGATATTTTATTTATATTTATTTATTTATAACATTTTTTATGCCGCCCCCATCACAGAAAGCCTCGGGACGGTTACGAGTAAGATAAATAAACATAGAATAGGATAACAGTATTTCTGCAAGCAATTTAAGCTCTTAACTTGATGACAAATAATTTTGTTTGTTTGTTTCTCCATTAACAGTATAATCCCAAGAAACATTTTCTTTCTGCCTAATAAGCACTTTAGATCTTATGTTGGGAACCAAGTGGGAAGTATTTACTGAAACAATGGAGTGGAAACGAAAATGCAAAAGTTCATGATATAAATGGCATGCATTCATGCATGCACATATGCACAAGTGCGCACACATAGGACAATTATTATATTTATAGTTGATCTGCATCACTTGGAATAAGTTATCTGAAGGCATACATTTCTCTGCACAATTTAAATGCATATATGTAAAAAGGGGATGTTTAATGGTTGGGACATCAAAAAGCATTTCATTAGGCTGTAGTAGAGGGGGAGAATAAGAAACACAGCCACTCCGTTAAGCCATGTGAGAAGCAAGAGAAGAAGCAGGGGCAAAGTTGCAAGGGCTGTTTGTTTGTTTGTTTATATGCATATTTATAGGCCACCTATAACTGCAGAGGTCTTCCTAGGCAGCTTACAATACATTTAACACATTAAAAACATAACAAAACCTATTTAACACTAACAAATAAAACATGTATAATAGCAGTATAAAAGGGGCCACACCATTCAGGGGCTAAGTGTTAATTTTTTTTCTAAAAAGGTATTTATTTGCCTGGCACCAAAAGGAAAAAAAAGATGGCACCAGGCGAATTTCCCTGGGGAGGGAGTTCCAAAGATGGGGAGTAGCAGCAGAAAAGGTTCTTCGCCTCCTCAGGAACCAAGCCCTGGCCTTCCTTGACACCAGCTAGCTTGGCACTAGCCACGTTGGTAAGATATTTCCCACTTTTGTTCATATTTCAGCTTGCTCCATCAGCAAGAGCTGAGCTGGCTGTGTTGAAATGTATTTCAAACTCCCATTCTTCCTCGCTGTGACAAGACATTTCGGCATCTATCCTGTTTATTCTATTGTACCTTAGCATATGTAGAGGGATTGGCCATATGGCATCACTGATAAACACAAATGGCATTTGTTTCCTTCTGGAAGTGTGTCATATAAGAATTTCAGCACTGACATTTATGAGGGGAAATTCTTTTCTGGGGTATATGTGTGTTCCCTGTAGTGTCATCAGTGCTGGCATTTATAAGAGGAAATTCTATTCAGTGGCATGCCAATCTCAAATCTGACATCAATCTTCTTTGATCTGAAGGTGTTTTTAAAAAACTCACTCAGGCCGGATTTCCATCATTAGCAGCTTTGTAGTGCTAAAAATAAATACAAAAAGAGTATCCATAATTGCTTGTTGCAACAAAACAGCAAAGTCTTGTGACACCTTGAAGATACACATTTTTATTGTGAATGTAAGAAGAGCTCTGCTGGTTCAGACCAAACCTTCCCTAGTCCTGTGTTTTGTTTTCCATGACAGGTGACAAGATGCCTGGAAGAAGCTCAGAAGTAGGACATGAGGTCAAAAGGCTTCTCTTGCTGTTGTTTCCCAGCAACATCACACTTTTGATCTTGGAGGCCATCATAACTAGTGCCCATTAACAATTACCATGGTTCCCCTGCTTTAAGAAACACCTGAGGTGGGATGTGAAAGGTAACCTTGGACAGACTGAATTCTAAACAAATAGAATCAAGCAAGTGATGCTCTGCAAGGAAATGTTGCAGTGTGCAGTGCTTCTGTTTGGATCCCAGCCATTCAATTCCATTCCATAAGCCCTCTCCCAATTCCTCTCCCATGCCCACCAAGCATGCTCAGGCCTCACTGGACTCTTTGGGGGCCTTTCCCCCTCTGCTTGGGTTCCCCACTCCATTCTAGAATTCTGGGGTTGAACACAGTTGTGTCCCATACCAGCAATTTAAAATTGTTAACTGTCTCCATTGACATCTATGGATAGTGCAGCTCTGCCTTTCATCCTTGGGGACATTTAAAATAATTTTTCAAATGAAGCAGGAAGTGACCTATTCAGACAATAAGAAGGTTTGGCCCATGTACCTCTGTAGTTCTTCACTCTAATCCCTCTTCCCGCCTGGCTGTAGTTGTTATTTATCCCTTCCTGCTCATTCAAAGGTCCATGCAGTTGAGTCATTATGGGGCTGTTGATGATGGTGGTAGGATTTCACTCCATTTCTTACCTAAGAATTGTGCAAGGATGCCACACTTTCTTTTCTGATTCCTGGGCTCTGCAGATATTTAACCAAGAAGTAATAAACCTAGACATTGGTTCTTTCTGCATTTTGGGCTAGATCCAGCACAAGCCTTCCATCAGAGGGAAGGATGCTTTACTTGCTTGCTGCTTGCTTGCTTGCTTGCTTGAACTTTCTTGCTGGCTGAATGGGGAGAAAGCAGGTTTCCCCACTTCTATTACGGTCCCCTTCCAAAATCCCCTTTCCAAAATCCTCTTCTGGAGAAGTAGAAGACCCTTTAGACCAAGGCAGGGGCTGAAACTGAGGGCTGCAAGGAGAAGGGGATTCTGCATAAATCATAATCACAAGCAAAGGAAAAGTCAAACTGGCATTAGTATTTACAAGGAGGTACGAGATATGTTTTAGTTCAGCAAAGCTTACTCTGGAGTATTCCTTGAAGTTTTTTTGAAGTTGTAAAGTGAATTCTAAACAGAAACTACCTTGGACATGTTCATGTGGAGAGTGGGGAGATAATAATTTCAATAAAATAAGAATAAGGTTGAAGAACTTCTCAATTCCATTGTTCAGGGTGCCATATATGAAAAGGGGGATGTTTGGAGCTGGAAAACCAGAAGTGTTTTCTTTGTCTAAGTTAGGCAACTCATTGTTATTTCAGATTCAGAGGGAGTTTTGCCTCTGGAAAGAAAAGGAGAGAAATACCACCGGCTGACCCCCTTTGGAGCCCTCTGTGTCCTTCTCTCCACACTTCCGATTCCACCGCTGGAGAAGTAGAGCATTTTTCGGCTCTCAAGGTGTGTCCCTTTTCTAACCCAGGGAACCAGTGGGGGCCAGTGCATCCTCCAGTCATGCTGGACGAGAACCCCCAGCATGCCCCAGCCAGCCAGCATCCAAACAAACTGTTTTTAAAGCCTCTGGTCCAGGGGTGTCCAACTGTTTGGCTTCTCTGGGCCACACTGGAAGAGGAAGAACTGCCTTGGGCTGCACATTAAATATGGAAACACTGACAATTGCTGATGAGCAAAAAAAGGGTCTGTGCATCATTTTCGTGATATCCGCCACCACAGATAAGCAAAAGAGTCCTCACATCATAATCCTAAGAGAGCATACATACTTTTATTTTATGTGACATTGCACCATGACGTCATCTACAAAGTTCACGCTTGAGAGCCACACAATCGAGTTACCAAAAAAATCTCATAATGTTTTAAGTAAGTTTATGATTTTGTGATGGGCCGCATGTGGTGTATGAGAGCCAGTGTGGCGTAGTGGTTAAGAGCATGGGATTGGGACTCAGACGACCTGGGTTCTAGTCCCCCATCAGCCATGGAGCCAACTGGGTGACTTTGGGCCAGTCACAGACTCTCAGCCCAACCTACCTCACAGGGTTGTTGTTGTGAGGAAAAGATGGAGGAGGAGATGTAAGCTGCCTTGAGCCCTTGTAGGAAAAAGGCAGGATATAAATAAATAAATAAATAAATAAATAAATAAATAAATAAATAAATAAATAAATTTCTAATGATGTAATACTATTAATGTTGGAATATTCTTGAAATGCTGACCTGACAAACCTGCCTAGGATCAACTTTTTCTGCTTTTTCCCCACAGCAATGTGTTCTCTTTAAGGCAGATATACCTGGCAAACACCCAATCCCTTTTCCTGCCAGTGATGGTGGTCGTTTTTGAGAATCCAGAGACAAGAATCACAGTTGCAGGTAAAGGTTGCAAACTTTAGACAAGATATTATAAAGACAAGGTAGGTGCAGAGTACAATGCTTATGTCTCTTCTGCTTTGGGAGTCCCACAAAACAACAATGGACAGACTTCTAGCTTCTGCATCCAGGTCTGCATTGAAGTTCTGTTGTTAGAAAGATTCAAAAGTTTGTATAGGGTTTTTGGTGTTTGCCATCATCATATACACCAAAAGTAGGCAAGGTCGTTATATTTTGTATATAACTAATTGGGTTTTATTGTTATGTTTTGTGCATAACTAATTGGGGAAGAATCTTAGAAGATTGCTGTATATACCTCTTGGACATTCGTGTGCCAGGCAGTTTGTCTTGGCCAGGTCTGTCTGGTGGTAAACAACATTCTCAGGTTCACTGCACAGCCCAGAGTAACTGCCAGGCCAAATCTAGTTCAAACTCACTGGAACAATGAGTAACAGCTCTCTAAGCAACATGGTGTATGCCCAACAGATAACTGAGTATCCTTCCTAGGTCTTGGACATAAGATGAAACCCAAGATTATCCAAAAATAAAATGATAAGCATGTAGAGAAAACTGTAAACATCATGAACTCATCGGAACTAGACATCACATAGTGAAAAGCTGCAACAGACAGCAAAGCCAAAGGACAAATAAAACTAAAATGACTAAACAGAGAAGGCCTATAAAGGACAACAGAAAGATCAGACACTGCTGTCTCCTCAAGATCACAATCAGCTTTCAGCCTTTTCCATTAAACCCTTTCTCTTGTTTCTAAAACTTTGTATGGCGGTTGTTCCACCATGTTGTACAAATTAAGCACCTGGATGGTTAAGAAACTCTGTAATCACCCATTTCTAGTAGAAAACATGTCTTCATTCTCTGCTCTCCATAGCTCTAGGTGTTCCACCCTCCTTCTGTGATAGCAGGTATGGCTATTTGGGTTAGTAACTCATTGCAGTAATGGGTGGATATTGGACCCTGCGAAAAAGCAACCACCAGGACTTTGCAAGTTGTGTGCCAAGAAATCTATTAATCATGCCTCCCATATCTAATCTTCCTCAAATCTTAGGGAGTCCTATGCCTAGAGAACAGGAGATCACATTATATCAATACACTAGATTAGTACTGACTACCAGTAGTAGTATTGCATGTGAAGAGAGTAAAATGCTAGGATGGGTGTGGTACATAACATAAAATAAATGAAGCCAAGTTAGTTTGTTAGAAAAAATCCAAAATCGATAGCAGGGCACTGCCAATCCAAATGTCCCAAAAAAGGGAACATACTTTTGAATTCTCCAAATCTCTTTATTGTGTGGTGTGTTAAGTAACACTGGGAAGTGGAAAGAGAAAAGGCTGTGTTGCTGTTAAAGCCACAAAATCTGTGTTCAGTCGCAGCCTTAAGGTGGGATGTAAGAGGAAATAGCAGACTGGAGATGCAATTCTATATGCACTTAATTAGGAGTACAGCCAGCTGAACCCAATGCAATTTACTCTGAAGTAAAGACATACAGGATTGTACTGTTAACTAAATAAGAATAATTAAATAAGGATATACTGGGTGCTGTGCTGGTTTCAGACTGTCCCTAGGCTGCTAAGACAAATAAACAAATACAAAGAAGCATCCAGATCAAAACAGTCCCTCTGTCACTGCCCCCACATCTCTCTGATTTTATTTAACATCTGGCCTGATGAGGTTCTGGACAATTTCATCTGCTTCTCCCTACTTGATGCCATTTTAGTCAATCCTAATATATGTACCATCTGCCCGTGGAGGTTGGTTGGAAAAGCCTTTCAAAAGGAAGTTTGTGGTTCCCCATATGCTCTAAATAGCTTGACTGATGCACACTTATTCTCAAATGGCAGCCATTGGGTTGGATCCAGAACATTGTTCTGCCAGTGAAGGACTTGGAGAGTGGTGTTCATATTCCACCCTTCCCCCACACACCCTCCAACTCTCTTTCAGATGATCCCCCAGCCCTCCGGAAGACTCTGGATCAAAGCCTGACCGCATTTCATCCACTGCCCTTGCACAATGGCTGAACTAAAGGGTCCTTCCTCCTGCACTGTTCTTGTTTCACTAGGGTGACTGATTACCTGGGGAATTCCTGAATACCTGGGACCACAGAGATCAGTGCCTCATGTTTAGACTACTGTAACATCCTCTGCATGGGGCTGCCTTTGGACAATTTTTAGAAAGTTCAGCTAGTGCAAAATGTGCCTGAGGTGCAATTTATCATATAACTCCAACTCTACACCAATAATGCTGGCTTCCAAATGATTGATTGAAGAAAGGCACTTAAAGCGGCTTACAGCCATAATTTATTTCTGATTCAAATGTAAGGTGCTGGCCCTGACATACAAGTTGTAAATGACTTGGGGCCAGAACATTTGAAAGACTAACTCCTCCTGTGTGCGCCTGGACATCATTTGCATTCGTCATCAGAGGCCACCAAGTATCCACTACCAAGAGAGGCTGGGCTCGGTGATGGAAACACAGATAATGTCTTTCTTGTAGCAGTACCCACAGAACTCCCTTCCTAAGGAAGCCGGGTTGACTCTATCTTTGGAGAACTTCAGACGGGCAGTAAAAACGGCAGTAACCTAGGTGCCCATGTGTCCTCTTTTGTAGAAGACAGTTCTCTGTTTGACACTTATTCTGTTTGATGAGCTGTCCTATCTAATTAAGTTTAAAAATACAGAACCATATGAACTGTTGCCTCTCAACAGCTAGCACCTGGAGAGCAGACTAAATTCATTCCTAAATTTGCATCTACATCTGTGGATTAGTATATGCAAATATGTGTCCTCTTATTTTAGTGATGCATTTCCTCAGTGGGGTGGTTGCTATGCAGTCACCCTTTGATGGATATTAATTTTCTCATTTGGTTGTCTGAAAAAAGATTCCATTTTTGCTTTTACTCTGCTGCTGTGATGTGTTAATTTTACTGTTGATTTTATTGCCCTGATATCTTTCTCAATATTCACTGGACACTGCTTTGAAGATCTTGGTGGGCAGAAAAATAATCTAGAAGTACTTTTGGTAAATAAGATACAGGACTTTTTTCTGCAGAGAAGTTTCCCTGCTCTACTTAAGCCCAGCTCTTGATCAACAGACTGTGCTCTGCAGCCTACTTCTCCAGCTTACGCACACTGCATTCTGCCTGTTACCTCAGGCAGATAACAGGCAGATAACAGATTTGTCCTCAGACTGATCTTCTGGTTTACCTGACCATGTTCAAGACCTTGTCTTCCCACAGGCACCAGCCTTGCCCTTCGCTGAAATCTTTGCTTCCTCAGCTTTTCTTCTCACCTGACCATGCATCTTCTCCCCACCACCAGCTCCACATCTCAGTGCTTGGGGATTTAAGATATGTGCACTTTCATTACCTTGCTTTTAAGTTCTCTTCACTTCAAATTTTCAGCAGTTTATAACTGTGAATAGCAACTCATTTTTTGCTGCAGATGCATATTTAGGTTTAAAATGGGGACAGATGTAGGTAGAAGGAAGTGGCACACTTTAGCTTTTTGCTTCAGCCTGGAAGCTGGATTTTTTTTTCTTTTTTGCATACACAACATTTTTTTCTTTCTTTCTTCTGTTCTTGGTGGATTATTTCTTCAAAATTGCAGTTTTAGAACTAGTCAAGTTCTGGCCTTGTATCTTTGCCTTTAGGGGGATCAAATCTCTGGTGACACTGCTGTGCATTATAGCTCTTCTCAGTTCATTATCATGGCATTAAAAAAGCTCTTTCTAAATCGGTACTTTGTTTAATGCGATAACCCCAACAGGATGCTAATTAACCCCAACAAGGAAAAGGGGCAGAAGACAACAGAAGAAGCTCATGTGGCTTCACAAAAAGCTTAGAGATGATCTGAAAACAAAAAGGGGTGTGTAGAGGAAATGGAAGGAAGGCCAGGATAAAAAGGAAGAATCCAGGCAGGTAGCATGGAATTGCAGGGATGGTGTCAGGGAGGCTAAAGCTGGAAAGGAACAGAGGCTAGCGGGGGATGCTAAAAGCAACATAAAGCCTTTTTCAGATATGTCCAAATAAGAAAGAAATGTGGGTTCAACTACCCAGTGTGGGCAGCAAAATAACAGATGACAAAGAAAAGACAAAAGTGGTCAGTTCCTACTCTGACTCAGTCTTTTCCCTTAAGAAGAACTGTGACCTTCCTCATGGAGGGGAAGTACACGATGAAAGCACAGGATGGAAGCTCAAAATTAATAGGCAAATGGCCAAAGATCATCTAATTAGATGATGACTACCCAGTTGAATGTGAGCCATGATTGCATCCTTTCCTTCTATCGACCATCCCATCAAGCCTGCGTTGCCCCCTTTAGTACAATAGATTTTCTTTCTTCTATTCATGTACTTTGCAAAGCTGATGTAAACTTTGGCTCTTCAGAGCACCTTTACCCAAAAGTAATCCAGACTTAAATCTACTAGAGGCATTATCCTATGTTCTCAACTATAGGATAGGTTGGAGTCCTACTTCCAACCTTGGAAATGCCTTTTGAAATCAGGGCTATCCCTCTAATCCCAGAGGAGACATCATCCACCCTTGCAGCCAGGCCCTACAGAGAAATTCAGAGACAGTATCCAACTTTTCTTACCTCAAGAGCCACATAAGGAATTCAACATGGAACCCGGGGACCACACTATGAAGTACATTTCCATAGCATAAATTAAAGTGTTCATAGGGTATTTATGAAAAAGAACCTTTTGTGTGCGTGTGATCTTTGCAGATCTCCTGTCCAAAAACCATCCCATGTGACTGACCACCGCCCCCCACCACACACACATCTCTTCCTTCCCTCTTGGAATTGGCATGCTGAGCCTCTTGTACTTGAGCTGATGAACTAACCAGCATATGCTCAGTTCCTGAGCACCTTTGCGCTCATCAGCTGGAGAGGCTCAGGGCATGCTGGGGTGAGCTGGGAAGGGGGAGGGGGGCAAGAGGGCTGCAGAACAAGGCCTTGGGGGCTGTATGTGGCCCATGAGCCACATGTTGGACCACCCTGCCCTAAACCATGGCTTGAGATTCATGAATGTGCATCGCATTTTCCCCTCTGCCCCAAACTATGCCTTGAGATTCATGAATGTTCATTACATTCTCCCCTCCCTCTGCTTTTGCACACAATTTTCTAGTGCCTGGGTTCACATGTCATGCTAACCCACAGTGAGTTGTTAGACTGCCTGTCCCCTATTTAGCCAGTCATACCCATATCTCCTTCTTGTCAATCTTCTTCACTATGACACCAGCAAACGCCTTAAAAATGCTGCTTTATGTAATGTTGAAGTAAGCACACCCACTTCCAAAATGCCTTCTGTCCTGCAGCTGCCAGTTGCTTTCAACTCCCTCTCCCATTTTCAGCGGCTGGATTCACAGGACATGATAAATATTTCTTCACTGTTCTAAGGCATGTAGGTTTTTGCCTGAACTGACCAGTCCAATCATCACATGGTGACCTCAGCAGAATGCTTTCTGTGCTCCCTGTTCCATCCTCCCAGTCTTGCCATGAATTCCAGCAGCTCCTGTGACTGAAATCCCTGTCTTTTCCCTGTTCTTGCCTATGGACTGCAGGCTCCTTCTGATTGGTCTGCTGTGGTTCTGAAGTGAGCTTCCCCTTCTCCCTCCCAAGTGTACCTACATGCCTGGAGCACTTCCCAGCTGCCCCAGATACCACAGAAATTTTTATTAAATGAAAACCAACAGTTTTACTGTGATTCCTCCCTTCTCCCTCTGAGCATTTTCACACTATCTTCCTCTTTCAAAAAGTAACAGAGAAATGAGCACATCACCTGGGCAATGGGAATGAAGCATCTGTTGGTAGGGAGCTGAGGGCAGTAGAGAGAGAAGGCTAGAAGGAGCCACTTCTGTAACCACTCTTGCCAGGGGACTCTATGGTGCTTCCATAGTAACAAAGGAAAAATAGCACTCCCAGGCCCAGGTGGCTGGGGAAGCTGTGGTGAAGCATGGACACTTTAAAACATGTAACTGATTTTCTCCACGGTTTCAAAAAACTACCCCTACCATGCAGCAACTCCGGAACTAGGTCCAGCTGAAGCAACAGACCCACAATGGCTTCTCATGTCATACAAACCCTTTCAGTTTGCAGTGTTCTGATTATATAGATTGCCATAACAATGCAGGAAGCTGCCTACAAAAGGCAGAGCAGGGTGAGGCAATGGAATATATATGCCAATGGCTTATCCATAGCCATGCAAAGCATGCATCTGAATTGAACCAAGATCTACATTCACTCTCTCTTCTTAATTAAAATGTAATCCATGCTGAACTGGAAGCAATTACCACCAATGTGTCATGCAGAGATGCAGTGAATATAGACTTGTTGTCTACAGTGAAAAGAGAAGTGTATGTGTGTGTTTGTGCTGAGAAAACAGATTCTCACCTCTAAGCATACAACTATTCTTCAGAAATGGTTTCAATGTTATGGCTATATCCCACTAGCAATAGTTCAATTACACCTCAATAAAAACAGCAAAATGTGAAAGCCACAACAATAATAAAAGCCAGCGACAGAACACTGTAGAAGCAATTGCAGTGAAAAATGTCAGAAGATATGATAAAAACCTGAATTTAAAAAAGATGAATTGCATTTAATATGAAAGGAATATAGATATAACCCAGCCTTTAAGGTTAAATCCTAGAGTAGGAAGTCTTATGAATATCCTCAAAAGAGGCAATGGATCACTGGAAAAGATGCATCCTAATTTATAAGCAAAGGTGGAAATTTAGAAATTACCATGGTGTAAACAAAAATATAGTATATCACACCTTAATGCAGAGGTGTGTGACTAGATGACCTGTGTGCCTACCTGTTCTACCTGTGGTCAAAGTGCTAATGGTTAGTAGACATTAATTACCTTTAAAATGGGGCAGGCAAGACAGCACAGCACTTCAGATAGAGGACAGTTTCAAATATGGACCAGCCCTCTGACTGGCCTTCACATGGAGGACTGTCTTCTATAAAAGAGGGCATATGGCTGCCCACCAGACACCTTCCTATACAGGAAAGTCTCAGTGTGGGCCAACAAAGGGCCGACAAAGAGGTGTCAAGATGAAACCTCCTAAGTAGAGAGCTTTGTTTGTTTCAGCTAAACATGGAACAACAGGATGGCAGGTGGGAAACTCATCAGGAACGAGGTGGTCCATCAGAAACCCAGTCATCATTTCTATCCTGCCCCATAGCTGAAGCTCTCTGGGCAGTTAACAACAATGCATAAAAACAAAACAATAAAATATGAATATCATAAAAAGAAAACATAAAAACAAAACAATAAAATATGAATATCATAAAAAGAAAACATTCAACGAATTTAAAATAGCTAACCTGCACTGACCTGTAAAAGGAAAATAAAATTAGCTGAGATGGGTAATCCCACTAAGTAGCTGAGTACATCTTTAAAAGCTTCAGCATAAAGGTCCATTTTAACCTGATGCTGAAAAGAGTACAGGTTAGGCACCAGGCAGACCTCACTGAGGAGGTTGTTCCATAGATGGGGGCCACCACCAAGAAAGCCTTCCCTTTTGTTGCCACCTCCCCCCTGAGCCTCCCTTGAAGTTGGGCCAAGGTTTAGAAAGGTTTTCTGGCTCAAAGGAGGATTTATTCATAAGTGGACTTACTGCTGCTGCCTCTTTCAGGAGGTAAGGGAACAGGGAGGCATTAATCACCTCCCTGACCCAGGCGATTGTTCCTTCCTTGTTTGCTTTTATAAGTAAATACTCTAAACAGAACAGAGATGCATCTCAATATAGTGTGAAGGATGTGAACACATGACATGACTACTGAGTTTTCTGTCCAGCTACAGACTGTTGATGGGAAACATCAAGACCCCATTTCTCTCCCTTCTCATAGTTCTTTATCTTTATAAATGGACATAGACTTCAGGAAGAGGTCTCTCCTCTCGAAGTAGGATATGTAGTAGGTCTAGTCAGATCATTTTCCATGTATCTTCATAAATTCTGCACATGCATTCACTAACCCCAGTAGAAAAGGGTCATCTCTTTTCATTAGGCTGTAATTTTTGAGAAATAAGTGTTAGAGCCCTCAACAGAACTCTCTAACATATCAATGAATTGTTTTTCTTTAGTACTCATGACAGCAGTCAGTCATCACCAAGCCACACTGATGAGCAGGAAACTGTCTGCTTATCATCACTCTTAATAACCTGGGTCAGATGAAGAGTGTCTAAATTTGAAATATAAGCAAAGTGCAGCTGTCCATTAAGGACAGAACACAACACCCCAAATTCTCATGGTACACAGGAAAGGGTTTTTCAGTAGCAGCGCCAATATTATGGAACCCTCTTTCTTTGGAAGGTCAGCTGGCTCCTTCTCTTCTAATGCATACATAAGTACCACATGTCAGGCATTATTTTAGTTTCTTTTCTTGGTTTTTATGGTTACTCCAGGATGTTATGCTTGGTTTGGTTTGGTTTGATTTTGGTAAGCTCTCTGTAAATAGCTGTGTTTTATCATTGTCATACAGTTATGACTTAGTGATGTGAGCCGCCCCGAGGCTTCGGCGAATGGGGCGGCATAAAAATGTTTTAATAAATAAATAAATAAAGTTACATATTGCTCTAAATCAGCTGTGAAATGGCAGAGGTGGGGGCTCACTGCCAAAAGGTAGGCTGGACATTTTTAAAATAAATAACAATAAATTACTGGATGTTTGTTATCATCTTCTGACATGTGAGTTGGCTTTCTGGGTCATCTTAAGACAGAGAAGTGAGTCTTCCCATAATGAAACTACCTCTGGGATTTACAAACACACATTCAATCAATAGAGAAGAGATGCAGCATTGCAGAGCATCCATCAGAAGAATACAATTGCATTCCTTGAGATTCATTGCTCAACTGGGCAAAGCTGGCCAGAAATAAGTAATTCAGCCAAGCGATCTTGAACAGAAACTCTCTCGCACTCTGCATCCCGGTCTGATATGTGCTTCGGTGATCCATGAACACAAAGAGCTGTAGGCAAATTCTTGAATATATTCGTAAATAAGTGCTCTGGAAAAGCTTGGCTCTTAATGAATTGAAGTTAAAAGCAAATGCAAGTTTGGACAGAAAAAGTCCAACAGCATTCAGCATATCCTGGCTAGCATGCTGCGAGTCTCAGCCATCTTTTTTTGGTCTAATCTTGCATAGGATTGTGCCCTGAAATAAGTTTAATTACTAACCATCAGCAGAATGCACATCCTGGCGAATGCAAAAATATAAAACACAGAGCAGAAAGACTTGGTTAAAAAGCAGGCCAGATGAGTGCCTTGCGAGGCCCCATGATTTCATTTTACTTGTTTAGTATTGACTGGTGCTCCAGCAGAACTTTTAGAGAGCTCTGCAAAGGAGACAGGCTCATAGGCACTTTGCAGCAAGCAGCGGTAGATCTGCTGCAACATCATGAGAGATGTAAAGCAATTTTCTAATCCAGTGTTGTTGACCAGACCTTGGCTAACCTTTCTCGGACATTGCAGTCTTATGCTCAGTAATCAGTCTCCAGGGGAGACCAATTTATTAAGCAGGTTAATGGGAGAGAGTTCTAATCCATCCAAGAATCTGAGTCAGAATCTGCTTAACATCAGTATAATACTTCTTTATTTCAAATGGTTTACAGAGAGCTTTATTTGAGAAGTTTATAAATAACTTTTCATTAGCAAGTTAGTTTGGTCATTGTTAGGATGATTGGAACATATCCTAGAATCTGCCGTAAACAGGCAGCGAGTGCTTTAAAAATAGTTCACTGTTGTGCTGGACCCTGACATAGGCCAGGAAGACTCTTCAGATGAGCCATGCTGGCGAAGCATACAGACCTTGTGCCTCCCCTTTAGCAAAACCCCAGGCATCAGTGGAGAAAGTACACGAGGACCTTCAATAGTGTTAAGCCCCAAGGAACCCCACATAGCAACCTTGAGGACTGTTTCTTGCCAGCAGTGTCAAAAGAGATCAAGTAGCCAAACAGACCTCATGTGAGGTTCTGAGGCCAGGGACCAGAATAGCAGTCCTGGTGGTTGTAGGACTGGGCCCACAGTCAACTGTGACCACCTGGGCTGTTACGAGCACCACCTGGGGGCCCTGAGGGAAGAGCTATATAACAACCGACTCTTCCCTCCAGATGTTGCCTCAGTGATAAAGGGGTTTTTTTTAATGCTGTCAGAGCCCTCTGTGCCTTCTGGAAACTCTGCCTGTCACCTTGCTCCTGTCTCTGCTTCTGGACCCTGCCCAGCTTCCCGGTCTTCTCCTGCTCTACCTTCTGTTTCGGTCTCTGGTACCTGCTTCTCCTTGGCTTATCTCTCTGGTTTTCAACTCCTGACCCACTTTGGCTGCTCTTCGCCATTTGGACTGACTTGCCTTGTACTTCTGTTACCACCCTTGATCTCTGGACTGCTTGACTGCAATTTGGAATGGGCCCTTGTAGTGTACCAGTAGTCTGGGCCCCAGTGCCCTGATCTGATACCCAGCTGACACCTCTGTGGCACTATTTCCAGAAGGTAGAGGCACAGGCTGCCATGCAGAGGTGAAGCACATGTCTCAAGACTGGTAGCAACTGGGTTCTCTGTCGTCTACTCAAGACTAAAGATCTTCCTCACAGATATGACTCCTGCCAATGAGCTGATGACCTGCAAATAAGTCTTTGATGTGGCTTGGGAAGCTCTCGCTACAAAGGCTGAGTTGGAACTTGTTAGCTGTTGGAACCACATCCTTCTACTAGTTCTAATACCTTGAATGCTTGTTTCTCTGGTCTTATTTTGTGATTTAGCCTCTGCACTGCTGATCTTTGGAGTCTTACTTGACTCTGATCCATGGACTGTGTCTGGATTCAGCCACTTCCCTGTGTTTTTCCCTTGGCTGTGCCATGGACCCTGCTACTCTACTTCTCTTTCTGACTGGCAATATTGTGCTCTGAATTTTTGCAAGCCTACTGATTTTCTCTGCTTTCCACCCCCAGGAATGATAGAACTACTTGACTCTTTCTTGTTCACTAACTTACTATAGGATTTGCCCATCTTTGGCCCTAAGGATGATCCTGACTCAACCATAGCTGGGCATTAACATTGTTCTTTTTCTAGACTTCATTTGTTTGTATTTTTAAGGGTAGAGACAACCGGGTAGACCATTGGTAAAGATGTTCCGTTAAAGTAGGTGGGGCAGCATCCCTGATTAGGGGACTTCCTTTCTGGCTTCTTTTCTGGGAAAGATAGAAAATCCCTGTAATATTATCAGGATGTATTTCTCTTATCTATTGTCTTTCTGGCCAAAGAGTAAATTTTTTAAAAGGATAAATATTCTTGAACTATCCCTCTGCTTGCATGCAGCAAAGGGTCCAAAATACAAGAAGAAATGGGGCAGACTACTCCAAAATTTTATTAAAATGGAAGATCTTGCATTAATGTACTTTACGAAGTGTGTTTGTAGAACAATTATATTATGTACTTGTTGTGAGCCGCCCAGAGGTTTTGTTGTGATGGGGGTGGCATAAAAATGTTATAAATAAATAAATAAATAAGGTTTGGGAATGAGTAGCCCTCTGAGATCCTGGACTGCAATTCCCATCAGTTATAGCCAGTATAGCAGCTGGTGAAGGGTAATGGAGATTGTATTCCAACAGCATCTAGAGGACCACACATTTCCCATTTGTTGCAAAAGTTCCAGGGCTACAAGTGCTTTGCGTCTAACAGTCCACCCTCTGTGTAAAAGCATCCACCCACCCTCTGCTTCTTTGAAGTGAGCTGTACAGGGAAGAATCTGCAGGAAGGAGAAGGAAAAGCACCCTGTTCAACTCATCTATTTGTATTTAATCACTAAATATTTTTCTGCTGTGCTTTATTATGAATACGTTGTGGTACAAAATATTAGTCATACAAGAGTTCTAAAAAATAACCGGATTGGTCACAAAAATGGAATAAATAACTCAGGAATCAACATCATAATGGTGGCGACCATCAAAGAGCAGCAGAACTAGAATAGACTAACACCCAAATCGGAATGACTGAACAAGTAAAAGGGCTTGGACCCAGCACCAAAAAGAGTACAGTATCAGTACCTATCATACTTCTGCATTGAGACTGCTTTTAACTCAGATTGGCCCCATTTACATCACCAAATGAGGGCACATTTTTCAAAGCAAGCCCACATATTACCAAGCTTCTGTTGGCAAATGCATACTTTCAAAAATCCATGTGTCCTCCCCCCCAAAAATACATTTTCATCTTTAATCTATAGAGGGAAAGTGTGCATCTACCAAAAACAGAACTAAGAGAAAACAGTGTGGTAAAATGCAAATGAAAGGGGGAAAAACCCACTTGGAGCTCAAATGGAGTATCGCATCAAGCCTGAACATCACTGATTTTCCCATCCTTCCCTTTGTGAGGAGACTATTTCACAGCTGCTGCTACATTCCTTGCAAATGTCTCCCCACCACACCACACACGTGCACACATCTCTTGAGTGGAAAACTGTCTTAGAGAGGACAAGTATTTGTTTATCAGCAGATGTTGTATGCTACATTGGTGGTGGCTCTCCAGGCAGAAACTTGGGCCAAAGGCTTCCACTGCCCTTTCTCTTTAAGTAAAAATACTGAGGTCTGGTGGGGAGAAGCAATCACAGGCACAGAGGCTGACTGGACCAGCTGTTGAATCTTACTTCACCATTGGCAACAGGGCACCATTTTCCATCACACTTGAAGGCAGCAGGCCATCTGAGGGGTTGCAGGACAGGTTGTTCTCCAAGAAAGGAAACTTCCTGGGGACCCAGGAAGAATGGTGAGGTGATTTCCCACAGCATCTGCTGCTGGATGATGTTGCTTTGCTCTGCCTAATGGTAGTGGTGCCCTGCATTTTCATACAGAGGGATTTACAGAGAAATGGTGAGAAAGCCACTCCAGAAGTATTATGTGGAATTTAGGGTGATTTTCATTCTGCCATCTGTTGATTTGCAGATTTGAAATTTGCATGAATGCATATTTCCTCATTTGTGGAAATTTGTACTCCTGAAAATGTTCAGATCCCTCGTAATGGCTATTTCTATACTTTGCTGGGAGATTTGTGAATTGTTTGGTATTTTTCTGTATCTAAACTCGTACAAAAATATGTAAAACAAGAATGGTCCTCAAAGCCTGCAGACTTTATGCAACCTGGGGAAGCCTTGGAATTTGTTGAGTTGACTCCAGGAAATCTGGACTCACTTAAGTTGGTTGCAGTTTTATCTTGGGTTTTCAAAAGTGGCCTATGGCATTGTACAGCCTTAAATTACCATATAGTTGAATATCTACTACCTTTGAAAAGTTCTGCCAATTGTTTTAGTAGTTAAAGCTTCCTATGAGACTAAGCTTCATCTCACAAAAATAAGACAATTTTCTAGGGTTGTGAATCATCCCTGGAAATATGGGAACACTCTATTGCTGTTGCCACAGTTTTTCAAATTTGCAAAAGAAAAAGTATTAAGAATGGCCACAAAGTAGTGTGCAAATTTTTGAGTGCTCAAGAACTTTTCAGTGAGCAAGATAGTAAACAAGCAAAAAGAGGGGGCAGGGAGGGAGGGAAAGTGCCTGCTGTTCAGATCAAGGAATCTTCCTTAGCCACAGACCTAAGATGGAACATAGGAAGACACGGCCACCAGGCACTAGAAGAGTCCCAGTATACATCTGGAACTCTTCCAGGGGCTGTTGGGATGGAGCAGAGTTTGATTTCCCATTTTAAAGCATGTGAAATCCAGCTACTACTCAGAACTATCTCTCATCTTAGGTGAAACACTTAGGTTCCTTAGAAGATGGAAAGCAGAAGTAGAGAGAACCAGATACTTAAAAAAAAATCTTTCCAGATTTGGAAATTTAGATGATGTGCACAGTTAAAAGAAGTCAACCATGAGCCAAATTTTGTAGCTTCACTTATTAGTTGGAAGGGATGACCCGCCAAGGATATTGTCCTAGCGCCAATGAGTATAAAATCTCCTGCCTCTGTTTTCCACCTACCAAAGACCTTATCCTAGAAAGAGTTATAGCTGTGTTCAGCAGAGCATCAGTTTCCTCATCAACACCGGGAGACTGGACTGGGGCATGCGTCCCTCCATTCTTTCTGTTTCAGGATGTCTGCACAGAGCATTGGTCCTGCTAAAACACATGTTACTTTACATCTGAGTAAAGTGGCTATTTCTCTTTTTTAAATTCCAGAGCCATTGCAAAACTGTAAAGACAGGGGCTTTTGAAGTGTGGATTAGGACTCCGTACCCAAATAAAAATGGATGGAAAAAAAAGAACTGCTAGCTGCTCATTTAAAATGTCCCTAAGACAGTTACAATCTAAGGTGCTGTTTATGCTTCTTATGGTGTAAGGCTATACTGCCACTGAACCTTTATTACAGGTAGCATCTTGGCTCCTCTATTAGTGCCTTTCATTTGTGCAACCTCCTATTTAGGTTGATGGCCATTGTCATGTCTCATATAGGCAGTGAATTCTGCATATTTCTGTTAAAATTAACTATATGTGAAAAGGTGCTTCCCTTTGTCCTGTTTCATTTCCCACCTATGCTATGAATATTGCTCGCAAATACTGGTAAGCTGCTATTCTTTAGCAGCTTTATACAGAGACACCACTTCAGGCCACCCATGATGCCTGCAAAGAGATGTTAGGGATTTATAGTTGTGCATTGCTGTGGACTGGCATTTTGATTGCTGTCATTGTTGTTATAAATTTGTTTTAATCCTTTGGGCGGTGGTGTTTCTCATGTATTCTCTGCTGTTATAAGAAGCTTTGACAAAAAAGTGGGTTATAAACTAAAACTTAGTATAAGTGGTGCTTTAGATACCAGCAAGATTAGGACTTATTCAGGATTAGATCCACAGAAAATGCTTTAACGAGAAGCATGGTCATGCCTAGATCTAAACGTTTTTCATAAATTGAGAATTGCAATAGACTCCATATTGAAGATAGGTTTGACCGTGTGAATGGGCAAGCAGGAAGTCACAGGGCTAGCCCACTGATGCCTCCTGGCCAATTTAAAATTAGCTCATTCTAAAGAGGGTTACCCTCTGCGCTCATATAATTTCCAAGGAGTATGTTGTTCAGTCTGGATTCTTAACCCTGTGGAGGGAATCTTAAGTGTATGGAAAGTCTGTATTGTGCTGCCACATGTCGGGGGAGGAACATGGTCAGTGCATGAAGCAGCTGCGAAGGGAGTAAACTTCTGGAACATCTTCACGTGAATGCCTGCACAGAGCTTAAGCACTCCAAGAATAAAGATTGCGTGTCACCTGATCTGGAGACTCAGCATCCTCATCCCAGGAAGACTGGAGTCCTTTGGATGAGTCACTGGTCATCTCACTTCACGGATAGCTCCCTTATATACCATCCTAGCCTGTGGACATAGCTTTCCTCTCAACCTCAGACTCTGAGAATGATTCTCCACTCATGCACACCCATAGAATCATAGAATAGTAGAGTTGAGAGGAGCCATGAAGGACATTGGGTCCAACCACTGCTATTGCAGGACACCATGATGCATATTGCAGGACACCACTTAGATGGCTATCCAGTTTCTGTTTGAATGTCTCCAGTGTGGGAGAGCCCACCACTTCTCTAGGCAAATGGTTCCACTAACATATTGCTCTGACAGTGAGGAAGCTTTTCCGGATGTCCAGCCTAAATCTGGGTTGTCGCAACTTGAATTGATTGTTCCGTGTCCTAAACTCTGGCATCAGCAGGAAGAGATCTTGACCTTCATCCTTGTGATAACCTTTGAGGTACTTATAGAGGGATATCATGCCCCCCCCCCCCCGCAGCCTTCTCATGGCTGAACATGCCCAGTTCTCTCAGTGTCTCCTCTTAGGGCAGTGTTTCCAAACCCTGGATCATTTGTTGCCCTCCTCTGGACCCATTCTAATTTTCCTCCATCTTTCTTAAATCTTGGTGCCCAGAACTGGACACAGTATTCCAGATGAGTTCTGACTAGTGAGGAGTATAGAGGAACTACTACTTTTCGTGATTTGGAAGTAATACTTCTGTGAACACATTTGCCCTTTTGGTGGCTGCATCACATTGTTGGCTCATCTTTAGCCTATTGTCCACAATTACTCCAAGATCTTTTTCTTTTTCAGTTCTTTTGAGCCATGTATTCCCCATCTTGTATTGATGCATTTGTTTTCTTTTTCCTAGGTGGAGAACTTGACACTTGTCCTTATTGAATCTCATTCTGTTGTTTTGAGCCCAGTTTTCCAGGTTTATCATGATCACCCTGGATCTTCATTCTGTCTTCTCCCCCCGCCTTTTTTATTTTTTTAGAGAGAAAAAAACCATAAATACAATCACAATAATAATATAACATAACAAGAACCCAATAATTAAAAAAGAATGAATGAAAAAGTGCACCCACCACCCCAGAGACCAATACTACCATCATACACATACTATAACAATAATATATAATATACTTCAATTATATCCATAGCCTTTGCCTTCTATCAATACTGCTTTTACAAAATCTTCCCAAATTTCATTATATTCATTTGCTTTCATTAACCCTTTTTTGATTTTTATTTCTGTCGTCAGTTTATCATTAATTACCATATTCCATATTTCATTATACCATTCATGCCTTTGCAAAACCCAATTCTGTTTCCAATATTTAACTATCACTAGCCTAACTGTCATTATTATGCTTACAATCAATTCTTTCTTAGCTTCATTTATATCTTGTTTTTCTATCAACAGTAATAACACCATTCTCAGTGACATTTCTAAATCTATATCTAAAATTTCTCCAATTTCCTTAAATACCATAATCCAAATCTTTTGTATATTTTCACAATCCCACCACATATTTTTATAAGTTCTGATCTCTTTACCACATCTCCAACATATATTAGAATATTTATCATCAATTTGATTTAACTTAACTGGTGTTTAATATCATTTCCATATCACCTTGTATCCATGCTCTTTAATTCAAACTGACATATTCTTATATACTCTTCTAATCCAAATATTCTTCCAATCCTTGTCTTTTATCTCACCTACATCCATTTCCCAAATTGATTTTAAACTTTTTGTCTGATCCCCTGACTCCATTAATATCCTGTAGATTTTGGCAATTCTTCCTTTACTCGTATATTCTTCCTCAGTCTCACATTCTTTTATACTCATTTCAAATTTTGTTAATTGTCTTTCTTCCTCTTTAAATTTGTCCTCCATCTTTATCCATTTTTCTAATTGAATTAAATTTAACCAATTTAATTTAACTTCTGGCAATATACTCCTTAATTGTATTATATTTTTATCTTATTTTTCCAATCTTCCCATTTATGTATATGGTTATTTTGTAATTTATTAATCCAATCCTTTAATTCTATTTTTGGGAATTTCTCCACTGGTGTTAATGGGGAAATGCCCGGGATTAACTGTTGCCTCCATTTTTCCTGTACTTCCATTGTATTTTTTTTTTAAAGGGATTTTGAATTCTCTTAATCTTCATTCTGTGTTCTAGTGTGTTTGCTATTCCACTCAGTTTTGTATCATCTGCAAGTTCGATTATCTTTCCTTGCACTTCCTCATCTAAATCGTTAAAAATGATGTTGAAGAGCACTGGGCCCAGGACTGAACCCTGTGGCACCCCACTAGTTACCTCCATCCAGTTTGAGAAGGTGCCATTGATGAGCATTCTTTGTGTCCAATTTAGCAGCCAATTTTGGATCCACCTGATAGTTTTTCCATCTAGGCCAGTTTTTGCTAATTTGCCTATCAGAATGTTGTGTGGTACTGTGTCAAAAACTTTGCTAAAGTCTAGATTGTCCATAGTGTTCCCTTTGTCCATGTTTCTCCTCTCACTCAGTCAGGCAAAGCCCGAGGCTACATGGACTTTAAAGACTGTATCTAGCAGGGTTTGGACTCCTGACAGTCCTGGACTTCCTTAAGGCTTCATTTGCCTGGCAACTCTTGCTCGGGCATCATCTGTCTCTGAGGGAATAGGCTAGCACGGGGGTGGCCAAACTGAGGATTGGGAGCCACATGCAGCTCTTTGAATTTATAGTTTGCTGCTTGTTGCTGTGAGTGCCCATGGGCACCCACTTGTGCCTCTCAAAACATCTGACACTTACCATATGTAACTCTTCTGCTGAGCAAGTCTGGCCACCCTTGGTCTAGCCAGTCTGCTGTCCAAGGTCCTGACTGCTCCTGGGTACCCTGTTCTACCTGATGTGACTCCTCTCACTGCTTGAAGTAATGCAGAACCACCTGTGTGTGCATCTTCCCTTGTGTCTTGGGCCTAGCCTGTATGAGAAGACATAGAAGCCTGAGAATACTTGGCAAAGGCAGACCGGTAAGGCTAAAGGCTACATCAAACAATACAGGGAGGTGGAAATTGGATGGTGGAGCAGGACCACTGGAGTTTTCGAGAGATATTTACCTGCTCCGAGTTCCTCTGCTCTTCAACTAATGAGACCCCAGCTGGACTTGGCTAATAAGCAATTTGGGAAACCCAGATGCATTGGTTGGGGAAAATATAACAGAAGTAGCTCAGACTCTAGACCATCTCAATAGGTGTCGTGCAGCAAAAAATACAGCCTGGATTTTTCCCTATATATGGGAACATCCACTCTTATATCATTACACAAGTATAACTGTTTTGCACAAGCCTATTCCCATATACTTCATGCTAATTTTCAGCATAATTTCATTAGCCGGTATTTTAATGTGACCTGCTTAGGTATTTTTAAAGGTATAAAAGTATAAGCAAGACCAAAGGCAAGCAGACTGACTGAACAACTGACTGACTGACCAACTAAAGGAGGATGGGAGAGACACCAGTGAATTTCTGACATAAAATCATTTGGAATGTAGGTAAATCCCAGAACCAAGAAAGGCTAATCACCTTTTGCTGATAGTTACACCTGCCACAAATTACGAGTTAGCCTTTCATTCTGTAACTCACCATCACAGTGAGAGAGTAGCTGTTAAAAGTCAGACTTTTTAAATGCCAGGAAAGAGATAGAACTGGCTCCCTGAAAACCCCAAAAACTGAACATTTGTCAATTTGGCTCTTTAATTTCTCAATGTGATTTTCATTTGGCTTAAAATGAACCAGCTCATTGCTTTGAAGAAACACAACAGCTTTTAAACACGCAGCAGGATTTAGTTAATTATTTAGTTAACATCCCATGGAGTAAACAAATTACCCAGCATCTATTCCCTTTTGAATCCTGCATTTTTTTTCTCTTTTCCTTTGATCATTGTAATTTCTATTAGCCCTGCTGTGTGATTAGTGTTGTTATTTTTCCTGATTTTTCAGGCAACCAGAAATGGAATGGATGCACGTCATGATTACCTATTAGATAAAATAGACATAAACCATGTTCAGAGATGCTGGCTACAAAATATATTCTCTTCTTTTGCCCTCTAAATTCATTGGCAAGTCTCTAGATAAAGGCCCTCTGACTTTGTAGTATTCTAGATATATTCATGGTTGTGCATTTCTTTAAGAAATGGCATGGCAGGTTGCCAATTCTCACTGAGGAACAGTGTGCAAAATTCTCAGACAGAACAAAATCCCATGAACAAAGAAGCAAGTTGGGAAGAATTTCCACTTTAATTCCTCTAGAAAGGTTTTTGGTGCTTCCACATGAGACATTTATGGGGCAATTGCATGGCTTTGTCACAGAATTTTACAGAAGCTCCAGATAGTATTGTCCCCTCGTAATCTACCCACGTTGCTCACTACTTTTCCATCCTTTTTCTTATTGGGAGGAGAGGGGGGAAATTAGGAAAGAAAGGATAGAACTTTGCTAGAAGACCTCCTCGCCTAGAAGCACACTAGGCTCAGGAGTTCCACTTATGAACAGTTCTTGAGTGCCTTCTTCATTCTAAATATGCTATTTCTTATCTCCATTTGCTTAAAAGGAGTGGAATATGTACTTGGCTCAAATGAGCTTGCTATGTAGTGCACCTGCATTATGATTATAGTACAATATGAGTGAGAATCGGGTGCAAGAGTAGGAAGATGTTTACCTAAGGATGCCTCATGGAAGTATTTTTCCTTTTTCTCTCTAAACAAATAAGTGAATGATACAATCAAACAAATTATTCTATCAGGGCTACATCAAATTATCAATAATAAATACAAAAAATGGAAAATACATAACTTAGGTAGTCAATAGGTGCAAGCACTTGTGTTTTAGTTCCTTCTAGCAAGCATCACATAAGTCCAAGATACCTTGTGTCACAAGCCTCATTTTCCTCCTGCAGACCATTGCCAGCCTCAAGCTGTTTCTTTTGCAAAATGCTCTTCCTTGTTTTCACACGTAACTCATCCAGACAAGTCTCTGAGCATACACAAAGCAGTTTGTTGAACCCAATCTAGTGATTACTTCCCGAAACTCTCCTTATGAGCATGTTTGTGTCCTGACCCTTGGGAGGGGCACTGTGGAAGTGAGCATAGCTCTTTTCTACATGCTTCTTATCTAATTGAGCCTCTTGCTGCTGATGATGCCTAGCCACAGGGGCCAGCCCTGAGGGGAGGGGCTGCTCTCTGAGGATTTCTCAGCAGCCCCTCCCACTAGCTGCATCTCCATGCTATTCCCAGAGTCCGTCTGGCCGGCCACTGCATTTGCCTTGAGCTAATCACCTCCCCCTCCTCCCCCTGTTGCAACCTCCTACTCCTCAATCCCACTGAAATATTCAACTTCTGAATCAGCAGAAGATCTGTGATTAGCACCCCACAGAAACACTTGACAAAGCCCACCATCACTCTGAACACCTTGTATTTATGCTTCATGTGTCTTCTTTACAAAGGTCTCTAGCTGAAAGATTGGCAAAGGAGAGTCATATATTGGAAGGAACTCTCTCCTTGAAGGGCTGTTCCATTCAAGTCCAGTTGAAAGAGAAAAACCATAAGGAGGAAGAACAGGAAGGGACTTGGAAGCTTCCCATCAATAGCAGACCAGGCAGAAACACAGGTTGCCTGGTCAGAGCCTTCTCCACTGTTTTTATGTTAAATAGCACCCCTGATCAAAGGTGAATCAGAGTTACAGTAAATCAGAGTTATAGCTGGCATTTTTGTTCTCAGAAATGGAGATCAGCCATTGCCTTGCTAGGTACAATCCAATACCTACAAAAGCCATCACTGACTAATTTAGTCAGAGTTTCCATTTTGAGACTAGGTCCATCGAAACTGCATGTAGCTATAACATCTGGATAATTTTTGAAACTTTCTGCTTTTCCTTCAACCCTGCCGATAAAACCTTCCGCTTTTTGAGGGAAGCATTCTGGGGAACTGGAAAGCCTACACATTTTGTGAAATTCTGGTTATTCCTAATAAAGATAGGTTTGGGATTTCTTCCCTTTGTTTTTGTTTGAGTTGGTTTAATTGTAGCAATTATTTTCAGCTTTGTACTTGTACATAAAAATTAAGATATGCAAATTTCATTCAACTCCATGTCTTTTTTCAAGAATGCATTCCCTGTGTGCAAATAGTTACCCTGTATGCTACAGTTTGAAAAGAAATGTAACAGCCATCAATTTGTTAGCTTGTAAAATCTGAGTGCTTACATTTTAAATAACTTTAGCCTGCAAGCTTCTGGGTTTCAGATTTTTTGCTAGTACATCACTGCTTCTAAGGCATAGTATAAGCTGGCTTTTCCATTGCTTATATGTAGAATGCTATAAAAAGAGCAGATGTCATCATAATTACCTATTTCATACAAGACAAGTCTCCTGCACCCCTCTTTTATTTGTCTTCTGCAACAGGAATTAGTGACCCAGTGTGCTGCAATGGTGAGAGCAGCACTGAAGAACCTCAGACCTAGAAGTCAAGTTGGTTCCTCCAGGGATCTCAATCTGATCCTCTAGGATTCCCCAGGTAGCCTCACCCCTTTTCTTCAGCCATCTCTCACTTGTATATTTCTTCCCCCACCATACATTCTAGGTGGTTGAAAATTTGTGCTATAACCATATTGGCAGTGAGAACCTTAAGCTACAACATGCTGGTATTTTGGGCTACACCTTTTGGTTTTGGCCCTGTCTAATAAAGGACCAAGATCTCCTCCAGAACTGAATATCTGGCCCTCTGGCTGAAGGGTTTTCCACCCCTGGTTTAGAGTGATGGTGCTGAACCACAGAGAACTAGGGTTGCACTCAGTTGGCTGCTATTCATCTCAATGCACCTAGACTCTTCTCATCTATTGAGCATAGTGAGTCGTCCAGGAGAGATGATTTCTTAGCCAAATCTACCTCATAGAACACAGGGTTGTAAGAATAATATAGTGATACAATACTGATAGAACTCCATCCTGCATCCTTGAGATTGTTCAGGACAGGTGAGATATACAAATGGAATTAAGAGGAACTGGATAGAGTCAAGGACCATGTCCTGTATAGAGTCAAGAACCTACTCTATTCTGGGAAGCAAATGCTATGCCTGAAAATTTACCTTCCAGCTAGTCAGAAAAATCCAGGTGGAACAACAGGGGAAGCTACCACAGAAACAAAAGAGTCTCCATCAAAGGGTTGTCAGTGGAGCCCTTTTCTTACTACTTGATACTCTCACTGCTTGATACTCTCACTAGTTTTGCTGGTATGCACCAGACTGCTGTGCATCCTCTGACAGAGAGCTGCAGCATAGCCACTGTTTCCAGATGGTTACATAATCCTCTGTTTTAACCCATCTGAGAAAAGTGAAGCTTTGCTTGTAGATGAAATGTTTCAAGAGGTAGAGGCCAGGTTTGAAAGTGTAATGAATTATGTGGATTTTACTACTATGAATATTGCTGCTTTTCAAAAACATCTAGGAAATGTTGGCGTTTAACTAGACTAAATAATATCAGAAATTAAATGGAATTTCTTTTTTCTGTCTGCCATCACAGTGCAGAATAATAAAAAAAAGATCTGTTTCCTGGCATAAAGGCTGCTTGGCTGGTCATCCTACAGTCACTGGCTTGGAAGGAAGTCTTGCTGAGCTCTGTGTGACTTCCTTCGCTCTCCATGCTGCTGTGTAGCACTCAGCACAACCATGGTTACAGTCTAGTCTCTTATCTGCAGGGTGCCCATGGGTCCTGCTTCACTGAGAGAGGCCACTGCATTATTTGAACGGCTGCAAGTCCCATGAAAAGTTATGCAGAGAAAGAGGATGCCAGGCCCTTAAAGTAAGACACTAGAATGAGCAAGTGAAGAGGTCTTTTCAGGTTTACTCTTCCATGCCGTGGTGAAATGTACCGTATTTCTCTTTACTTGGGAACAACTATTGGGATGGTGGTTAAAGATTCAGGAGGGGGTTAAAGAAAACTTACAAAAGATCCAACCCTCCATGCTTGCATTGTGGTAATCTGTGAATCTGAAAACAGAGGAATCATTCCAACATGCCCACACATTGAAAAAATGTGCGGGTCATGGGGTTGTGTTGTCTTGCTTGCCTGGTCTTGTCCTGCCCTGCTCTCCACATCCTATATGCATTGCAATATCCTGGTCTTATGTAGGTCCCTAATGAATACCAGCCTTGCTTCATGTCAGCTGAGCTGGAACCTCAACAAAGGTGAACATTCTATCAATAAGTCTGGTAGTTCGAGAGAGCCTCTTATTTAAAGAAAAGATGGAAGGAACACTATGCATGATAGTGTTCTATATTTCCTGGAGTCAAAAAGGAGTCTGACTATGTGAAGACCATTTAGTAGTAAAGGGAAAACCTAGAATGAGATAACATATTGTACCACTGCTGGTGTCTTTGGTAATTTTCCTTGCACTGTGGTGTTGTATCCATTTGCTCTTGATCTTATCTCCCTTTTAACAGGTTATCTAGGCTTTGGTATTGAAAGGAGTTAATAAAGCATGGGATCTGAAAACTGTCCTGTTGGTGCATCCCTTTCATTTTTCTTCACTTCCTGATAGCTATTTACAGCAAGTATGGGTAGCTTGCTCTTTTGGTGCATCCACAGTCAGTGTGATAAGTTCCAGAACTGTCCATTCAGCTGTGAAGGTGATTACAGATGCTGTCTGGATATGGTCTTATTACTTTTACAATATGTGCAATGTAGCATAGGTCATAGCCAGTTGCAAATCTAACACACATTCTTTGCTGTCAAAAAGCAAATAATCAAACAAAAATCTAACCTGGCATTAGACTGAACTGTTCCCAGACTGGAAATAGGTTGCTGAAGCTAAGAATGACTTCCTCTGACAGCAATAGTACTCCAGGATTTCTGCTCTTTCCCATCACCAGCTTAAGAAAAGGTGAAAAGGAAACGGGCAAGTCAGAAATGTGCACAGACGTTTTCATGTAATGTAAGGAAGACATTGCCACCTCTCAAGTCACCTTCAGGAGCATAAGGGTCCTGTTTGAACAGAAAAATGGACAGTCCAACACAAGAACTCTGCTCACTGCTGCTAATGGAGATCTTTCTAATAGTCTGCATGCTGCAGGTGAGTCTAGAATACCCTCTCCTTCATCTGTAGTTGTTTACAGGGAAACAAGAAAAATATGAGGAGCAATGGCTTGCAGTCCAAGGTCATGCAAGGATATCCATCCTGATGATCCAGTCTTTCTAATACTTTTAACTCACTCATCAGTTAGAACAAATGATTCCCCAAACAAGTTGCAGGTTTCTGTGGTGCTGCTGAACCATGACTAAATTCACACTAATAGTTGGAAAGAATAAATCATACTATAGCCTAATATTTGTTTCTTCTCCTCAATATCCTCTTGTAAAGTTTTGCTGTGTGTCTTGGGCTTAACTAAATCAAATTAATCTTTAGAGAGATAACAGCCTATGAAATTCTTCATTTTAATTTTTTAATCAGTCATATAGTAGATTGCCTGTCCACCTGGATTTGACAAGCAGCCACCTCCAAAAATATTGTATTTATCTATAAGAAACAAGCACAGTGTTTCACGTCATTGCATATTAGAACCTCTTCTATAAAGCAGTTTAGATAAGGCTTTATTTATGTACTTTCTTCCAAGTGCTACAAATCATGCTTCAAATTCGTGACACAGAGCAGGGTCCTATCCTGTCAAGTTTAGCACTCTTAAGTCCTGTTCTTTTGTCCAGGGAGGCTTCCAAAAACATGCTGTGCTTCATGGGCACTTCAGGGTGTCACTGATACACTAGTGAAAAAGTGCAGGCCACTGGACTTTAGACCTACACGAGGAGGACAAGCTGGTATCAAAGAAACATATGTGGCATCAAATCTGCCACTTCGGACTGGAAGCTGATGTACCTACTTTCATTATCACACTTCTACTTGAAATTTTGTCTATATTTCTAGGAAAGCAAGGGTAGCCTTTCCCCAGACTAAAAACTAAACATATGCACCTTTAAATCCCACTTAGCATGTGCTTTGCTCTTGGCAGGGCTAGTATCAAACTAAATAGATTTTATTAGTGCATAGCTTGGCTAGATTATTCTATGGTTTCAATCTTAGGCCTGGTTCACATGACAGAACAGCCCAACGTGGCTTAATTTACTCCAGGAAGCTGTGGCATTCTGCTGCTGTCCAGAGGCACTGTCTTTGCTTGGTATCCATGGGCCCCTGGTTTGCAGTTTGGTGCGAACTAAGGAGTCAAGGGATACCTGAGGATCAGTGAAGCCTCAAACCACCCTAAAACAAACTGTGGGTCAGCTGAGGATTGTCTAACTCTCAAGCAACCTCTGCTTCTTAGTTTGCATGGCATGACACAGCAAGCATGGTGCCCACAGATGCACTGCATGAGGCTACGATCCCCATGGGTAGATAAAGCCACAGGGGCTGTCATGTCCTGTGAATCAGCCAGGGCATTCTGTTTTTAAAATTCTCTCTGTTTCTTAATTATTTAGCTCCATCCTATTTTTGAATGCATGGTTTTAGTCATATCCCACTCTAATGGCATTTGCAACCTGCTGTATAATTTTTTAAAGCGGGGGAGGCTTTCCCTTTACCAATACATTTTCTTGTGCAAATAATGTTTTGTCTCTGCATCTTGGCAGATTCATGGGACTACGGCAGTCACTTGGCACTGGATTTCTCTACTGATGGCTGGATTCACTTTCACACATCCCTCCTCTGTAGCCTGTATCTACCTTGAATTTGGCTAGGTTTGATCATTTATTTGCTAGCATGGCAAGAGTACAGCCAATATTCATTAAGCAGCTCATTTCTGCATATCTTGTATCTTTATTGTTCACATAGCAACAAATTATTCCAGTAAGTAAATATATGTGACTGCTCTGTTTCTCCTCCTCCATCTTCCCATTAAAGTTTCTGTAGGGAAATTCAGGCATGATGATTAAGCCATTCCTAATTGGGATGCTCCTGTGAGGGAAGCTTTTAATGGCTTGCTTTTAAGTTTAACCTCATTAGATCTCACATTGCATTGAAAAACAACAACTACTAAAGGCTTCAGTCCTACAGGAACCTATAACAGGACCAAACTTTATGTATCCATCACAGTGTTTCTTTCTCTTTTTAAGCAGAATGTACCGCCAGCATGTTCACTAGGTAGCCTAACCACAGTTGCTCTATACATATCAGGCAGCTCTGTACCACCAGTGCATGCCACTGCAGGAGATACATGTGAGTGGCAATTTATTATGTGCTATTTTATTTCAATGTATCTTATTGTGTTGTAAGCCGCCCCGAGGCTTCGGCAAGGGGCGGCATAGAAATGCTATAATAATAATAATAATAATAATAATAATAATAATAATAATAATAATAATGTCTCACGTGCGGTTTGAAGTAAGCTCGGTGTAAATATGCTACACTAGAAGCAGCAGAATTTTGTAAAGTATGGTGTAAGTGACACCTGCTCACTTGCAATAGCTCCAGTTGAAAACTGTTTTCAGTTGAACTGCTACCTTTATCACACTAATGAGCTGGAGTTTCTCCCAGTTTTGGTAAAAGCAGTGTATAAGAAGAGTAAAGCATCTTCCATCTATTCGCCAATTTCGACTACCCGTAAGTGTTCTCAGTCTTTGCATTAATATTATGAAGGAAAGGAGGGGAAACAAGATCCTTGCTTTTCCTCATTATCCTTGAGTTTTATATCTCTGAAAACATACAGTGATGACACCATTAACCAAAAATATCTTCATGTCACTATGCAAGGCAGTATGCCTTGTATAATGTGTCATTTGATCTCAGATGAACACTTCCAAAAAGTTCTGAAAAATGCTGATAAAATGTCACTGTTTAAAAAGAAAAAAAAAATGGTGATGCATCAAAACAGTGTAAAACATAATGTGTTGAAACAGATATCCAAATCTGGAAAAAATGGTTTCTTTCATGGGACATTGGAAAGTTAGGAAGCAACTTTTTATGGATGGACCATACCATCCCTAGATAAAATGACATTTTATTTTTTCAGTTTCCACTGAGTTGGAGTGAAATATGGAGATTCATGCCCCGCTTAGCAATTACATCAATTAATCCGGAATAAGATCTTGCTCAATTAGTATGAAGAAAAGCCACAGATTATATGCAAATGCCTGCAGCAGAGTCTAATTGGTTCAAAACTACCCATTTACTATTTTGTAGTTTAACTAAGAGCAGTAATAGCTGGGTTAAAATATTGTACATGAATCTTTTGGGTTGTTGCCAAGGTAGTAGAAGCAAGGATGCATAACTAATATGAAAAGCTTCCACTGAAACATATGATGGGAGGAGAGAAAATTGCACTTTTCAAGTCTCTGAATTTGATTTGATAAAAGCAAAAGCAGGGAAGCAAGCCTTCTGGCTAGGTACACAATATTCACACATATAACTGTGTTGTGAAAAGGTTTAACATATGTATAGCTTCTCTACATGATCAGGAACTCTCACATTGTCTTTCTTTTCCTCCATGAATTCTTTGAATACTTGAAGGGAAACAAGTGATGGTTTGAACATGGCTTTGCTATACAATATTCCTTTTTGCTTAAAAGCACAGAACCATATCAAGAGTAAAAGAAAACATCAGTATAATCAACAAAAAGGCATTGTATAGCTATTTCAGGTATCAGCAAAATAAAACATAAGGAATCATTTTAAAAACATAATATTAAAACACAGTAGCTTTAATCCCAGGCAGTTTGCAGAGGGCTTTTATTGTGCAATTTCCCTTCCTCATTCGCTGAATTCTACAGAGGATCCAGATGTTGTCATCTTTCATTTGTAACACTCTCACGTGTTTCCATCTTTTTTCTTTCCATTGAAAATCTGTCAAGGACAAAAAAATAAAACAGCAGCACAAATAAATATTGCATCCCAGTATAGATTCTCATGGCTAGGAATTATGGCAGAAAAAATGAAGGCCAATGCATTGTGTTTTCCAGGTGCTCTGTGAGAATATCGCTTTTTTATATATTTCAGTTGTTGTGAACTACCCAAACAGCTTCAGCTATTACTTCATGGAAATACAATAAATAAATAAGTGAGATTGGTAGAACACAGGCGTCATATGATCCGACCGTGTAGTACCTGCTAGTACTCAACTCGCTGCATTTTCTTCCAGTTGAAATCTATCAATAATATTTGAAGCCAGTCCCTCATATACCATATACATCAGGCTTGTTGATTATTTTTTTTTACTACAGTTTGTGGCTTGTTTCTTGTTGCTTTTTTTCAAACAATCCTCAAAAGAGAAAAGATAAGTGGGAATACCTTTGATAAAGGCATTTTCCAAATTAAGATCTCATTTCCCAGTAATGTTGTTTATGCCTTTGCAGGAACAAAGGTAGGCTGAAATACTGCACTCTTAGAAATGATGGATTTGAACTTAAGCTGAAAGTGTCTTATGAATTAGCAATTTCGGAATTACCAATGTTTTGTCAGCAAATTTAGCAGCATAGTCTGGACATCAATGAAAAGCAAAACTCTGTAATCTGTTACTTTTCTGTGCAATCAGCAATTGAGGTAGCTTTACTTTCAATAAAAATTGAGTCGACTGTGCCAGTGTCATGATTTCATTTATACAGAGTCCTGCCACCCAACATGATTAATGGCTTCAGAAAAGAGAGTGGATGGAATAATCAGCTAATTGAAAATATTGCTGAATTCTGTTTTAAAAAACCACTTTAGTCCCATTAATGACATCAACCTTGCAGATGATCTTTGTGAATTTTATGATCAGTATTAAAGGATATCAGCAGTGTGCTCTAGACCCTCTTTATTTTACTAATTCTGTGCCTTGGGCTGAAACTTTAAACCTGTGTTCCTGGGAATAAATCCCAGTAAATCCAAAGGAATTTAATTCTTTGTATGCATGCATAGGATTGTATCAGAATACATTTGTCCATAATTATATGGATAACGAGAGGATATAATTATAGTATTAAAAGGCAATGTTATCCCAGCTATCCCTGATCTGGCATATGAATCAGAGCTACCATATGGTTTGGTTTCAGAGTCAACAACCATTCTCCCTGGATCTCTAACTTGGATTGTGAGATAATATTCTATGGGTGTACAGTCAGCATTCAGTAGACCAGCTGCACAAAACCAGTTACTGCATGGCTCTGCATGCACAGACATCCACTGAGGTTTAACTCTTGGTTAAAGCATCAAGGATCCCAGATTTGCTGGCAACTCTGAGATCAAACCACCCAGTCAAGATGAAGGAAAGAATGAGCAAAGAGCTGAAGACTGGAAGAAATATGGAACAGATTTCTCCACCCTATTCATGGATGGCAGAACTGGGGAGGGCCATTTTGCTAAATATTATCCAGGGAGATAATTTTAATTCTCTGTCAATTCAGGAAAAACTACTGTAATAATGTTGCAGTATGATCATACAGGAGTGCCAATGCAGATTTACTGGCCTAAAGTAAATAACTACTGGCAGAAAATTATCTGCTTAGTCTAAAATTATTCAATAGTATCTAAATGCTTCCTGCAGAAAGAATCACCTATCACCTATCCAAGAATTAGATACACACAAAGTTGCATATACTTTTAGTACTCAATTTATAGAGAAGCTGTGAGTCTAAAAATGGTTGAAATATGACTGGTAAGATCCTATTTTCCGAAGCATACTCTACTTGATATATGAAATATATTCTGTAACATCTCAATCTGAGTTCTTACCCATCTTGTTCACAGGTTTTCACATATTTCTCTGTCTCTGTTTAGACATTTCATTTTTTAAAAAATGGAAGCTGTGAATGGGCATGCAGACATGCCTCCCATGACTGATTCTTCCCAAACAATTTAATATTTAAAAACAGATACTTTATTCCTCTGTCCTTTTTGGACATTGCAAAAAAAGATAACAAAAGGACTTAAAAGGTAACCTCAGGTCATATGCATTTTTCTCTGCCTGCTATGAACTCAAGCATAGCAATGTGATGTGCTACCTTCGATACCATGGCAACCGTGGTTGCTAGGTGGAGGTTTTTCTCCCCTTCTCCATGCACAAAACTTAAATAAAAATAAAGTAGGTTAGAAAACAGTCAGTACACAATGCTCAAAATAGAAATTGTGCTAAGCATATGAATTTATACTGCAGTGACATAAAAAACAAACAGTTCTTTGAGTGGGTGGTAAAGGGAAACAGTTTAAGGAGCATCAGAAGAGAATGCTTATCTGGGACAGCAGCCATTTTGAGATCACTTGTAGTAAGCACTGAATGTTATTAGCTCAACTCCATTGAATTTACAAACATTACACACATGCTTCCCCTGTAAAAAGCAAAAGGACGGAACAATACTTGGGCTATTAATTCATATTATTGTACATCATATTTCATTTGGGTTATGTTTTTCATGTCCTTTGTCAATGATGGGACTGAGTGTAATCTTCCCTGGTCTTTCTGTCCTGTTGATTTCCAAATTGTCCCCCCACTCCACCCCATGACTCTTCACCATACCCATCAACTTAGGTTGGGCCCTTCTTTTTCATTCTAGTGACAGGATCTGAAGCCATGACACTGTTCACCACCCTGGTGGCAAACAGCACAGCGCATCCTACAAGTTCCCAAATGACCAGGAATGGACTTGCTAGGAGCAGAGCCTGCTGATCAATGCTCTACAGAAAGTTTCTTTACAGTGGTCTGTTTGGCCACAGCATTGTGGGCTTTTGTGGCAGCCTTACAAGGCTCCTGATCCTGCTTCCTTATCCTTCCCTTTGTCTCTGGTCCTGTCATGCATCGTCAGTAATTCATGCCAGCTCCTGACCTTGCTTTTGCTACTGGTTCTTCTGTGCCTTGTCAATATCTAATGCTTGCCTGTTCCTACTCTGCCTTTGCTTTTGGACCAGCCATGTCTTGTCAGTATCTGACCTGGCTTGTTCCTGGCTCTGCCTTTGCCTACTGCATCATGGGCAGGAATCTCCATCTGCCTCCACCACTCCTGGTTCTGGTGCTCCAGCCTGAGACAACTGCTGCTTATGTCCCAAACCTGACTTCTAGTCTCTTTAAAAAGTTCTTCACATTCTTTCTTATGAAGACCCCATGGAGAAGACTATTCTTGAGCTGCCCCTCACATTGCCTAGGTTACGTTTCTTAAGTAAAAACTGCTTACCTTGTCTTATTGCTTTACTTTTCATCTTCTGCAATTGTGACGTTCCCTATATGACCACCTTCAGCGAACACACGCACCAACAGGCCCGGGGCAAGGAGGCCTTTGATACCAGGCTGCAAGAACACTCTGTGATGGACCCTTCAGTGCCATGCTTTCATTAGCTGGTCAGGCACCCTTTCCATATTACTAAGCTAACCAGATTTGATGAAGCCACATCCATCCATCTTTCAATGATCATCTATTCCACTCAGAAAATATTAGCTACTTCATTCAGTTTTGACCAGAGTAACTAGTAACTGTGGTTCAGTGGGGTAATGCAGCAGTTCAGAAACAAGGTCACTCCATGACATGGCCAGGATCCAAGGCCCTGGCATGATGCACCTTTTTATGGTATGATGCTGAACTGGGCCACAGTTGCCTCAGCACATGCCTTCAGGAACAGAATCAGTCCTGTAAGTACTTGTAAGGACCAGAGCCTGGGCAATCATACAGCATAGCTCGAAACCCTGGAAGGGCCTATAAAAGCCCCTTTGCCACAACAGCACATGCTTTTCTGGTGGCTATGCTGTGCCCCTGGTCCTGCTTCTGGCCTCGCCATGCCTTTACTCTTCCCTGCTCCTGCCTCTGCCCTTGTCTTCAGGTTGACCCTGCCTTGCCAGCTACAGCTTCCTCGCCCTTCCTGAGCTTACCTTATGCCAGACCCTGTTCTCCCTGACCAGTGCCCAACCCTGCTGTGCCTCCCAGCTGTGTCTTTGCTCCCAGCCTCGCTTTGCCTTGGCACTATTTGACCTCAGCATTTCTGGGCTGTGCCTTCATCTCTGACTCTGCTTTTTCTTACCTGATCTCTGCCTGTATTTGGCCTCTCCTCAGCCTCTGGGCCTCTAGCATGTTGCAAAGACCTTCATCCCTCTCCTAGTCCTGGTGTTCCAGTCAGAATTGCCTACTGCATAAATCACACTGCCAACTGACTTGGCAGGGATGAGCATGGTAAAATAAATATCTGTCAACCATATACCTACTTGAGTTTGCTGAAGCCACTAAGGAGAAAGGTGTGTCCCAAGAAAAACATGAAACAAAGAGGGAGAACTACACAAAACATAATTACAAATGTATACCTTGTAATTACATGTCCTTTTTGGAACCCCTTTACAGAGTGGCCCACAAATACCACCTTGGGAGAACATAGAAATGCAAATATGATCATTTCCCTATTGTCAAATTAAGAATGAAGTCCAAAGTTCCAATGCAATGGTAGATCTCCCGGCACAGTTAGTACCATTAGGAGTAATTATCTTGAAGCCCAAGAAAACAAGATGGGGAAAAAAGTCTCCTCTGGCAATCAAGTTCTCTTGCAGAGCAGGTGATTATATCTATAGTCTTCTTCTGCCACTTTTAGGGGGCATCTAAAAGCCCCCCAGCTCTAGTCTGGGGGCCCTTTTTTAAAGCAATGTACCTCTGCATACCTTGGGATTCTCTCAACTATTTCAATATTTTTGTTCATCACCTTGTTTCACTCCCAAAAAATTGGCACAGGAGACTCACTGTTGTTGTCATAAAGATTAATGATACCAGTGCTACTCAAGTATTTTCATAAGATTCAAGCTTTATGGCAGAGGGTTTATAAGGGAGCAATGGAGTAAATCTTTGGTTCACAAGCAGTCTTTTCTTTCTGAAACTTTATAAAGTTTCTTCTGCTAGAGTCTAAGATGCAGATATTTAGCCTGACAAAGTTGCAGTCAAGCCATGTACAAGAGGAAATATCAGTGTCTACCTCAGAGTGTTTTCTTGAAGACAGAGTTGAGATTCCAACCTCTCTTATGGCTAGCATGACTCTGTTTAGATTGTGCTCCAACTCTTAAGAAGTTTTCTTAAGAAGTCTCAGCAAAAGTCTAACTGTGGTTTACTTTTCATGGTGTAATCTTTGCAGGGAAAAATTCACTCTGCTCTGCTGTTCATAATTAAGATTCTATTTTCTCTAATCATCATCACATTTTCCATTTTACTTCTACATGTGGTGTTCTTTTGCATTTCTTTTGCTCTATCAATCATTTATATCTTAACATCTCCTATGGGGCATGCCTTCATTTTTTGAGTTAAAAAGCATGCACTGTTTTTCTGCTTGAGTTTTAAAAATGCATTTTCAGATGTATTTAACTTTTAAGTAGCCTTAGGTCCTTACTTTCTCTCACCCACTAGGGCAAAGTCAGACTTTCGTTTCAACAAGGCTAAAAGCAAATAAAAAAGCCCAACACTGACGTTCTCTCAGATGTTCTCTTTGCTGTTACATGCTTACTCAGATTTTTCATGATCCCTTCCTTACAGTATTTACTATAACTGTTCTGCTCACTACAGAAAGAGATGATTGCACTTAGTGGATTTCACCTTTTGGTTCAATCCCTTGGCAGAACTACTTGTGAGTTTCCTTTGAATCACAATTTTGGCAAGAAAAGAACCATAGAGGACCACAAAACAAAACAAAACAAATAAAACAAAACAAGGAACTTGGAAAACTCTGCTCAATATCCAGTCTATTGTCCTGCATATTTGTGATGGGAGTAGGGCCTGAAGATCCTTGCTGTCAGCCTTTTTTAAAAGATATATTCATGAATGTATGGCTTACCCTTCTGTGGCTTATTTAGGGCAACACAAAATATTCTGTAAGAACAAGATAATATAGCAAAAAACATAAAGCATCTCAAGCATCTCAAGGAATTATGCAATAGCTTGGGAGAAATTTACCATCATGCTGGGACATGCCCTGTGGAAATAGCAAAAAGCCTTGCAAAAATCTTCCTCTGGATTTCAATTCCAGCCCCACATGGGGCAGCCCCATAAAGACTGAAGGATTAAAATAAAGAATTCTCCCAAGAGATGTGAGAATGCACATCTCTTGGGATACTGATTGGGATACTGGGAATGCACATCTCTTGGTATACTGATGAAAGGTGTCAGGCGATCTGGATTTCACCTGGCCATGAAGCCCACCCAGGGTCCTAGGCAGGGGCAGCTCGACGGGGGCAACAGGACTCAAGGCAGGGCAGGGTCTCAACACTGTGCCAAGTCTGGCAGTTGAGTTGGAGGCAGAGTCATAGTCAAGAAGCAAGCCAAAGTCAGGAAGCAGGAGTATGTATTAAAGCAAGACGAGGACCTGGTCATGGCCTAGCCAAAGGCCCAGAACTAATAAGACAAATCAAAGCAGGACACAACATTACAAACAGGACTGGGCAGGATTCAGGGGCAGTCACTGGAGAGCAGAGCTTGATCTTATATAGGACCTCTTCTAGATCTCCTAGCTGGCACTTAGCAGGAGTCTGAGAGCAGGAGTCTTATTTACCAACTCCAAATGTCACATGGGGTGGCAGGGAGCATTTTGTCTGCTGTTTTCCTGCAGGCCTAGCACCTGTTTAGTTATAAAAATGTGGTTTTAATTTTATGCCATAGGAGGATAGATAAATGACCTCATAGGATACAGTGATAGCTGCTGGAAAGAGGCTATTACCAGCTTCAGTACCTGTCTGATCAGGCCTGTCTCTTTTTAAAAATTTCTGCAGGTATTTAAAGGCAGTTCAGGACAAAGGCATGAGCCAAAGAATGCGAGCCGAAGTGCTCTTGGCCTCAGTTCTCGCCCGGTGGCATCACTGTGGAGAGCAAAATGGGCAAACAAAATACAGCTGGTGGAAAGGACTTTTCATCTGTCTCCCTGGTGGAGAAATGTGTAGATATCAGCAGAGGTGGGATACTGCAGCAGCCTGCAGAAAACAGAAGCGATAGTAAATTTAACATGTTTAGGCACTGTACTGAAGGCTGGTGCACTTGTTTTACATTAATGCTTTCGCATGCCTGATAAACTTAAATAATCTGTGCATGGGATAGGGGAAGAGCTCCTATTGATGTGAGCAAGGTACGCAAAGGAATGGCACAGGGAAGGCACTGGGAGAATGACAAGCAAGCTGAGGAGAAGGTGGGCTGCACATCCTACAACCATGATTCTGGGAGACGTCAACTTCCCAGGTGAAGCTGATGAATTTGGGTGAGATCAAGAGATCACACCACTGACATAACAGCCATGGGACTGATTCAACATGTCTTCAACCCTGCACATACAAAAGAACACACTTTTGTCTTGGTATTCTTGACTAGGTAGGAGGAAGGTGAACTGAAAGTAGGAGAATTAACATCTATCTCATTATCAAGCTTTGATCGCTTCCTGCTGAGGTGTACACCTTTATCAGCAGACTGCAAATGGTAATTAGGCCACTAAACAAATAAATAGGTGACAAATGATGGTGGATACAACTATCAGTGGCTACTAGTCATGATGGTTAAACACCAGCTCAGGTATCAAAGGCAAACTGCCAGGCGCTGGGGGGAGGAATAATGGGAGAGGACTATGGCCCTGCTTGTGGACTGCCCAAAACCTTTTGGCTGGCCGCTGTAGGAACACAAGGCCTTTGGTCTGATCCAGTCACTTTTTCAGATATCCACAACCTCTGGCTCTCCCAGATACCCTAACTATTAAAAGACAAAGGCAACTGAAACGGTTTATTTTGTATATCTTATGTACAGAGTATTACAGGAAACATAGAAACTTGTATGCACAAATTACATGATAACTGCTGCTGAATAAAATATCAGATAATGAAACTGCAACAATAAATACATCTGAATGATAACTATATATCGGAACAGCTTGCACATTTATACAAAAGTCATGCTTTGTGAACTGCATATGTGTCAATGTTAGCTTTGGGATGCTGGGATTCCTTGAAATTTTTTAACAGGTCACCCTTATTTTGTGTACATTTTTAAATATCTTGTGTCTATTACTATCACACTTGGAAAGAAACCACAAGGTATAATAAAGCTGTATATTTATTCCTAAGAGTTTCCTTCATCTATCAAAAATGCTTATACCAACAATAGCAAATAAATACTTAGATAAAGATACTTATATGTAAAATCTATTAGAAATTACAAGGACAACAGAAGGGTCTAATATAAAATACATTATCCTTAGAATTACTGGTCCAGGAATAAATATTGCTTCTATACTAGCCCTGCATTGATAAATGCAAGGCTACAAAACACAATCATGGCTTATTATATTATTACAAGGGTAGAATCAACAAGGAACAAAATGATCCTTAACATTTAACAGTTTTTTTTCCAAAGGATAACTTCTTTGACAGAGCCTTATGTACAAATGATCTGAAATAGCTGTTTAAACACAATTCATTAAGTTTCATTGGTTCCAGTAGATTAGGATTGCAGTTACAGACAGCATTTGCGGATTAGGCAGCTGTTTCTTCACATTATGTAATATTAGCTACAATGAAGTTAAGAAGGATTTGTACGAGGTTCCTCTTCAGGGCTGCTGTGCATTGTTAAGATAAATGTGTGTGTGTGTCCGCTGGGAGGAAGATATACTGCAGGCTTGCTCTTGGTTTCATCTTGATGATGCAAATAAGGGCATGTTTGTAACATTCCAATCATCACACTAAGGATCACTTCCTTTTTTTTTTTCTACATGTACAAACTCACTATTATGTGCTGCTGAAGGCTTCGCTTCACCAGCTGTCTCAACTCAATATAAAACCAAATGGGTGTTTGTTCGGTGGTTGGATGGCTGGCTAAACATGTAGCAGAGACAGATGTTGTCCTATAGTATCAACAGCTCAAAAGATGCTTTAGCATCAGCAGTGTATAAATTGGCAGGTTGTGCCTGCATAGTACCTTAATACTCCTATGCGTCATCATTATTTGTTTCATTTTTATACTACCCAGTAGCCAAAGCTCTCTCATGCATTACCAGTAGACACCATGAGTTGGATCCAGATGTAGTCATGCATAGAGTAGACCCCCTGTAATCCTGGGACTTAATTGAGCCACAACACCCTTAAATCCCACTGATTTTACTAGCTTCCCTCTAAGCATGACAAGCCTGGATGCAGCCCCATCCATCTGCTCTCCACATCATGATTTTAACTTCTAGAGACCCTGGGAAGGCAAATGAACAAGTACAGCAACTCATACTAAAATCACACTCTGCATCCAATATTGAATAACAAGGGACAGGTATCAGAAAATCAAGACTGACCCCCAATAAATAGGATTGGTTGGATCACACATAGTTGCAGAATGTCACAGAACTATAACAGAGGATTTTATCCAGCTGGTTTCACTTTGTGGGCCTCTTTGCACATTCATGGCTTGAGATGCAAAGTATAAATGGGTCAAACACACATGTCAGTAGGCTGGTCTCCCCTTTTTCTTCTCCCCACTCCCCCACGGAAGTCCCTCTAGTCCCCTCTCTGAAGATGCTACACAGAGGAATGAGGGCCATACTGAATGGGGTAAGCTGTGGTGTGGAAGTAGGAAAAGGAGCAGATTTCAAAAGACAGATTCAGCCTTCTTCAGTAGGTCTTCCAACCATCTGTGTGACACGTTTCCAAGAAAAGCCCCACCCATGACAGAGGGGCTGCAACACAGTTGTAGTGGACATAATTTGCATGCAGAAGGTCCCTGGCATTATGAGGTAGGACAGAAAATCCCCTGCCTAAAACTCTGGCAAGTCACTGCCAGCCGATAAAAACGGCATTGGGCAGATGGGCCAATGGTGTGATTCAATATAAAGATTCAGCATGCTGTCTTCCTATGTGTTGGAGTCAGTCCATTCACCTTCCACAACCCTTAGAAAGAGGGTGTGTGTGTTTTGGGGCTGGGGGAATTAGCAGAATACAAGGGTGGCAGAAGAGCCAAAGGGGTAGAAGGTGATGAAGAGCTCCCTGCAGTTTTGGCATCTTTCACAAGTTGGGCCTGAGGTTCCTAATCAAGATGCTTATTCATGCTTATACAAACATGCTATATACAAGTAGCCTGTTCTTTTCATGACTGCCTGCAAGATGATGCTCCAAATCCCATTCCTGTCTTTGGGTTCATCACTTTTCTTAATGGAGTCTCAAGTGGAAATGACGAGAATCTTTACTGAAACATTACCTTGCACACCGAATATACCAATTATGCGGTTACATATTGAATTATTTTCTCACTAAATGCTCTTGAATTTTCTACCAGTTCAAAAGGGAGTACTCACTCAGTAGAAACTATCCATTTAAAAAAAAACCTGCATATGTTTGCAAAAGATCTTAAAATGCTTTGCTACTAAGCAATTCTGATGCAGTGAAATCAAGAGAAACTCTGACAATTAGAGATATTCTAGTCTTTGAGATGACTAGATTGTAAACATTCTTTGGGTAAAGAATGAGATGAGGTTGTGCCAAATGATTCTCTTCCTGTGGAAGAAGAATCCTTCCTCCCAAAGGAAGGAACCCACTGGATAGAACCCATATATTAAGCATGGTAGAAATGGTTTCCATCAAATTTGCTAATGAATGGAGAGAGCGAAACTGCCTCCAGTACACTCTAGAATGCATTGTTCCTTCTCTCCATACTGTGGGGGATTAGCATCACAGCAACACAGTCCATCCCAACCTATGTGTGTTTGCTTAGCCTCTGGAGGAGGCTATGCATGCAGCCTTTTTTGGTTTACCTTTCACCCCAAAATAGTGCTCAAAATAACCAGCATTAGCACATAGGTTAAAAATCAAATTTTGCTTCAAACAGAACATAAAAGCAAATAAAATTAAAAACACTGTTCAGCAATGAAGCAACTGATATGCCAAAACTCTGCTTGAATGGACACCTTTTTGCCTGTGAGCAGGAAGTCAACAAAGATGGGATCAACCAACCTCCCTCAGCAGGGAGGACCAGCGCCTGGGAGTGGCCATTCATGACTCTTTCTTGCCTTTCTCTGAGTATGTCTCTGATGGTGGTGGGCCCAAATAAAGAACCCAGGCCCTCATCAAATATTGAAATGGGTGTGTTCAGGTCAAGGCTGAAGCCTGCTGCCATAATGCCATTCCTCTTCACACTTGTCTTTAACCCACACATCTGTGTGGGCTTCTGTCTTCACCCTTGGTGTTTCAGAAACCTCTAAGCCTCCCATATCCAGAAAACGGGAAACATTTCTACTTGCATTTGGAAGATGGAAAGTATGTAAGAGTGAACCGTAGCCTTATCCTGCAGGCACTCCCTTGTCTGCATTTCTCTGTCTTCGTGTGAATCGGCTGCTGAGGATGTAGGGCTCACATAGCATTAATGTATTTGAGAGCAATGCATATTCAAAAGTGAGGGAAGCATTTAAACAGCTCTTGGGTGACATTTAAAATGTAATACATGTGCTATTTTTATGAGCACTTAACTGCATTTTCTAACTGTTATTATACACACTTGCCAGAATATTAATTTGTTCTCCTGCAAAAGTAGCTTATTCTCCTAAGAATAGTCTTGAATAATAACATTAAAATTCTGTTCTGTTTCATGTACTGCAATGTAAGTGGACTTTTGCACAGTGGTTTTACCAGTTCAACCAAGAGCTACAAATCATGGTATCTCTATTCAATCATTTTAAAGAGCACAATCTTGATATGTAAGGAAGGGGACAGGAGAGGAACTTGTATCCCTCATTATTCCTTCATTGCTCAAATGTCTACACTGGAAAGCCTTACTTCCCCTTGGAGACTGTCTGTACATTTTAGAGCCCCAGAAAATCCTTCATCATTCTTATGCCAAGCCCTCTGGCCTCTCACCTAGCTTCTGGGTAAATGCTCAGTTTCTCCTTGTCAATTTGATCTTTGCTACGAATAAAAGTTAGGAAAAAATAGCTTACAGTTATTCAGTAATTCAGCCAGTATCCATATATACTAGAAACCCTTTGGATAATAGAGTATCAATAGTCAAGTTCTGTGTTGCAAGATAAAAATAAATATATAGCAAGTTAAGTATTATAGAAACTTGCCCTGCCAACTTCATCCTTTGGTCAAAAGTATTTCCTTCAATTCATGCACCATTTTCATGCTATCTTAGACTCTAATTAGGAATGACTGAACTAAATTACTTACAAGGGGAAGGTGATCTGATGGTGTATTCTACATCATTGAAAAAATATTTAAAGCTGCATGTTGTAAAGGCATGTGAATATAGCCAGTACATCCTCTGATGTATGTGCTAGATGAGTCACAAAGATGAGAAATACTCCATCTAGTTCAAACACTGTTCATCAACTTTGTAAGGGATGTGTGTAAGAACAGGACACAGAGACCTGGTTCATACATAATACTAACTCATGGTATATATAACTCATGGTTTGTTGCCCCACCCAAGATTTGCCTAACAGACAATTAAACAAGCCATAGTTAGTTTTCTATCACTCTGGGTTATCTGTTTCCTCAGCCTTTGTCAACTCCTATCCCGGCATTTAGAGTGACGGGGTTTATTATACAATTCTTAATTGTGACTAACCTGTTAATGCTTTTTTCATAAACCATTAACAACTCTTCTAGGTTCACATGAAACAACAATCCTTGGTTTAAACAACCCAGAGTTCACAAGCCAACAACAAACCATGAGTTCTCTTTCTTAATTGTTCGTGGTTAGGAAAACATGATTCATTACCACACCTATGTTGCACATCATGACAATCCTGAATTCAACAACCAATGAATTAAATAAACAATTGATAGTGTTATGGGAAAATCAGGTCAACATAATGGAAGAAGAGAAACTGGAAATATAGGAAAGCCATTTTACCTTAATCCTAAATTTAGGCTTCCAAATATGTCTATATATATATTTGTAGATAAATACATCTTTCAGAATTCTACACATATCAGTAGCATAAACCTTGAAATGTCTAACTCCCAATTCTTATATGACAACAGTGATGCTGGTGGGAGTTCGCATGTATTATTGTCTGTGATCTTGAAATTAGATACTGTTGATTCTTTGGAACTATTTTTGCTGTTGTTAATGGCTAATTTATAAAAGGATAACGTCTAGAAATTGATGTAGTACTTCTATTCCATACAACTGCTTCTGTTTCATTAATATTTCTTTTAAAACAGTCTCACATATTAATAAAACAGTCTCACATTTCTCCCATTGTGTATAGGTCTGAAACCTGGTACAGTCCAAAGAATAAGTTTAGATGATCACTCTGGGGCAATGTAGTTTTCACATGACGACACACTTGCCTTTCAGCTTCTCTTTCCTTTTTTGTTGCTTGCTTTTTTTCCCATCAATCTGTAAGCTCACAGTCCTACGTTTCTCCAAGTTCAGCAGCTCTTGAAATAACTCTTTCACATTGTGGTTCATCTTAGCAGAAGTCTCCATAAAGGCACACTTCCATTTTTTGGCCATGGCTTCTCCATCACTAGTCTGCACTTCTCGGTTGTGGTCCTCATCATTCTTATTTCCCACCAACATGATTGGGATGCTGTCTATATCCCCTTTGATCTGACATATCTGTTCATAGATAGGTTTGAGTTCTTCCAAGGACTGTCGGCTGGTGATAGAATAGACCAAAATGAAAGCGTGTCCTTTGGAAATAGACAAACGTTGCATGGCAGGAAATTGATGACTCCCCGTTGTGTCAGTAATCTGCAAAGTGCATATGCTCTTATCACAGCTGATCACCTGCCTGTAGGTGTCTTCAATTGTAGGGATGTAACTGTCTCGGAAAGTGCCTTTGACAAACCTCAAGACCAGCGAACTTTTGCCAACGCCTCCTGCTCCAAACACCACCACCCTGTAATCATTGCTTTGCTCAGGCATGTTTCTCCAGATATGTGATGGTCACCAAGGAAAGAAAACCTGTGGGGAAAGGGAAATATGAGCCACTTATTAACTATCTGTTGGAAAATGTTTCAAAATAAATTCAGGGTGCAAGAAACATGACCAATATTACATGGTCCATTGTTGTATAGTATAAAACAGCGGGTAAGAAAAACCTAGTCACCTCAGTTTTAATTTCTATGTTGCAATCTAAGGCATATCAGTAACAGCACAATCCAGCGCTCTCCATGTTTGAAGTACATAAGCCTCTAGTCTCAGTGTGCGTATATCCAGTGCACAGAACAGCGGTGGCAACCTTCATGCCTGCATTTATCTTCTAGATGTCTGTTTTTGACCATTGGGATGAAGCATCATGGAGGGAAAGGAAAGAGGCTGTGGCATTTAGACAGGACCTAAGCTGTCATCCAGATACTGAAGATGAAACTCAAATACTTTGGCCACCTAATGAGAAGGAAGGACTCCCTGGAGATGAGCCTAATGCTGGGAACAATAGATGGCAAAAGAAGAAGGGGACGGCAGAGAATGAGGTGGCTGGATGGAGTCACTGAAGCAGTTGGCGTGAGCTTAGGTGGACTCCGGGGGTGGTGGAGGAAAGGAAGGCCTGGAGGAATGTTGTCCGTGGGGTCGTGATGGGTTGGACTAACAACAACAACAACAAGCTGTCATCAAAATCATCCTCCCTTCCCCACCTCCTGACATGACTCTTTCTTGCTCTCTATGTCCAATTAGCAACCTCAGAGCATCAGCTGGCATAGTTCTTCCCATGCCGGCTGCAAATGGGTGGGGCAGTGGCTCTAAATAACCCTACACTCCACCAGATAATGCCAGGAGACCATAGGATTGTGCACTCAATTGTTATAAATTATTGTGATAGGTGGATTCCAGGACCCATGTGAAATGTAAGAGGTCATTATTAACCAAACAAATGCTGAAGAAAGGAGACTTCATCATGGAAAGAATTCATGAATATGCTACAGGTAGCAATTATGTTTCAGATGTGGTGGATAATTTTCAAAAAAAAACCTGAGTCTGTCCATAATGTTGAATTCCAAGCAGCATAACTGGGCTGTATGTTCTGCCTATATTATAGGGTAACAATTATGTCAGGGCAGTGTGATGCTACTGTCAGGTATCCTAAGCAAGACTATATGAGTGCCTGGGACAGGATAACACTCAGGATTCTTCTCTTAGGCATCTTGTCTCTAATAGTGACCTATACTCAGCAAGATTCTTCTTAATCAACAAGAAAAGGAGGGATCACAAACCTATAAGGATCTTGTAAGCATGCAAGCTGAACATCCACCAAACTGCCCAAGTTCTTTGTGAGTGTTCAAAGAGCATGCATGCCAAGCCCTGATGGGCCTGTGTCAGGAAAACAAGCAAGGTAAGCCTTGGGCCGTTCTTACACTGGAGGTGGACTTCTCAGAAGGATCTTGCTGACCACTTTTGAAACAGGGATGCTGAACCAGGTGAGTCCTTGGTCTGACCCAGGATGGATCTTCTTTTGTTCTTGTATTCAGCTTCATATAATACCCATCATAGGAATTATATAAGCTGCCATACATTTTTCATTCTTCCCTGCTCCCCAATTTTTATTTTCATTTCCAGAAACAGTGTTTCTTGACTGAATCTACCGAGTGCTGTGAATTTTTTATTGCTTTAGTAATGCATCAAACAAATATTACCATAGAGAAATGAGCCATTTTTCAAAAATAAATTGTATTTGCATCTTTATGAGAATGATAAAAAGCAGCCTTTTCAGGCTTACCATGAACTATTGGCAGTTAATTCTGTAAAAGCAAGCAGATCTGGTAAGGAAGAAGTGATAAGAAATGCCTGATTTTAATAATTCTAGTCCTTCCTTTGCACTGCAATCTTATATACACAGACCTTAGTCCTGTTGAGCTCAATTGGGATTACTTTTGAATAGAGCTGTATAGGCTATAATTTTGTCATTAGTGATGCTTTTGAAATTTTCAGATTTCTCCCCAGATTTTGGAATTATGAATCATCTGATCTTCTTTCTACTGATGAATTAGGAATATATATATAGGCCAGCCTTCCCCACCCTGGTGGCCTTCAGAGGCATTTGGACCACAACACCCAGAATTCCCATCCAGTAGGACCATTGACTGGGAATTCTGGGTGTTGCATCCAAACTTGTCTGGAAGGCACAAGGATGTGGAAGACTGATCCAGATGACAGATAGATAGATGTTCCTGACATTTGTACAGAAATAGCCCGTGTGCATTTGTGTGTATTGCAAACCACCAAAAATAAGCAGTTACTCTGACTGTTTGTGTGTACGTATGTGTATGCAAACATTATGTGTGTATTAAGATTTTGCGTGTGCCTATTGTACACGATAGCATATATGCACATCAGTAATTTATAACAAAGGAATAGATACAGCCATATCCAGAATGTGTTTGTTGAACTGTTTAACGGGGGAAGCATGCAAATAAACCCCAAAAGCAGATTGCAAATGCTCCAATTTTATAATGAATGTTAGAAATTCTCCTAAGAATTCAGAAGAACTCGAGTACATAAAGAAAACACAGAACAGTAAGGTAACAGCATGGGGTAGTGGAGAGGGGTGCAGATAATCCTTTCATCCCTTCTTTTCAGATACAAACTTGCTGTCTGTAACCAGCCTGACAAAAGAAAAAAGCTAAGGGACGAGGACTGGAAGCTACATGACTAGGAAATGCCAACATACTGCCTAGTCAATCCATTTGACTATAGCTCAACCTAATGTGGAGAAACAGGGATGGCATTATAGTTTCTAATATCTAATAGAAGTGTGAACACCCTGGAGTAGTTTAAAGATGAGTGGGCTGAGAAAATGCGAAGAGAGAATGAGAAAGATTCTAGAAGGCAAAGAGAATGTAGGCGTCTAGTTCATGTCACGACGCAGCCTACAGGAAGAAATGCATCTGGAGGCGGTTAGAAAGACATTTCCCCAAGGAGATAACACTGACTAAACCTAGGAGACAGCTGCTTCCTGGGATGATAGTTTAGGCAGAGTAAGAAAGAACTTGAGGATAACTAATAATGTTGAAGTCATCATCTTAAATAAAGAAGCAAGGCAGATGGGACAATGCATCTCCAAAGTTCACCAAAATGGAGTACAGCAGATTTACAACATTATGGTTTAGTAAAGGATAATGGACATACAGATATGTAGTGTAATGCCTAAGAAGGCATTTATACAACTAAAGACCTACAACTAAAACCACTTAATTGGCTAAAAGCTGGGCAAGAGACTTATCCTAAGAGAGCTTCAGCTGTGGGTGGTACAGAAATTAAATAAATAAGCCCATCAGGTCCCGGTCAAGGCACCATCAGCCAGCTTCTCCAGTCCTACAGACCTTGTGATTGGGAATTATACTGGAAGCAGTAATGACTGGGTTCATATGGCATAACAACCTATCATGGGCAGCTAGCCAGGCTTGCTTGGCATACCATCTGAATCCAGAGTATTTTCCTTGCGGTGACTTAATTTTTGTGCACAAATTATATGGAGAACCCCTAACTTTTGCAGGGTTCCCTGGACCCATGGTGGGTTCTCAAGCCCTCCAAACCCTGGATACTGATTTCATTGTGGGCTGGCACAACTGGCTGCTCAGCAAGGATGGCAGAAACCTGTGTTGCTTGCTCTTCATGAATTCCAGTGACTGTCCTGCCACTAGTGGCAAATCTGCACTCATCCCCCCACCCCAATTTTTTCTTATTTTGGTCACTTCAGACATGTGGAATTGGGTTTGTACTTTTTGTTTTAATGCTGGTCTTTTACAAATGCCCAGGTGTGCTCTTATGGTTTGTCCAATATGTGTGGTCCTAGCTGGTCAGTTTCTTTGTCAGTTTCAGCTGTGAAAAGGAATCTGGAAATGGAACAGGCAAATATACAGAGAGACTGACAAGAAAGGCTGGGTTCTCTCAGGCAATCCCCCCCTCCTGCTACAAAGAACTGAGGTAGAAATGATGGCAAAAGAAAGAAGAGGTGCATTAGTGGAAATCAGGAACACATAAAATGGAGTTGTGGTACATGCATCGAAAGGGAAAGACAATATCTCATCTTCAGTAATGTGATACCCCTATTTTTAAGTGCTGGACTGACACTTTTCAGTGTTCTCCACCCTTTCAACACTTCCCTGATTCTTCAGCTATTCCAGAACAGGGAAGTACTCATTCCTCCACTTTAAGTGGCTACTTTTTGCAAGAGGTACTGGCGTTCACTGACATTCCATTAAAGCAGCCTGAAATAGAAAGGAAAAGTATACATATTTAATAGCTGGGAAGTGATGGAAAAAATGTGCAAATTTAAGGAAAGGAAATGGAGGGGAAATTTGCCCGCTCTCTGTTCTTGCTCAATGTCCATTTGCTTTCCAGCCATTAAATTGGTTTACATTTCTCTTGCATTTACTTCCCAGTCAAAAATGGTGCAGGTATTCCCAACAGTAAAAAAGGAGTGGCAGAACAGGATGGAGCAGCAAGTCACCGTCTCAGGATGTTTCTTTTTAAACTATCAGGAAATGGCTATAATCGCAGCAGTAACTGCTCTGATAAGGATCCACCAAAAGGCAGTAGAATTAATGTCTTTCTGGAGTTGCTAGAGAGTCAGGGGAGGGTTGAAAAGTTGGTGGGCACTCAAAGCTCAACACTTAACTGGGAGGAGCACATTGTCTTGTCCCCCTCACTTTTGGGGCACTTGGTCCTTTGGCTCCTCTGCCCCCATTTTGGTGCTATCGGGCATTCCCCTCTCCCATTATTATTTCTAGGCGGTCTGCCACTACTGTGCACAAATCAGTCTACAGCCAACCTCATCTTGTCAGTTGACTTGCATGTTACCGACTCTACTTCTGAAGTCCCCTTGACTGCTGACACCTACAAGGAAATTGAGCAGGAAAGACTTTACATTTGGGAACTTCTGACAGATGAACTGCAACAGTCAGGACCCTAAATGCACATTTTCAGGTGCCATTTTTAAATGGGGGGATGACTAGATGGATTTAGCAGCACTGTCCCCTGGCACATGTGCCAGAACTGGCTGGAGGACTGAGAAAGGAGGAGAGGGAGGAGAGGCCACAGCAAGCTGGATCATCTGTCAGACATGCTGTGGGTTATTGCATGATAAGCCAGTCCACCATGGCTTACCCACAGCATGGCTAACATGGGAACCCACCCACTGGCAATAGAACTGTCAACTATATGCTGTTTAAAAGTGCTCAGCACAAATGGTACTGTTTTAATAAAAAAAGGACAATTGCATTGTCTCAAGTGTCCCTTGATCTAGGGGTGTGAAGATCAGGTAAGAAGTCACTCTCTTGCACTCACCAGACTTCTCTCGTGCTCAGCCCTGACCAGGAAGCAAGCCAAGAAGCTTAAGTCTGTAAATGCTCAGGAATGTTAGCAGTTTCATTGCACAAAATACATCATTTTTTGGTGCAATGTATGCAAAACCTAAAGTCACATGTAGAGAAACAGAACTCCAACTTGCAGAGCGGGTGCAGGCTGGTATGTGTGCAAGTTCGCTTCATGGACTTGCTTGGACTCACTTCTAGAAATGTGTGTCTTGTTTCTTCAAATGATCAAAATTTGGTCATTTTTTTCCTGTTGCCACAGCAAATCTGGAAAAATAGCAGGAAAGATATATACCTGGGGGGAGGGTCATTTTGCTTTGCAATCATACAAATTGCCCATATTTGCAATAAATATATTCTATTGTGCGCCCCCTTCTAACTCCCAATGGACTGCAGCTTTGGCCCAGTTTTTTCTTCTGCCTTCTTCGTGTTAAGAACAGTAATGCCATCATGCATTCAGTCAGACTCAGTTTTGTGCTGGCACAACTGAGTACACATGGAGTTCATTCACACTGGGGCAAAGTTTGCTAAATTAGTTCTGCTCAGTGCTTTTACACATAGACCGATCTGATTTGATCTGCAGGTCAACATTACTGGCTACTCGGACAGGGAAAAAAGGCTTATTTAATTAAAAATAATAATGCTGGAACAGCAGCTCAGTAGCAGACAAATACTAAAATGATTGTTTCATTTCCACAGAACTCCCTGTAGTGAATTTAGATCTTCAGCTCTAGTTATGATCTCTGCACTTGGCCAAGGGCACATACATGAAATGGTCATCCAGACAGTGGGTGAGGATGCTGAGAAGATTAAAACATTCTGTGCTTCTTGTGAATAAATTGGGTGTTTAGCCTTCTGAAAGAATGTTCATCATATTTCCCGAAAGGTTTACTAGGAGTATGGTCAGCTACAGACATTTTTTATTGATTTAATCAAATAAGTTTCAGTCATGTGATTATTTATTTATTAGAATTTTATTCTGCTCCATTAGCCCTGTTTGTCTATTGGGTGGGTGGTAGTTGTAGGCCACATGATCATAATGAATTGTTTAACTTTAATTCTTGCATTGCTGTTAATGCTTTAGAACTTTTATAAATTCTATAAATGGTTGTGTTTATTGCCTCATGTAGAATTTTAAACTCTTGTGTCTTGTTTTACATTGTATTCTATTGTATTTTTATATTGCACTAAGGTATTTTGAAAGCCGCCCTGAGAGCCTTTATGCCTAAGCGACGGTATAAAAATTTAATTTAATAATAATAACAACCCATAAGGCTCCCCAGATGGATGATCTATTGGTTAAATATGAATACAGGCAACATTATTTCAAAACTGAGAAGGAGACTTTAGTTTTGGATAATGCACAAACAGGTAGTATTATAGGAGGAATCAGCTTAGACTGGGCCTTCCTTCCTAGGAGAGAACAAAGGGCCAATGCCTGTTTTCAGGTGGCGTTTGCCACCTACATTTTTAATATGTGCGCAAAAAAACATTTTAACAATGTTGGCAGAATAATCAGGGACATATTTGTATACGTTAAGGGTATGGTGTCCTAAAAATGGGATGTTCTGAGATGGAATGGGGGAGGTTGAGGCCACGGACTTGCACTGACATCCCTACTTCTTTACGTTCCCCTTAACAGCCCTGACTCTAGCTTGCCAAAATGGCTGTGTAAGTAAAATATAGGCCACAAGGCATGGCAACAGCAGCGATCGCCACCTCACAGTGGACATTTGTAGGCTTTCGAGTTCAATGGCTTGTGAGCATCTGCTGTGATGCTGAGAGAATAGTGCCGTGCAAGTGTTGATTAATCTCACCAGCATAATCGATTAAACATTCCAGTCCTGTAGAAGGCTTCCTGGAGAGCTGCCAGTAGTGGGGAGAAACCACAGAGGGCCACGTCTCACATAAAACACAGATACTTGCCCTTCCATTATGAACCAGCTGTGGTCATCTCGAGGCTAAAGGAGGTTTAGAAAACAATAAGCAAAGCAGAGCTTTGCTGTGCAAATAAGCCTAAGTGAGTGAGGTTCTGGCCTGTGGATCTTTTGTCATTATTATATTTTGAAGAAAGGGAGCTTCATGTTCAAATGGAATTTCCATCAGGAGGATTAATAATGCAAAAACAGTTTTCTGAATCATTTTAAGTCCTGAAGAGCTAGCCAAGTGACACCAGATTTAGCTGTGGCGCATAAGCTGCCAGATTTAATGAAATGTAATGAAAATTCTCTTTCCTGAGCAAACAAAAAATGTTACCTCTTTTCTGCTCAGCAGTGCAGCTTTTAAAATAAAGTCCCTTCAGTGCAGTCCTAACCTTCTTTGGACAGCTGTTAAGGGAGACTAGAATGCATCTTTACTGGCAGAGAAGAACAAAAATGCTGCAGAGAGGGGGAAATGCATTTTGCATGAAAGACTCCTGATATGCCCACAGAATGCAGTAAAGGAAGGAAGTCTGTACTGGCTGGCAAGGCAGCAGGGCTCCAGAAGGAGAGAACAAGCTACTACTTCACTCCCCCACAACCTCACTCAGCATTGCTCTGGACCTTTTTTCACTAGTTGCCTTGCAGCATGTAGAAGAGGGGCTTTCCTAAGCGATTTAGTAAGCATCCACATGCACTAATCTTCTACATGGTTTTTAAGCTACTCCAAATGGATGGAAAATTAATACCATGGAGTAGGAATTGCAGCAGTTTGCAGCAGTGATCTCATGCCATGTAGCACAGAGTGCAGCTACATCAGCTGCTTTCTACTCTACGGAGAAACGCTAATATACGATGAGTCTGTTCTACCTGGTGCAAAATCTGCTTGAGAATTCTATGGACATTTACTAATGGACTTTGGACAGGGCAGTACTTTAAACAAATGTGCATTCCCATAGTTTTATGGCATTATTTATGCCCTTTTTAGAGTGGCGGGATAGAAAGGCCAGCTCTTGCTTTTAGATTTTAAGAGACTCCCTAAGTAATCTCAATATGTAACTCATGGCAAAATACCTCTGAGTGCTATAAGGAAAATGTGGGGTGGGTGTCATAATGTTTCTGCCAGTCTCCAAAATTGGAACTGCCTGGAATTGCATTTGGAGTCCTGACAAAGTTTTTAGGAGATTTTACTAACCCACATCTCATTTTTAAATAAATAGCCATATATATAATGGCCATCAATATTCAAAACCAGGAGTGCAATACCACTTAGATGCTTGCTTACAATGATCTCCAAAGTGGTATCTAAACTAGAAATATGTCCTTGAGCCTCTGTACCACAGTTACATCATGCAAACCTGGACTGATGCCAGCAGGGCGGCTTGTTATGGTGGTTTGTTAGCTTCAGACAGTCCATTCCTTGCCATAGGATAGTTTGCCATGTCATCCAAACCTAGGTGCCTGACCCCATTATGGTGAGCAGACTAAGGTTGCCTGAGCCAGTGCCAGCCATTCCACAAGTGCCCAAGAAGCATTTGAGGGCCACTAGCACTGGCCGAGTGTCCCCATCCATGATCACAAGCTGAGCCATTGCAAAATTGAGTTCTGACAGTCTTTTTAAAAACTCTGCAAATGAAGATCACACATGCCTTTGCTTTCCCTTGATAGCTTGCGTTTGACAGCTTTCAGGAGAAAGCAAAGGGTAAAAATAAGAATTTCTACCCTTTTGTATCCTCTTTAGATCAAGGTCCAAGCTCGGTTTCTGCTCTGCTCTGACAGTAGGTAAAGTCCAGCCATGGCTCCCTTTTTCTATACTTGTGCAATGGCACTTCTGTGCAATTGTTCAAGTAGGGTTGTTATTTTTACAAGATTTTTTTCCTTAGATCCTGCACACCAACTCCATCCCTGCCCATTACTAGCCAATGATAGACCATCCAAGGTTCTGCTCAGGCACTTTGTTGTCAGTGGTTGTTAAAACAATGAAAAAAAACAGCTATCAAGCCAGATTTTGCCATCTCTGGGGCAGAAATACTAAAAGGACAGAAAATCATGATTCATTGTAATAGTAGGCAGGGGGAAACAAGTCAGTTCTGCCGTTGTGTCCCCGGATATCCATGAGAAGACCAAAGGAGAGGGTGGGAAGGCACCCTACAGTGAGTCTGATTGTCTGGCTGCACCATCGGTGGTTTGCTCAACAATCAGCCTACCATGGCTTATTGTCAGGGTGAATAGTTGTGATGTGTGAAAGCACCTAATATGATGATCACTTATGGCTACAAAATCAAGTTGTTAAACAATTGTCATAAAATCACCATACTCCATAACAGAATCTAGATTAAAATGGGGAACATATTCATACATAGTGGCACCAGAATAATTTAGGTCATCAAGGAAATGGTTTTGTTAGTTTGATTTCTAAGACTTGTTAAATCAACTGATAAAAAATATAACCAACTGGTTAGCCCCCAGAAAAACATGGGAGTGATTGTTAGCTGTTGATACGAAATCATCTAGGATCAACCTACAACTCTTTTGAAAAAGTAGATGTGGAGACTGTAGTTGATACGGTATCTCTGAAATCTACAAAGTTCTTGAACCATTTTCATGAAATGTCCTGTATAGTATCTCAAGAAATGTGAACTAGAAAAAACTACCATAAAAGGGCAAACCGGGTGTCCCCTTTTATGGAAGACAATCCTCTTTTCAAAAGGCTGTCAGAGGACCATCTTCTATTTGAAGGACTGTCCTGTCCACTTCTAGCTTAAACTGTTACATGTCAGCAGGTAGTATCTGGACAGCAGGCTGAGCTGGCAGGTGCATAGTTCACCTGGTCACAGGCTTCCACACTTTGGTTAGATGTACTATATTCATAGTTAAATATAATAAATATTTATAATTTTGCATCTGTACATATATGTTACCATATGCTAATATTATGCAAATTGTGGGCATCTTTTGCCCTCATTTCTGTTGATGCATTTGTTCTTTTTTAGCAATTCATAAATGGCCACACTATTAGCAAAGAGAAGTCACATTTTTGGTTTGTTAATTGTGAATTATATTCATCAGTGATACTGATCTGGGAAAGCTGCACAGTGTAGTACCAGAGTGAATAGCGAATACTTTACAGAAGAGGTTAAATGTTCAAAATTACTTCAAGAAATGTGAGATAATTCGCAGACAGCCAATAACAGCACATCACTGAGCATGTCTACCGCAAAGACCTACTGAGTTCTATGATGCGTCCTCCCCAGTAAATGAGCATCAGATTGTAGGCAAAATGAACTTGACAAAAATAAGTACAAAGGATAGGACTGATAAAGCAAATGTGCTTGGTGCAGTGAGTCCTAAGACATTTTGCTGCCTAAAGCAGATTCCTAATGGCTCCTCTCACTAGAGCCAGCCCTTTCTCAAGGTCTTGATACAATGACTGAAACACCAGTTCCTCCTTTATCTGTGCTTCCATCACTGTATTGCCTTAAGTCAGTTGCTTTGCCCTGCTCCCTGGTAGGCCCAATCTTCAGTGGCTGATCATCTGGTTGTCCTTTGTATCTCTCAGAAGAGAGACAAATCTCATATTTAGATAAAGATGGGACAAGGAGCCATGAGCTGGCATTACACGAGACACTGGAGTGTAAGATGATTATTCAACACCGCAACAAGGCACTTACAAAGGATTCTCCTCAAATAGATGTGATGTGATCTTAAATGCATCAATGCACAGTTTGTTAGGTAGCATCCCTGGGACCTGATATGGCTGGGAAGCAGAAAAAGCAATGGTCCTCCCTCTGTTAAAGTTCTGACAAAAATGATCTCTCCAAAGCCAATATTTATCTGCCTTTCAACTGAATCTTCCAGAAAGACGAAGCATTCCTCCCATCCCTGGTCCCTAGCTTTCTCAGGTTTTCAGACTTATGTTTTCTCAGGGCAGGTATTTCAATAGCAAAGCATGAGCACATTGACTGCTAAAGTCAACAGTGTGAATACTATTTTTATTATTTTTATAAATTACTATGTATTGCTGGCATTCATGTATTAATTTCTTTCATGCTGCTAGCACCATGGGTAGTCCAGCTGTGGCAGCTTTTGAAGAACAGCTGGACAGGGATTGGCTGTGATGCTCAATAGTAAGGATGGCCCGATGCCGTGGGGACGATGAATCAGATGTTCCACTGAGAATCTTATTTTATTCTGCGAAATACATCACAACCTTATCAGCAAGAATGGAGAGCAGCATTTTTAAAAGACATGCTTTGTGTCTGCACATACAAATGGCAGGGAGGCAGAGCCCAGCTATTCCATCATTCATTGATCACAAGGGTATGTTTCTGATTAAGCAAAGCGACTGGCGTGTTATCAAGAGCAGTGATTAATTTGCTATTTTGAAGACCTGAACAGCCAGAGAACAATCAGTTCTGATGCTTTGTATTTCAGCTGAGCTACATTTAATTACCGAGGAAGAAGTGTTCATAACCGCAGTTAAGACAACATCCAAATTTGCCATCTTTAAATCAACATTAAAATCCTATATGGTCTTATATGAAATACTGCATTTGATGCTCATATGGATCAAGAAAATATTTTCCAGTCTATCTTACATGTTGCATTCATAATAAAATGTGGTCTAGTTACTTGCTCAGTAAATGCTGTTTTCGTCCTTCCCAAGAAGCTGAGCGCACTGTTGTACAACCATCCTTTTATTTATGGAATAAACTTTGAACTGATCTTTCCTGAATGATGGTCAGAGCTTTTGACACCTTTACTGGTTCATATAATACATATGGGGCCTTATGAATACTTTACACCATTGTTTGTTTTAACTTTTGGTACATTTCTTGGTATAACTCAAGACTCTGTTTTTGATCAAATACCCATCCAATGTACTTAGGGAAATATCCATCTGTCTTATCTTGTACCCATGTCATGCTAACAAAATACTGAGGTTTTCCTTAGAAACACTCCTCAAGCATTTTGCCATAAGAGATGAAGTGAGCAAAGATGGCCCAGGACAACTTTGGCTGAGGCAACAGGCAAAATAGCACCTCCTGCCCCTCCTTTCAATGTACAAGAACTGACTGAATTGACCATTGAATCGTACTTCAGCCCTCATGATGAAACAATGACCTGGTTCAGATGGCATGACATATCACCGTGGTTTCTTGTCGAAAGTGGGTTGGTGTTTCATGTGAACACAGCTGGGGTCACCCAAGGCTGGTTGCTTTTTCCAGGCAGTTCTAGGGCTGTTGTCACCCACTATGGCTTGGCTTTGGTCTGAATCCATGACACAACCCAGCAGCCAGCAAGGGAGGCAAACATCCCTTGCTGCTCTTGACAGGTGAATGCTGGGCAAGCCCCACTGACCCAGCACCTTCCAAAGTGCCCAACCAGCACTTCAGAGTCTGCTGAGGGAAGCTGTTCCCCATCCTCAGCTGTGCAAAGCAGCCATCCTTGCTGGAGCCGACCTCTCTGCTGTGTGGTCCTCTCAAGCCACCAGCAAAAAATGATCAGGATCAATTCATGCTTGCCAAGGTGGCCCCCATCCTTGAGAGGTCTAGGCTTGAGTGACTGGAAAGGCTAGAAGGCTAGATCCGAGGAAAGCACCCCTCAGCAAGGAGGAGATGACATTCTTGTCCACAGCTCTGGAGTGGACCACTCAAACTGCAGGTTGGGGTCCACTCTGCCGCAGTGCTGCATCCTCAGGGCAGTGATGCAGAGAGGACTGGACACCCCTGCCAGCTGCTGAGACAGCCCCATCTCTCCCTCACTCTGCTGGAGATGGGCCTGAAGGATCCACTTCTTGTGCCTGCCCATATTAATGCCCTGGCACCAAGCAGATCCAGCATCTCCCATCTCCTGCCTGAGAATAAACCTCTCTGGCAGGAGGAGCCAGTTCACCTCGTGGTGCTTCCTGTGCTCATGGAGTGCTGTGGAGCAGATTGGGAAGCTTAACCCAATCTTCAAAATGTTCTGCCTTGCACAGTGGGGGGAAAGTGGGGATCTGCTCTGGGGCTCTATCCCAACAATGGGGCAGCAGTGCCAAGCAGAGGGGGCACCCCCACCTCCTGTAGTAGAGGTCTCCTTTGGAGCAGGAAAAAGGAGTGCTCCCTTCTCTTCCATGCTCCCCTTTGTGTTTTAGGGCATGAGCCCTATTTGCAGCCCAGGAATTCTTTGACAGCCACCGAGAGCTGAGTCAGCTTGCCATCATGGCTGTCGGAGAGAAGAGGCTTGTTCCATCCTTGGGATACCAGCTGGACAAATGAGGAAGAGGGAGCGAAGTACCCTTAAGGAGCCTGACCATCTGCTGGACTCAGTGTGAGTCCTTTGCCAAAAACAACCAAGCCACTGCAAGTGATGCACCTAGTGGATTCTCATGAGGTTCAAAGAGGGCCGGTGCTGCTGCTGCACTGGAGAGTAGGAGGTTAGCTGGCAGGGCGCAGGCTGTGTGGTGCCCACACATTTGCACTGTCCCCTGAGACTTTCTGCTGCTCCTCACTAAGCAGCCGGCTTGGCTGGTGCTCCCCCGCAGGGCTGCCTAGGGCATCTGCCGCCTGAGGCAGCTGCCCTCACTCTGCTACTGGTACGGCCAGCCTGGAAAGTGGGTGATGACAAAGAAGGAGGCATTTAACCTTGCCTGGTGAGGAGGGAAGCTCTGCTTTTATGAAGTTTAACACCTCTTTTCATGCATTTAGCCTTTCCACTAGCTACCTATGTCTGATATCATTTGTATATAATTTCTGCTTTAGAATGCAGGAAACTAACTTATCTGGAAGAAAGACTGATCAGCAAAATATATTATTTTCTTCAATAACACAAGAAGTCAAACATACCATAATTATATCTAAAATATCTCAACAAAAAGATCCTTCTAAATTCAATGATAGCAATGTTTAAATATATACTGAGGGTTAATGAATGAGCATTACTTTAAAGGAACATAATCTGGGCAAGATTGGGGACAGCCCCTCATTTCCCATTAGTATGTTCCTTACGAATCAGCATACTAAATCCCCAGATGCCTCTCTCCATGCAGCCCTGCCGAAGCTTTGTGGTCTCAGCCGTGCTGTTGGGGCAGGGCTGCTAGCTGTAAGTCCAGGCCCAATGGGCAGTCTCTGCCCTCCTGGCACTCTGCTTGCCATGACAGGGGTTCCCCCTAGCACTCCCCTCCCATGCAAGCTCTACCTACCCTACCTCCAGCCAGCAGAACTTTCCTCCACTTTCCCCCCCAGTTTTTAACACAACTTGAGCATGATGCAAAGACTAGTGCTATTGCTGAGCCCAATCCCTCCAATTCTTCAGTTGGCCTCTAGAGGGCAACATGGGTCCAGCAGCACACCAGGTACACCCATAGTACCTACTCTGTGTGTGGGTAGCACACTTAGAGTATTACAAATAAATAAATAAATAAATAAATAGAGAAAGAGCGCCTCTTCAGAATGAAAGTGTGATTGGCAGAAACACTCCAGTTCCGCTTCTTTCCCATGTTGCATAACTCACTCTCCACACTTCTAGGGGAACTGTCTGAAAAGAAATGCACCCTTCATCTGGAAGCTATCTACATGAGCAAGAATGCTGGGAAGCCCATGTCCTGCTTTATGTGGAGAGCTTCCTTGGTTACGAGAGACCTTCCTTGTTGGACCACTGTCTTCCATAGCCAACAAACTCAATGAAGGGGAAGGGTGAGGCTGGACCATTTGCCTTCTTCAAGCTCAGAATGGCTGAATGGAACTAGAGAAGATGCTTATGTCTGGTTAGGGGAAAACATGCAGCATGTGTGTTGAGGGGGGTGGGGGGAGAAAAGTGCTTAAAATGGTGAGGAAGTAAAAGAAAGCAGAAAGATCAAGGAATGGGGAGAGGAGAGCCCAGAAAGAGAGAGAAAATGGAGGCCCAACTCAGGAATTCCATCAGAGTCTCCTCAAGTGCTCTCAAGTGCTGCCTTTGAAGAATGGGAGGTTAAGGCACTCCTCCTATAGTTAGTTCATTCTATAGAAAATGCATGTCCTGCATTTCCAGTTCCATGTGAAAACAATTAGAATGATTGCACAAATAAGCAGATTTAACAATTCAAACCAATAGTAAAAAAAAATCTAGGTAAAAAGGCATAGGTTTTATTTTCTAAACCAATAAACAAACCTTCTTTTGCTTCACCTTTAAAACAGTAGACAGATTAAAAGAGCACTGAAAGTCTAAATGTATGTTTGCACATTGGGCATAGCTGCAGATGATTCAAAAAGTTACAAGAGACCTGTGCAGGGAATAAAATCCCTATGTACCACACATATTCCTATAATCTACTCCTTTATCTTTGTACAGTGCTCATTTTTGCAGTTAATTTGCCCAATTCCCAGAGGAAAAGCTGGCTAGAAGGGGGTGGGGGGAGGGAGGTTACACAGACTTCCCATTCCCTGAAATGGTATTTTGTGCTGTGTGCAGCATTCTGATCGTGAGGACAGAGACCACAGTGACACTGGTCGGCCAGACAAAGAGCAAAGTCTAGTGTCTTTGGGCAAGGCTAGGGGATTTTGGTTAACCTGGGGACAGAATCCAGCACAAAACTATCTTAAAATGTCCTACAAAGTAGAGCTAAATGCCCTTTCTTCTTGCATTTCTTGCAACTATCAGAATGCCAGGCACCAGAGATACTAAAAATGTAGTTTTCAAGGGTACTATGGAATTAGTCATCTTGAAAACTACATATTCTAGACTCCTTGAATCTAGGATTTATCATCAACATGCATGCAACAACCCCAGATAAGAGAGTTTTAGGACATGTACATACTGATGATATTAGCAGCCCTGGAAAAAGTCTGTTTCCCTGGTTATTTATTCCATGCATCAAGGCAAGGAAAGGCTCCAGCAGGAAAAGAGTTCTTGGGAGGATCAGTCAGAGACTCACATCCTACCACACTCCAGATATAATCAGCAGAATGATGATATCCAAATTCAGAATCGGACCTGGGGGGAAATAATTTTCTGTTGATGTGGTGCAGGGAGATAGCTTTGCTTCTTCAGTTCACTTCCGGACTGAGTTTAAGGGAAATCACCCATCATCAATTATGAAGAGGTTTACAGCTTTATTCCATTGCAATGTGACAAGCTGTGCGCTGAAATTCTCTTCTTGACTCAGTTCTTAAAATGCATGTGGGTAGATTTTCCTATTATATTTATTTCAGCTACTTCCTGTTCCTCTACTATAAGACACATTGTCCCATATAGGATGCCCCAGTCTCTAGGTTCTGAGGGGAGACCTTGCTTACCCTACCATGACCAGCTGAGAGTCGCTTGACCATGGCATGGAGGAGGGCCTCTTCAGTGGTGGCACCTCCAATGTGGAATTCCCTCTTCTGAGATCACAATGGGGATCAGAGGAGCTTCTGGTGTGGAGTTCTTTCACCAGAAACATAAAACTTGCTTGTGTGTCCAATTACTAGCATTGCCACCTATCTCTGGTTATTGCTTCATTGTTTGAATGATTGGCATTAGTATATTTTATCATGATTTTATCTTGGACACTGTTTTGGAATTTTAAAAAAACAGAAATTCCCTAAAACAAATAAGCAAGTAAATGAATCACTGCTGCCCAAGACATTTCCTACCTAGATTAAGAAGATGCCCCTCACCCTATTCCACAGATAGACGTTCTCCCGGCTTACTTTGAGCCTGAAGGGTGTTTTCCACAGCTGCTGATATTAATTTACAGAGGGAGTGATCTTATAGGCCCTAGTGATCTTATAGGCACAAAAAATGATTTATTTATCATATTTCTATCCCTCCTTACTCCCTCAGAAAGATCTCAGGACAGCTTACATCATTCTCCTCCTCCTGCTCTCAACCTTATCCCCAGAACATCAACCCTGTGAGGTAGGTTGGGTTGAGAGACTGGGACTAACCCAAAGTCACCCAGTTACTCCATGTTTATTAGGATATTTGGAAAAAAAAACCCTATGCCAATTGCTTTTCTGAGATCAGAAAATTGACTTCAGGGTGGAAGTAAAGGGCTAGCGATGGGAGGAGACTGGAACTTGTATCCTAGCAGCACTGCATCTTTCTTTTGTGTATTCAAAAAAGTTTTCTGAATTCTAACTAAGTATCATTTCATGCACCTGAAAATACTTTAAATATGTTAATTTGTGTTTATGAAATGATATACAAAGTATGTATGCTGTCTTGGGGATAGAAAGTCAATTCATAATTATTTTCATAAATTAACTAAAAAATCAACCATTTGCTTTTGTAGGCTCACTTGTCCTCTTGAAACAGCAAATAAAATAAACAAATAATAAAACTAGAACAATGAAATATGCTTGCGCCTTCATTTTTCAAAATGAAATCAACTTGGAATAGTGTGAAGTTGGGCTTATGATAAATCATGAAATATATTGTACTTTCTAACTCCTGTTGATCCTAATAGACACCTTTGAAGAAAAGTGCTTTTTTATGGTTCAGTGAGGTTTTATTATTGAAATAATCATTATGTTCCAATGACAAGTTTAAAGTTCACTTCAAGGAGGAAAAATAAAGAAACAATCAAGCAGTTCGAGGAGTCTCATTACTGCCTGGCATTGATTTTTAGTCAGAGCTGCTGAACATTAGAGGAAAGAATCTTATGCAACCTGGAAATGGATGTGCTTTTACCCATGCTGTTTCTTTATGGAACATCCATTTTAAAAAGAGGAGAGGATGCAGGCACTGTAGTATTTGCTACTCACACTAGCACAAATTCTCTTTAACATAATTTCTGCCCTGTTGGATTGAAAGAATATAAAGAATTTTCTTATTGGTCTCTCAGGAAATTAGAAGGTGGATCCTTGCATCCCTCTTTCCAAATTGCATGAATGTTTCCCATTCCTTGGCTTCTGAGTGAGTCATTTCTCCAGATACAAAGTACAGCAAGTACAGCACAACCTGGATCCTATTTTGCATTATTTTACTCTTACCCACTCTTAAGATGTGCCTCTTTTCCCTTCACACTAGATTCAAGGTTTAAGGGGCTCCCCCCCCCCAAAAAAAAGATCAAACAGTGGCTCCATTTAAGTTAAGCACCCTGGATTTTAACTCACCATTTCTAGCAATCTGAATTTTGATCACTCATGCACCTGTCAAGGAACTCTGAAAATGGGAGGCTAAGAAATAGCTAAATGCTTGCCTAAGTCATTTGAATCATTCGACTGCCACAGATTTTCTGCTGGGCAAGTGAAAAGAAATAGGTGCTGTTCAGTATTCAGGTAGCCACTACTAGTGTGTTTGAGGCTATGTTCTCTGGAACTGGTCTGCAACATCACCAGCTATCAAGCAAACCAATTTTGCAACCTGCACGGCTTTCAGTGGTGCTTCTTCAGGTCAGTCACACATACCCCATTAACTTCAGAAAAGGGAACACCCAGCAGCGAAGCTTGGGAAAGTGCACCTTTCTGAACTTTTTCCCCAGCATCCTCTGGGCATAAACGCCGTAATGAAAATGTACACAATTTCCCTTTCTAACATACAGGAAAATTCATAACGACCTTTGGGAGGCTTGGATAAGAAAGTGTGAAATGGAACCCTAGAAATGGAACTGTAGTGCCCTAAATCAGCTTTACCCAACCTGGTCTCCTCCAGATGCATTGAACTGCCATTCCTATCATGGAGGAAGGAGGAGGAAGAAGTTGGCTTGCAGTGAAATGTGGGAAGCCCACATGTGTTGGAAAGGAGAAGGGGGACAGGTGACCTAAAGGAACAGAGGAAGCAACCTTTTACCAGGTCAAACTGTTTGTGACTTAGCTCCTGCCCACTGGCAGTGGTGGTCAGGGTCTCAGGTTGAAGGCTTTCCCATCAGATGAAAGCTGAAGGCTTTCCCTCTGAATATGTTGAGTAGCTGCAATTGTATTATAGAGCTTATGCTGGTGCTTGGTGTTCCCACTTGGAAAATTTGCTGATTTTTTATCTCATTGCATTTTTATTGCATGAATTTTATTGTGTGGATTTTGTTGTTGTATGCTGCCTTGGCAGGACTCTTGCCTAGAGGTACTTTTAAATGAATACGGATAAGACACATTAAGGGGCATCCCCACTTCAGGATTTTTTGATATTGGGAAATGGAACCACCAGATAAATAAACAAAATGAATGAATTTCTGCCACATATATGATGAAGGGTACATACCATTGGAAAGAGTTCTGCAGAATGAGCAACCTGGGAGAAATAAGCTAGATAGTTTCACAATTTTTTGTGTTTCTCTAATTAGATTATGGTGGGGGGGGGGAATTAATGAGCATTTAAAATACAACTGTAGATTTTCTCCAACCACAGTGTTTTCCAGGTAAATTTATTTAAAAATCATGTCACATTTAGAATGTACATGGAGCCAAATCTTCCCCTGAGCAGAAGGATGATGCCAATATGGTTAAATTCACCACAGTAATGGGAAAGCTTTGGAGGCTTCATTGCAAATGCTTCCTTCTCATGTCTAGAATAGACATCTTGACACCCATGCCTGACCAGTGATCCTTCCTTCACGTGCATTAATGTGTGGAAATGATCTTACATAACACATTGACTTATATACTTTACAGAATGTGAGGAATGACAGTTCCTAAACCATCATCATCATTTTTGTTTTGTGTTCATTTTTAAATAGCCCAGTACAGGATACAGTGAGGATTCTTTCTGCATGTACATTTACAGGCTTGCTCTGTAAATTGCAGAGTAGGAAAGGCTTTAAAATTATTTGTGGGGTTAGGGAAGGAAGGAATATTCTTAGGCACAAAAAACATTTATTGTCAATTGAAATAAGTTTCATCCCAGAAACAACTGTGAAAACTATGTAGTTACATGGAAAACACACATAACAACACATTTCTGTAAACAACTGCACTTTAAAAAAAGCATAGGCATGCAAAAATATGAAGAAAACAACATAGGATTATTACTTTCTCAATATATTCTGCTGAATATATTATGTAAAATGAAGAATAAAACAAAAATAATAACCAATGAGTTTTCAATCAGTCCTTTATTTTAATTGATTTGGGGATTAATTATTGTTCAAGCTGTCTAAGGGGAAAATCAGTTAACAAAAAGCAGCTCATCTCTAAAGTTTTCTAGCTCTAAGCATGTTAGAGAGTATTTGTTTAAAACTTATCAGTCCCTCACTTTTTAACTCTTTGGGATTGAACATGTTCAAATGCATTTCCCCTGGTTTAATCTCTTTTTTTCAGTATTAAATAAGACACATGGGGCAGAACCAATGATAAATGTGTTTCTTGAACCTTATGAAAGATGCTGAGGTATAAAGTTTTTTCTCACCAGTACCTCTTTGCATTCCAAAACACATCTGCATCTCGCATGTTCAAATAATATCTTACCTATATCCCTTTCCCCAGATGAAGATGATGGGACCCAAATGTTCCTTCTGCATTCATTTACTCTGATGAAAATTAAAGCTCTGTGTGTTCTGACCATTACGCAATCTGCATATGGATTGTGTATAAATTCAAGCAAAAACAGCAGAGACTTACCTGGGGAAAATAAATCTGGTAAATAGGCTTCAGTTTTTGCCTGTCATAGTAGCCGAGGTGGCTGTGGCTGCTACTGTGGCTGAGGGATGGCTGGTTTTATGTCTGCCCAGCGGTCTTTCTCAGCTCCTTTTCCTTCCCCTTTTGTGTCCAGTTGGCAGCTGCTCTTGGATCCTCCTAGCCTTGCCTGTGCTTCCGTCTCTCGGATGCTTACCTTCCCTCTTCCTCTGGGGTGCGTGGGCCGCGTTTAATGCTTGTGTGTGAGTGACAAGCACCCTCCAGTTACACTCGCTTTCCCTTCCTCTGTGGTGACCAGTGGAGCTTTAGCTGCTGCTTCAGCTGCTATTAGTACCTAAATGGCGACTGCGAATCTCATCTAAGCTTTTAACTGCCACCTACTGAATAAATGTAGGATGCACAGCTATTGGATGGGCTAGGATTTTGTCTTGATTTATTTATTTCTGACCACTTTAGCAAAGATAGGAATTAATCTTTGGCATGCAATTATCCGTGTGTAGTTCAAAACTATGCATTGTTTATGGTGTTGGAGGTGTTTAAAAACAATACCTAATATGTACTTGTTGTTATACCCAGCAGGAGCTTTGCATCTTGAGCCTGGTAAATTCCACACAACCCACAGGGACTGATTTCATGGCTGTATCAGTCAGTGTGGGCAGATTTCAGGACTGTGGGATCTACTTGCTATCTTTGCTGGCTTGCGCTTTACTAAATCCACCAGAGGACTGTGCAAAAGACATTCAGCAAGGATTAAGAATTTCTGAGCCCATGTGTTGTTCTTACTACCAAAGCTGAATGGACTCACAGTTTTTCAGCTAAAAAACCTTTCATGAGAAAGAGAGGAGTGTCTTTTTTTTTTTTTTTTTTTTGCTGCTATACTTTAAAAAAATACATATTCTCTTTTCAGCGCCAGGTCAAAACCTTTTTATTCAATCATTATTTTAAAAATTAGTATTTTAATGTTTTAACAGTCACTTTTTATTTAATTTATTTTTACTGGTTATATGTTACTTATTATATTACTATGGATTGTTGTATTCTGGTTTTAATGATTATAAGCCATCCTGACATGCCATGCATGAGGGACGGCATATACAAGTTTTTTTTTTTTTTTAATGGAAGTCAGAAATCCTAGGTGATCTGTTGCAAATCACCCAAAGATCTACCAGGAGATCCATATCTTCCTTCAGACTATATCAATTTAAAATTAGTGGAGTCTATGACCAGTGGAGGCTGGTGGTGCCAATGTCAGTGGAACAGCATCTCCACTCTGGGTTGTAGTCTGAGCTTCTGAGAACTACCCCAGGAGAAGAATTTATTTTGGGGATGTGGTGCAGCTCAGAAGAGTGGATAGCTCCTTTAATGTTCAGACAAAACCCACTGGGTTGTGACTACAATTAATGTGCTGAAATAATTCTGATTGTCAAAAGCTCCTCTCTGCCTCACAGGTGAGCAGCAATGCAATAGAAGACAGGCTACAAAAGAAGAAATGATACATTTCAAACTAGAAATCCATCCCCCAATCTCAGTTGTATAGAAGTTAGTTTTGTTTTCTCAGTCCTGAGGAAAAATGCTGGATACATTTGGGAGGGGGAGATTGTCATTTTCTTGGCTGTTACTCTATATGTATTACAAACATGTAACTGGCAATGTCCCAATAATTGAACAATAGTTTTCATTGTTTCTGATCAGAACCATAATAATCAGTATCAAAACTATTGGTCTATATGACAGACACACACATGGATCTTGGTGATATTATTGCCATTTTCACTCTGATGAGTGAAAGTTTTCTAATTTCAAAATGTAGATAAACTAGAGCAGCCTTCTGCCACCTTGCACTCTACAGATGTGGACTACAACTCTCAGCCTCCCCAGCCAATTGCACCCTGCTGGGTGTAGGCGATGGAAGTTGTAATCCGACGTATCCAAAGGACTAAAGGGTTAGGGGAAGATGGTGGAGCTGAGTGTTATTGCCCCCCTGACTTATTTGTGGGCTTCCCACAGTCAGCTGATTGGTCACATGTGAAGCATACGCTGTACGAGATGAGATGTTTGGTCCGATTCAGAATGTCTTGTATGCTTTTGTCTGCCAAGACTAGAGGTGCAACCTTAAAATAGCCCTGCTGCTTTCTGTTCCATACAAGCAACATCCATACATACAAGTACATAACAACACACGTGAACGGCTCTTGCCATGTAAGCACAGCAACCAGCAAGAAAGTCCAGTATGCCAAGGGTTAGTCTGGTATAATCTGAACTTCCATTCTGGGATACAGCCAGTGTGGTGTAGTGGTTAAGAACACAGGACTGGGACTCAGATGATCTGGGTTCTAGTCCCCGCTCAGCCATGGAGCCAACTGGGTGACTTTGGGCCAGTCACAGACTCTCAGCCCAAGCTACCTCACAGGGTTGTTGTTGTGGGGATAAGATGGAGGAGGAGGAGGATGTAAGCTGCCTTGAGCCCTTTGTAGGAAAAAGGCAGGATATAAATCAAAAATAAAATAAAATAAAAGCAAAATACACCTTCAGCAAGATCACAAGAATTATTTAATGAGGGTTACCAACTTTGTTTTACTCAGTACACTAATCCACAGAAACTTAAGTTGGTTAATTGCTGGTCTCCCAGTTTAATTAGTGAGTGAGATTAAAGGAGATCCACTCCTTTCTTGAAATGATTTTGATTTTGTGGGTGTCACTATAACAGGGAATGAGAGTAAATAAAATCATAAGTAAACTTTTGCTTTATTAAATTATAAGTTGTCTCATTTTCTTCAATGTTTCAGAATGGCGTTGTAAATTTATTTAGATGTAACCCATGATAAAATGGTCATATTTTACTATGGACATAATTCTTCTACATTATTTTCAATGGGATGTGCATGAAGATGCACATTGTAATGTGTTCTCCCAGTTGACCCAGCAACAGGGCTGAATTCCCATTCCCAGGATGAGTTCTGGAACAGCAGATCAGGGGAATTATGAATGCACAAAGGTTTGAATATAATTTACAGGAGGTTTGTTTTTGTTTTTGTTTTGTTTCTTTGCAGTAGAAATATGATGCAACACCAACAAACTCTGCAAAGCCTGTTAGATGTTTCTTTGTGCATTGTATAACAATATATATATAACTACATATGAACAAGATGTTCCTTGGAAATGCAGTCAAATTAAACAGCTGAATAATCAGATAAAGCTTTATGAGTCAAAGAGGTTGCACAGTTCTTGACTCTGAAGGTCTTCCCTTTGCTCCTTTCCCAGCCCAGGCTTGGTTGGATGTACATCCCAGCCTTCAATAGTTCTCTCTCCTCAATGACTTGACCTTCTCACTGCCATTGTCACCAACTCCTATTGCACCTCATCCTCGTTTTCAGCACTGCCACCAATTTCTTTCTCGAGAGGCAGAGAACCAGTAAGTGAATAGGCAGTAGCACTGGCTCCTCCTCTTCCTTCTCACCAGCTTCTTTGTCCAGACCAGAGCGAAAAGCTGAACCTAGCAGACTACAGTGGTGCAGAGGAGGAGCAACTCCAGGTGCAGGTGTCGACCTCTGTGGAGATATGGGACCCTGCCAGGGTGCAATCATGCCTGATGCTGGCCCTCTCCAGAGAGACACAGCTTTGTCCACTTGCTCCAGCAGTGGGCTCCCTTTCCTTTCCCTGTGGCATTGCCTTCTTGCAAGCTGTTTCCATGCACTTGTGTTGAGGAGCTGGAAACATGGTCGAGTGTGCGGGATGCCCAGTTCACAGTGTGCATACATGTTCACATATATGAACTCACATTTCAGCTAAGTACTAGCACTCATTAATATTCTCTGGATACTTTCCTGCATTGGCAGAATCATTGTTTAATTTTTTTACAAAGGAAAAAAACAGTACCTGTAGGAGAAAGGAGGTGCAAACATTTAAGCATTACCTTGCATACCTGTTTGAACTAGTTATCAGGTTCTTCGTTTTAATGTGACCTCTCACTGCAATAGTTTAATCTATTGTGAATGCATGGTTTAACTAAGTCATTTTAATATTGCCATAATATTGTTTAATTTATATAGATTTGTGAGGTGCCTTGTGATAAATGGTACATAAATTAATAAATAACTTCTTTTTAATTATTCTGCTGTCATTCTCAAGGCCCCCTCTAAGAAAGTGTGGCCCTTAAGTCCTCTGTCTGGGGAATTGTCTCCATACTCACCTGCCCAAGATGCCAGAAAGAGAATTGTTAGACACACATCTCACAAGTCCAACAAACCTGTCTCAGTGTTTAGATATACAGCTGACTTGGGCTTTATTCAAATTCCCCTGCAGAAGATTTAATGCTCAACATTCCTCAGCTGTCCTCCAAGTGGAGAGGGATGCTTTTTGCAGAATGTGATTGGTACAACACATAAGGAGCACTCTTCATTCTTGGGGCAGCTGTCCACCTCGCCAATGTTTCCAGCAAAGGGACAAGGGAAGAGGCACCCAAAATCAGTTATGATTTTGCTTTAACTTCAGTTCAGAATCTCACTTCGACCAAGGATATACTTATGGTGGCAGCAGATTATTCGGGAACCAGCTCAGCTCAAGTAACTGACAAGCGAAAACATCTTTCTCTTTTCCTCCCTTATATTTCTCTTAGTAGGTCTATGTAGTTCAGGAACAGGCGAACTCAGCACTTCAGATGTTATTGGACTGCAGCTCCATCATCCTTCATCATTGGCTATGCTAACTAAGGTTCATGGGAGTCGTATCCTCTGTTCATCCTGCTGCCTGACCTTGCCTTTACCAACTCTGATCTAATGCTTCTGTAATGCTAGAGAACTCTGGCAAAAGAGGGAGAAAGAGAGAGGGAGACACTTCCATTTGACAAAGTTTCTTTTTGGCATAGGGATGCCATCCAAAGCCATCACCATCAGGTTCAGTTTATGAATTTACAATGTACATCATGCTCACACTGTTACACATTTAACATTCTTTAGATAGCAATCTTCTGTGATTCATCACTGTTACCCTGCTTTAGTCACAGAATCATGCAGAATGGCCTGGAACACATGGCACAAGGGTGGTTGCTAAGCCAAGTTGGCTTGTTAAATATGCCCAGATGCATGCCAAGTCATTTCCTTAATTACCTTGGTCAGGCGTGGTTTCTTGTGTTGTCTGAATCTAGGAAAGGGCAGCTTACTGTGTACTTACCCAGTACTTGTGGTCTGTTGCAGGAACAATAAGCTATGTTCACTATGTTTGGATGACAGAAGTTACAACAGTATGGTCATAATTAGACAATTCAGTGCCTGCAGGTCCACAACCCACTCTGAGTTAAATTAGCCACAGTTGGCTGTGGTGATTGTGTCAACCAGGTCATTGTCTTCCACTAATAAGTAACTCTCATATGTTTTCCCACAACTGCTTCCATCTTTTATGAAGAAAATTCGTTAGTGGGGAGGGGGGGAACACAAGAAAAAATAAAAAGAAGAAAGCAGAATGCCTTCTGAAGAGCAGTACTGGGAGTCTTCCATCCGAAAGCATCCTTGGCTTAATATAGGCAGAGGACTCTTTTAATGAAGAGCCATTCACTCATCTGATTCCCCCATTTGTCCTTTGAAATGGTATAGTCCAGACACAATTTTCCCACCCCATCTGAGCTTGAGCTGTTAATGAGACTTTGCTACAGGGGATTCTGCTTTGCTACAGAGGGCATTGTTAGGATTGCAAATGCCAGGAACTGATTTGTAATCCTTCCTGCAAATGCTTTTGGTTTACCATGATTGCACAGCTCTTGAAATGAACATCTGTCATCTTTCAAACCAGAGCAGTGTTTTTAAAAACAGTGCTTCAAATAATGCTGACCTAGTTTTGTGACATACTCTAAAGACTACCCAAAAGGCAGCAAACACTGTTGGAGTGAAATATTTAAACATGTACCTCCTTGTCTTCTTGTTTCACAAGAGGGCTTGGATCTAATGCTCCTAAGTGTCTGGGATTTACCTAGTATGTAAAGGAAAGAACATTCTTAGGTTGTCAACATTTTGCTGGAATTGAGACATTTTCCTGCTGGTTTAGGGAATGAGAGAAAGAGCCAACAACACAGCAACAAGAAATCTGCTTATTGGTACATGCCAAAGTCAAATATTCCTCTTTTCCAGATGCAATTGCAGTGCCTGTAAGTCATTGTTCTTACTTTGTCCCCATTTTTTGCTTCTTCCAGATGTCTTGTTAAATGTCTGTGTGAGTTGCTGGTAACATTCAGCTGCATTCAGCCCCCTTTGCAGCAGTGATAGGGAACCCCATAGTCTACATTTCTATCTGGATTACTTTCAAGGGACAGTTTTTCTGGCCAAGTGCCAGAAGTGGGATACCTTGCCAGTAGTGGGTAGGGCTAATGCCATAAAGTGGGTGGGACCAAACCCAAATATAAACCACACACACTCTGTTCAGACACATGTTTATAAACACACACCCAGGAAGTTGAATTGTTAAGGTGCTATTTAACATCTAGCTGAAAGTGTGTTGGGCAGATGATCTGGAAATGTGGACTGAGAGATCATCAATATGTAGATTCCATTGTGGATGTGTAAGATGGACAAAAAAATTTTGCCAAGAAATACATGCTGGAATACAGAGAATCTTGAAAAATAGTTTTCCTATTAATGCTAAGAATGTGCTGTTGAATATGTGCTGCTAGAAACTCTTCCAAGAAATATGAAATAATTGTTTAAATATATGATAAACAGCAGCTAGAATTACAACTGTAACAAAATGAAAAGCAGGACAAAATGGAAATCTCCACTGCCCAACTAGTGAAGACTGGAAAAATACACTAGCTGAATATGCAGTAATGACAAAATTAGCCAGCTTTATAAATAGAAGACCAGCCAAAGAGTTTAATGATAAATGGAAAGCTTATTATATATATTTTACTTAACAATTGGGAGAAGAAATAGAACTTATGTAAGAGTGACTTAGTCGGTAAATTTACCAACTAGCTGTATAAATACAAAACTGATTAAAGAATTTTACAATAAATGAAAAGCCTATTATGCCTACTTTATTCAGCAGTTCAGTGAAAAAACCAGAACCTATAGATATTAAGAATTATATATACTATAATCCAATTAGTATAATTGGTCCTTTAATTTAATTTATATTTTATTATTATATTGTTTTATCTGGGAAAAAGAGAAAAAAGGCAATTATTAACTGTTGCCAGGTTTGTGGATATGTTATGAGGTGTATTATTATTTACTTGGCACCCATGTCAAAGCAATTTTTAATGTAATAATTATTAGACTTAATTAAGTATTAGTTAATTTAACTAAGTAATAGTTTAATGAACTATCATAATCTCAAAATTGCAGTTACAAATTTGGTACATGCTTTTTTTGGCAGTATGTCCTGCATCTAGTTTAGATGCATCTAGTCCTGCATCTTGAACACATAATATTTGTTCAAGGCCCCTTGATAACTTTTTCTTTTCATTTCTTTCTCTTTCCTTCCTTCCTTCCTTTTCTCTATAAAATAGTTTAAAAAACAGGCAGGCCTTCTATAAAAGGATGTCTAACAATAAAGAGCTCCTCTGTCTGTCTGTCTTTTTACACACACACACACACACACACACACACACACACACACACA
>NW_025336087.1:38648172-38677113 GCF_004798865.1 Varanus komodoensis | reverse complement strand
ACACACACACACACACACACACACACACACAGAGAGAGAGAGAGAGAGAGAGAGAGAGAGAGAGAGAGAGATTGCACTCAGTTCTAGCGCTCCATTCTATCAAATGCAGGTAAAGCAGTGAGTATTCTGAGCCAGTGTGAGATGTTACAAGCAGGCCAGATTTGGTAGCCTGCCAAGTCAGGTTAGACTTTCAGGTCAGGGGTTTTGCTCCCTTGGTCTAGACTGGCTTTACCCAGGCTTTGATTGTAATAGGTCTGTTCTTTCCCTGCATCACATTTAGGGATGAGGTGCTGATTCATGTCCAGATGTGAGTCATCCATCATGCAACACTGTGGTGTAATGGTTAGAGTACCAGACTAGAACTGTGGTTTCCACCTACCTCTTTTATTAGTATCTCCTGCTCAGCACACATTGGTACTTTGAATAGAGAAGTGTTGGGGAGCCATTTATTGAATGCTTTGTCACTGAAATATTTCTGTCCAGGGAGAAAAGAAAGAAAATGGTGGAGGCAGAGGCTGAAGTGGGCTGAATATGTAAGATCTGGGAAAGCCCTGCACAAGCTACCCTTAGCAAAGGGAGTGCTCTGTTCTTCCCCATGCCAGCCCACTAGACACAAGGGGAGAGAAGAAAAGAGTGGGGTAGAGGAGAGAGAGAAGGAAGAGGGATTGGCTCCATCAACTACTGGCATGTAGCTCCACTCCTGGAGGAAATGTCACCCTTTACCAAGAAAAGAAGAAGTGCTCACAGGGAGCAGAAGCAGCACATATTTTATTAGCAGGAGTAAACTCCCCTTAGTCTTACCTGATAATCCCCTCAGAATTTCCTGCTCCCGGGCAGCTGGGCTCAAAGCAGCTCAGGGGAGAGAAATTAAATTTTCTCAAAATCATTATATTGTTCCTGGTTGAAATGCAAAGTATTCTGGGGTGACTTGGGCTTGAATGGACAATTAAGACCCATTGGGTTTACAAAAGACCTGTTCCTGGTATCAGGCTAGCTGGAAAGCCAGTTTAAAATGGTTTGCTGAGGTGGATGAGCACAACAGCTTACACTTCAAAATTGACCATTTCATCACTGTTTCTTACACCTGCTTCCAAACTCCTGTTGCAAAGAGGCAGTCCGCAGCACTCCTGTGGTGCAGGGACTTGCTGTCCCTTGCAGTGAGGACTTTCAGTGGTGTCCCCACATTTCCCAGTCTCCCCATAAGCAGAGGACTTAAAGGACTTTTCCCGTTTCAGAGGCAATGGTCTGTAAAAAGCAAAGATCCCCACCTCCATATTCTGCTGGGCCCTGCAATATTGACAAAAGCAACCAGACAGTTTCTACATTATCTTCTGTCATTTAAATTTACTTTGGCAAGACAGGGATGAAGTGCTAATGAGCTTTTAAAAATGCTTCATGGGAAAAGAAAAGAGAAAAAAGTGTTAAATCCTTGTCTATTCATGACACTTCTAAAATACCTCTAGAGTGTTAAGAACTGTATCACTGTAAAAATGCTAATAAAAGATTTGAAGAGAGAAAAGATAAACTTGGCTAACTGGGTTGTGATGAATGTAGGGCTCCAATGAGCAGTTGACCTCACAATTCTTATTTTTTTGATCTGCATGACAACCTTGTGGTGTACAACTAAACAGTGGTTTTTAGTTTCTGTGGCTGAATCTGAGATAGCAGAAAATTTCATTTATTTTTTCATCAGAACTTGCTAAAATTGCACTTGAGATTAAAAAAAAATACAGGCGAAATCAAAAATGACAAATTCATTTACCCAGAAGAAGGCTGTGAGTGTCAAGCCTTAAAAACTTGAATCTGAATCCCTGTAAATCCAGCCATTTTTGGCAATAACTCATGGTTGCCAACTCTTATTTTCTGTCAGGCTCTTCTTCTTTAACAGGTTCATGGCAAGCAGGTATAATATGGGCCTCTCCATGATTAGAATAGCCTAACCCCTTGAATGTGGCTGATCCAGGTAGATGAAAACTTCATTCTGTCATTTTAAAAAAACACCAACATTCAGATTTTTTTTCACAATGGGAACAGAAAGAAATCAAAATTTAAACTCAGAAATTTAAATAGTATGTGTACAGGAGAGAGAGAGAATGTGGGAAATTCAACCATCCCTAAGCTAAATGGTGGTTTGAAATAGATGTAAGAACTAGATTGAGCAGTCAACCAAGACACCCAAGAGGTATTTTACCACTGGGTTAGGGTTTCAACTTTAGGTTAGGGTTTAATTTTCATAAATTCTGGACTTCATGTAGGGACCTGAAACTAGCCTACATTGCTAAATCATGCAACACTCAATCAAGATTCCTTGAACTTAAGAAAAAATGTATTTTCATCCTGGATAGATAGTGGCCATGTTCAGATGTTCTTCCTACCACATTGAAAGATGAAAATATTAAATAGTATAATAAAGAAATGAATGTTTGCAGATTGCTCAATTCACCAAATCAATTGTTCCAAAAAGCCATAATGGATTTTGGTTTTAGACCCTAAAAAAGCATTTGATCATACAGAATGGAATTATTTATATCAGATATAAATGTTGTCCACGGGAAAATTCTGTTAAGTGGACCAAATTAATATATACAAATCCTACTGCTTCTGTGCATGTAAATTCATCTGGGTCAGATAATTTTAATCTACATGGATGTAGCCATCAGTTTATCTATTATACTCGTCCTTTGTATTATCAATAGAACACCTCACTGAAATTATCTAGATAAAGGCAGAACAGAAGTAAGTGAAATTTATAGATGAAGACTGTAATATTAATATAACATTAATTTATATGCATATTATATTATATTGTATTGGTATTATTTTTATTTTTTAATTTGCTTAATAACTTTGGTCACATATCTGGTTGCAAAATTTATTTACATAAAGCAGAATAAGTAGGTGTTACTTTTGACACAAGGGCCATAAAGCAAACATACAGTCAATCCTATGGAGTGATTCCCCAGCCAAGAATTACAGTTAAATTAGAAGATTGCATAATTTTGATCTTAATGAATTGTTACAAAAATGTATACTGATTCTGAAAAACTGTCATGGAGCATGATGTTTTAGGCTGGGAAACAATGAACAACTAAAATGAATGCACTGTCAATATTATTCTATTTTTAATACTGCATTGCTGGTTAATGCAATGCTACTCAAGAAATGGCAAAAATAACAAATTAAAAACTTGAGCAGGAATAAACACTAGAATTAATACTCATATGTTATCATATATACCAGTGTGTAAGGCGATTTGCATATAAGACAAAGTCAATATCTCGGGCTGTTTGTCATATGCTGGGCATAGAGGATGACCTTCAATTTTTGCTTTGCTATTTCAGGTTTCAAGGGTCACCTTATACACTTGTACACAGGCTTTTGTTGGGCAGAGGCTTCTAGAGTCTCGTGATACAATCAAAGACCTTCTCTATTCAGAAGACTAAGCAAATTATTTTGTACAGTTGGTCCCTTTGTACTGGCATATACCAGTAAGATGTTTAATGATTATTAATAAAAAGGAACTTGTAAATATAAATGATGTTAATATTTAGCCTGATCTTTTTTAATGATGAATATAATATTAATTTTTGACTCTGCATATAGGGCAACACCTGATTTTTGCTTCTCTGTTTTTGGTTTCAAGTGTATGCTGGTATATACAGTATAGCAACCTAAAATTCAGGAAGCTTAGCACTCCTCAGCATTAAAAGCTATCATATTGCTTCTGTGCTGTCTATGCTGAAGCCATGGCTTATATCAGATAAAAGAACAAGGATAGAACAATATGATTTAACAACTAGGATTGAGGACGTACTCTCCTTTTGCAAGAAAAAGATATAGATGCTCTAAGGGCAATATATATAACATCTGGACATTATACAAGAATAAATGAAATCAAGGACACTCACCTCTTATGGATATTCATTACAGTGAACAAACAAAATGAACAAACATTCATTATAATGAATACCAAACAGTACTGCATCTTGGAGGCAAAATGATCTAATTGAGCTCAGAAATTTTTTTTTAATGGCATGTTCAAAGTTGTGAAAGTTATCTTGGAGAAAAAGAATATAAGCAAATTGCAGTTTTTCAGTATTTGCAGATTTAATAGCCAATTTAATATCTAAATATAGGTCACCAAGGCCGGAATTCTTTCAACTGTGCCCTCAGTGCTCTTTAGCCTCTGAACTTTGAGGCTTACCAGTATCTAGCAGGAGGAGAAGCTGTGGCCATCCTCCTCTGCCCCCGCACCCACTTCCTGCTCTGCATTTTAGCTAGACCAAGATTTTTGGCTATTCAGCTGAAGTCCGTTGGAAGGAAGGGAGGGAGGAGAAGGTGGGAAGGAGGCTGGGGCAGCATCAGGATACCCACTATCCTGGCAACTGCAGTCTCTTCCACTCTCCGCCACCCAAAATGCTGCATTTACCTCCTCTCCTAGGCCAATTTTCCAACCTTAGAGAGGAACCCAGCATAGAGCCAGAAGGAGCTGAAGGAGCTCTATGCACGCTCCTTACCTGAAGGAGCACGTCCTCCAATAGTCACCTACCCAGACACTAAGGGCATCATTTAATTCTGTTCTCCAGGTGCTCCCACCAAATGACACAAAGCAAATGGCTACAAAAGGGGGACTTTGCAGTCATGGTGCCCTGTCATGCTAAATGCTTGAGATCCTGAGATCAGTTTATACCTATATTATGCTCTTTTCAGTACCAGAGATTTAGGAGCAGTTTGTTTGTTTTTAATACTTTTTGCTCTTCACTCTGTTTTATCAATACTTTTCTACCAATTGTTTGAAGTGCTGCTTTTAGTTTTAATCTGACATGTCCAAGTAATGCTTTTTATTGTTAGTCTGTATTTATGTTTTTAATTTGTACACTCTGTCCCATCAAGAGACTTCTGTTGTTGGGCAGTCTAAAAATGTAGTAAATCAAGAAAGTGCTGGAAATTTCTTGTGTTCAAATGTAACTTGAATCTGCATTCATTCTTAAGCCAGCGGCTAGTTTACAAAGGTACACATTGAAAAACAAACAGGTGTTTCTGGTTAAGGAAAGTTTCTAGCTTATCAGCATGCATGGATGAAACTTCCTTTTTAGAAGCATCCTTCAATACTATTTATAACTATTTGTCTTGAAAGTAGCTCTTGGGCTTTCATCACCTAGAAAGATTTTTTTTTCTTTTTCAACAGGCTCAAATTTGAAAACCACTGACAAGCTTTGCAGTACATTATTTTACAGTGCAATAAAGTCCGATTATTACAACACACTGCATTCAAAATGCTGATCTTTGGAGATCATCTAATCCGGCAGCAATCTTGAGAGGACAGAATGCAAGGTTACTGATAGGCTAGATCATCCTGGGTTTGTCTCCTCTTGTGAATTTCTTTACAGGCTTGAGAGAGTCAGTATTGTGTTGAATTTATTCTTATTTATGTTTTTAACAGAATTCATACCCATCTTTTAGCCAAAAAAGCTCCCAAAGTTTGCAAAGATAGATAGCATGACTGGGACCAGCATGAACGGGAGTGGAGCTCAAGCACTCACTGAGGGCTCAAATCCCAGGAGGGCTCTTCTGTCAAAAGCTCCCAGGTTGCTCCTTCTTTTAAAACCCCATTTGAAGGGATGTTGATGGTGACATGTACTTCCTCTTCCTTTTTAGCATGCAGGGTGGTAACAGTTCTCCTTCCTCTTCTTCTTCATGGCAAGCATTGAAAAAACACCTTGCCTTTAGTGGGGATGCAAATGTTTCAAAGGGTCTTGCAGTACAGTCCTAAGTGTGGTTAGTCAAAAGTAAACACCGTTCCATTCAGAGGGGTGTTTTAAGGCCTAAGGGAAGAGTCCTGTGCTGGTTGAAAAATCCTGGGAGTTGTGTGTCTTTTTTCTATCTAAACTTGCATAGAACTGTACATTATGTTTAGAATTGCAGCCTTCCTGTGCAATCCTAAAGCCATTGCCTCAGATGTAAATCCTGCTAATTTCCATAAGGGTGCATAGGAGCAAAACTGGAGCAAGGAATAGAGCTAACCATGCCTCTGATGTTGTGTGTGTTAAATAGATCCTTGCTTGGCACCTGTGCATTCTGCAGGAATGTCTGACAGAAATGTTGTAAAATAGGCAGGTTTCATGTGTACAGTTGTATGCACAACAGTTTCAAGGAAAGTGGCTGCTGAGCCTGTGCAACAGCAGGGGTGGGACTTCTTGGTATGGCCACACAAAGTGATCTCTTGATGCTTGGCAGCAATAACACCTGACCCATGTGACTGGCATATTTGGGTCATGCCGTAGATTAGGCTTCTCTGGACCCAGCAATCGTCTCTGGTGCAATTACAAAAACGGCCAAACCATTGAGAATCTGCTGTCTGACCAGCTGGATTTCATCAATCAAATCCCATATGAAAAATGTCAGCAAATGAAAATTGGTATTTGTGGCCAACAATCTGCTGCTCAGATTGCCCTGCAATGCAGAGAGGGTAAGTCAGTCTAGCACTCTTTTCCTGTGCCTGATACAAAGTGCTGGTATTAACATTTAAAGCCCTACATCAATGGTTTGTCAACTTGGGAACCTCCAGGTGTCCTGGCCTTGAATAGTACAGCCCTAGATAATACAGGCTATGGTAAGAGATGAGAGAAATTGTGGGCCAAAATATGTGGAGGACCAAAAGTTTGTCCACACCCATTCTAAAAGTTTTGAGCCTAGTTATCAGAGAGATCGCCTCCTCCCATATACTGGTCCAGAGTCTGACCTTGAATGGTTTATCAGAGGCCCCTCCCTAGGTCCACCTACCCAATGGGTTAAGGCGGTTGGCTACTAAGGAGAAGGCCTTTTTAGTGGTTGCACCCCAGTTATGGACTAACTTTCTCATGGAGGCTCAGCTGGTGCCTACAGTAAGATTTATTTCAATAATAGGTGATCACTTTTTTTGTTTCCCTAGATCTGTTTCTGCTTTCATACTGATTTCTGTATTGTTTTAAATATAATATAGATTGGGATGGGCATGTCTAACTTCTTTGATTCTCTTTTGTTGATTTTAGAACTTTGTGAACCACCTAGAACCTTGGTCAAATGGGTGGCATGAAAATAAAATAAAATGTTGTTGCTGATACTGAGTGATTGGGAACCTTGTGTTACCAGATATTGACAAATGTCAGCTCACATCATCTAAGACCCCCTTGGCTATGGCTGGGACTGATGGAAGCTTGAGTCCAACATCTGGACATTTCCCATCTTTGGTTTAGAAGTGTTTCTCATCCCTGCCCTCTCAGGAAGTCCTTCCTAATGTTTAGACTACATCCTTTGTCTTGCAATTTGAACCCATTGGTTCAGGTCCTTTCAGGAGTACAAGAAACCAAATTAGCCTCATCATCTATTTCTAGAAATGACCAGTGGTGGAATATTTATTGGTGTGGAGTGGTTTCTTGGGGCCTTTATTCCAATATAATCTGTCCAAGTACAGCATTCAAGGGCCAGGGTCTTGGTCTGTGTATCTTTTGGGTTTATGTATTGTGCAGGAATTGCCCTAGGAACTGATAGTTTTATGATGACATGTATACCTTCCAAAATCATCTGACATTCCTAAAACATTTCTCTGTGTTTCAATCAGTCCCAAATATGGTCACATTTAAACGAATATTTGCTTATGGGGTTGCATTTCTGTCCTCTGTGCTCAATGTATTCTATTTATTTATATACAGCCTTCACAGTGTAGCATTAGATTTTCCATCTAGTAACTCCACTGAAATCCAGTAACAAGGACAAATGCTGGGATATGCTACCTGAATCAATTGTGTTGGCAGAGACAGAGAGGCCAAACTTTCATTATCTGCTGCCACTTCCTCATCCTGTGAGTAACATGATATCGCAAAGTATAGCAAATGTTCTTCCTCTCTTCAATTTGCTGAAGTTTCACAGATAAACCTGACAGGCACAATCCATTTAGTGAGGCTGTTAAATGTTTCCTTTCATAAAATACTTTCAGATGGCCATAAGAACAGTGTTGATATGTAAAAACTGAGAAACAGGCAGACTTTTATTAAATTGCAGGTAATGACTAGGAAGCATTATATTAAGAATGCCTGCCCATTAAATATTTTTAAGGCCAATCTAGAGGAGAAAAGAAGGCACATATAGTGCCTTTGAAATCAGTGTTGAAAACAGAGGGGACAGCTACCCCTAGGAAAGGGGCAACCAGGAAAGCTGCATTTTCCCCACATCCTATCTTCCTTGCTTCCCTTCTGTCTAATTATTACCCTGGGCTATTGCCATCTCTCATAGTCAAGTATGTCTAGCAAGTTTTAGCTAGTGGTCTCTCAGAAATCACACACAAAAAAAATCTTATGGTTCTTTCTTTAAAATAGACTTGGACTGGATCACCTTCAAACAGAGTACAGACCATTTTAATACAGTGACAAAAGGCACCCTAGAATGCTACCCACTTTTCCCTCTTTCCCTGAAATTAGTAAATAGGGAGAGATCAGGCAGCCCTAGGATTGGGAAAAGCAGTCTATTGGCAGGTTATAGCCTTGTGCACCAGGTGCAAAATATCAAAATTCGATTTATATTTGGATAGCAGTTCAGAAATTCAATATGATCACTGCTGAACACACTCCAGCATTGTGGAGAAGGGATACTATAACATGGACCAGCTGAAATGTCAAGAAAGCAGATGTTCCAGTGCAGCTAGGAAATGAAACATACAGGCAGACAAGGGAAGAAAAGACAGAACTGGCTGAAATGGAGGATAAGATGGAGGAAAACCAGGCAGAAGTAAGGAAAGCACAGCAAGGCGTCTAAATTACATTTCACAGTCAAATAATGCAAAACAACAGTGAGATTCGTATGAACCCTTTCATGTGTCAAGGCTCCAATCCTGAACTTAGACAATCTCAGAGTAAGATGAACTGACTGAATCTGAGCTTGCTATACTGCTAAGCAGCCGAGGAGCTGGACCAAGTTCCCAGGCTATTCTTCCAGAGGCTGCAACAGAAGCTGAGTCAGGACCATTGGAGACACATTACCCATGGCATGGCTTAGTGGAGACCCTGGGAACCATTGGGAGAGACATAAAGCATCTTCTGCTCCATTGCACCAGCAGCAGAGCCGGGAGCACACCAAGCGGTAGCCAGTACCCAGCAAGTTAGTCCTTTTGGAGCCACACTTTTCAGGCAGATGGGTGAGATGTAGGAGGGGTGCACTTGACATAAGTTCTCAGCTCAACTGTTCATGCAAGCTGCTCGCATTTTTCCGTGTTGTTTTGTCCCAGTGTGTCCTATGGATTCCTCATTAAGATCCAGTTCCAGAGGACAGGATCTTCTATTGCAATATTTCAACAGTCAAAACAATGCTGCTGCTCTGTGTCAAGATGACAGGCATTTAATGTGGTAACTCTTCATCACAGTCAATCTGATCTGAAGCATGCTTGTGAATATCTCAGTATTAAAATGTTTTATCAAAACCTTGTTAGATAAATTGGGATGTTTTGATGTGAGTTGCTTTAGTGTAGAGTCAAATACTTTATACATCTCTGTTTAATGGCATCAGTGCTCCCAGCATGAGTCATAATTAGACTTTAAAATTAATTATAAATAAAATCAAGAATCCATTTTAAATGGACTAAAAATATAAACTCATTCAACTAAGATAAATAGGCATATCTTTCGCATCATCTTTCAAATCAACTCTTCCATCCTGGCGGTAGCTCACTAGATCAATCTGTCATGGCCAGTTTTGTTAAACAAAGATGGAACTGCGCACAGCAGAAATACTTTATTATGGCTCTGACAACTAACTGACTTTCTATTTTCCCAATACAGGAAGATTTTTAAAAAAGCCAAAAGGCTGTTTTCAGCTTTATAAATGAGCCTGCTAATGAATGTTTGCCTTTGGTGAAATTATCTCTGTAAGACTGAATCGAATGGGCAAAAGGTCATCCTCAAACTGAATGACCAAGTGTTGAAAGCTGAAACTGGGGCATGAAAAATTAGCACTTCTGTAAAGAGCGCCTTTGGGCAATGCAGGTCCATATACAAAACAGAACTCTCCCTGGCTGAGATGTCACAAGCCTCCATGCTAATAACCATTCAAAGTCCTCTTTCACAAACCACTTCTTGTTCTATTTTTACAGCAAGGTTGATTGTCATATGCCTAGAAGTGTGAAGAAAAGCTAGCCAGTTTTGCCAAGACACTTAAGCACATTCTTGGAAATTGTGAAAAGAACACCTGCAATTTAGAAGCGATTGAACAACTCCCTCCCTGGCATGGTTAGTGAAGAGGGTGAGGGATGAGCGAACAAGCAAATGGCAACAGGCAGATCAACAAAGAAATGAAACCTACAGCTTTCATTTGAGGGTGGAATTAGTGTTTCATGTCAGCAGTGGCAGTCCTATTAAGACGGGTCCCTGGGCATCCCACAGCCACAGGCAATGCCTGGTCTGGCTCGGCAGCTTCATTTTCCAAACTGAGCCTTCCAGAGTCTTTCCAGGACTGTGTGAGCACTCCTTGCTAAGAGGGAAAACGCAGCAGAAACAGGCTCAGCTCAAGCTCTTAGCCTGGCTCACCAATGAAAAGCCCCTTTCCTCTGAAAGGGAGGGGTTGGCAGGAGCAATGGAGCAATCATGTAGGGACAGGATTCTGGCTGGCTTCTTAGTTAGCTGAGCCAAGCCACGCAACTGTGTAGACAGCTATCCTGGCTGGTCAGGTAGTGGCCAAGGGGAGCCACCCATGGGCAACTGGGTAAGCTGTTGGGAGGCTTAAGCAACCCAGATGAACATCTCTTCCCCCTATTTGAACTCCAACAGGGCAGAAAAAACAAGAGAGAGAGTTTTCATGATGGATCTTGAGGGAGAGGAAAGGATCATTTCCCCTTTGGTGTTACCTTTCCCCCCCCACATTTTTCTGGTGTGTGTGCAAATCCATGTGTGCAGGATGGGGACATATATATGTGCATCCATGTGAGTGGTGGGAGGGTGCATGTATGTTTTCAATGGTTTCCTGCTGGATTCTCCAGAATAAAGTAAAAATTATCACATGCAAAGTGGTGGACTGTAGATCACACAGAACTTGCCATACTTTCTCCTGAGCAAGCTCATACTTGCTTCTTAAGAGAGAAGTATTATCTGGAATACTTAAGTATTAACTAATACCTAATTAATGCTTCAGTATTATCTGGAAGTACTGTGCTACTTCTGAGGGCTTTTGAATACATTCAGAACATGTTCCTGTGGTTTTTTTGTGGGGGGATCTTTAACAATATCATGCATTATCTCAGTTATCATCCTCATTGTTATTATGGCTGTGAGGATTCTCCCCCTCACTCATAATCGCAAGGTCACAATTCTATGTGGAATGGGATTTGTTGCTGGAAGAGGGGATGTGGTCTCAAGGTATGCCTTTGTATGCCAGTGTAATTCCCTCCATTTCACTAGTGCTTGCTTCAGTCTTCTCTCCATGGCATGGGTCCCTGACTGTAGGGGACTCGAAGACTGCTCCACATTCACCGCCACTTTTAGATCTGTCTTTTGTGAACCTTTGAGTCCCCGCTTTGCTGAGTAGCCTGCCACCCCACCAGTCCTTCTGGGCCTTGGCTCCCAGGACTATTAACATTACCTAATATGTGTATTGCTTATTTTTGCAACCAAACTGCCTGATTGAGATTGGTCCCCACTCCCCATTGCTGGGCAATTGAAAATGGTTGTCTATGTACTCTCATTGCTAGAAGCAGGCTGCTTGAAAGGTTGCTGATAAAAATATACCTCACCTGTCACATGGGGAAAGAATGTAGTTTGATGTGACAGGATTCGATTGGACTGGACTGGAATTTACCCCTTCTAGTCCCTATGATTCTGCATTCCTGGTACCATACGGAGAGCTTTTAAAGAATTCAAAGAAAGAGAAGTCACAGTGCCAGCTATCCTGAGAGCTAATGTCAAAATGAGATCCAAGTGCCAGGCCTGAGGCTCAATCCCATTTGGTAATATTCAGTTCTCCACTATGGGTGCAACAGAGTTTTTAAAGGAAGAACTCTTTCTGTCTGTCTTTCTGTCTTTTTTTTTTTTTTTTTGGTACTTAAAAAAAGTTGTCACACATTATATTTCTCATCAACAAATGCAAAAGATCAACTACTGAGCTTCCTGAGAGGTTTTTGTTACAGGGAAACATATACATGAAATAATCAATATTCCATTTGTCTGATTACTGTAATCTGAAAGAAAAAGCAGAAGAGGAATTCATAATGCAAATTAACATTCTGAATAAAGTAGGTTTTGTTCCATGCACTTTACCAACTGACTGATAGAAACAGTCAATTTCACTTTAATTTCTTTAAACCTTATGTATGACAAGGCCCTATTCACCCTACAACATCCAGCAGATAAAGGAATCCTTAAGCTGCAATTATATGCACCTTATCTGAAAGTAAACTTTACTGAATACAGTGGGGCTTAATTCCAAATCTACATGCATAGCTTTATACTGTATGTTTTTGAAGAAAATATTCGCAAAGATGTTTTGATGTTCCACCTCATTAGCCTAGCCTGTGTTGCAATATTCCTATATAAACATATCCCCCACACATACATCCTCTGATTTTCTTCCCACCCCCAACTCTCACCCCAAAGCCAGGCTTCTTAATAAAGCTGATGTTTCAATTCCAAAGGGATCATTCCAAGAGCATGTGCCTTTGATACAGTCCTAACTGAATATTTTATCTACTAGTCCATTCTGGGGTCTTTAAAAACTTATATTAGGAAATGATGATCTCTGCTACTCTATTGAAACAGAGGTTCTGGACAAACTTCAGTTTACCTTTCTTGACTGGGAAATTCCCCCTCCCACACCGCAATGACACTTCAAAGCTGCTTTTCTCCCAGCAAATGCTTTTAAAAGAAATACCCAACAAGGCCCTTCTATTGGTGAGCCAAAATGTCTACAGCAGGCAATCTTAATTTTTCTTGCAACTGAGGTACTAAGGTGGCCATGCATCCTACTTTACAATGCAGAGTCCTCTGCTTGCAGGACTGTCTCATCTGAGTCTGTTTTAAAGATGAAGAACTATGAGAAGGGAGTGTAGGAGCCCATACAGTTGCCCATTGAAGCTAGAAGGAAGACAGCAGACTGCATGACAGGCATACAGATCATCTGATCACAATCGACCACACTATGGTGAGATGCAATGCATTTCTACTTAAGTTATGCTGTTTCTAAAGCTGCATCTATGTATATTTAAGTATATGCAAAGTTGTGTCCTCTCTCTGGTGCTTTATTTCCTCTTTTGCCATGATGTGTAAATGACCCCATAGGCCAAATCCTACCAAATGGTCCTGCTTGGGAATTCTGGATCAGTACAACAGTCTAGCGTGGGGAGGGCACGTACAGAGGATGGGTGACAATTGCAGCTCTGTCCAACAGTGATGTACTGAAGCTCCTGAAGCAGTGGCTTCACTGTGCCTACTGATAGGACCAGCCCTGGCTTCCAAGGGGTGGGGACAGCTGCATGGGTATGTTCCAAACCTTGAGACCTGTGTTGTAAACAGGTTCAAGGCTCTAAATCATGAGATGTCTAATTTGGATAGGTCCTGAATTATCTGAATTTTAACTAGAGTCAACATGGTGGCCTTGTTTGATAAGAATTCCTATGCTTCCCACCACCCTGGAGACCAATACTACCAACGTACACATATAATATATAATATACTTCCATTATTCACCAAGGAGTGGTGGGTGCACTCCTTCATTTATTCTTTTTTAATTATTGTGTTCTTGTTGAGTTATATTATTATTGTTGTAATTGTATTTATGGGTTTTTTTCTGTTAAAAAATATAAAAAAGGGGGGGAGATAAGAATTCCTATGCTTTGCATGGAAAAATAGAAATGCAGACATTCCCAACTAAAGATAATCTTCTCCTTCCCCACCCTAAGATATAGTATTTGTTCAGATAGGATGCTTACTTCTGGGGAAATGAATAAGAGAAGCCCGGCTTTGTATCACTACTGGCACTGTAATGAAACACTGTTTGATTTGTACTGCCATGCTGACAGCAAAGAAAGATTTGTTCCTGCGGAAACTGCCAGTGATTCAGAACTGTAACCATTTTGTTAATCTGAGTTCCTGAAATGCATTGTGCCATCTGCTGGAACCAAAAACCGATCCAACACAGAGCTTCACTACCCTCTACAGGAATCCAAAGAATATATTAAAACAAGTCTTTAGCAACTGCAACAGTAGACCTGCACACTTTCCATCTAAGACTCACTAAATACTCTGCTTGTGCAAACTAGGGTGACCACATGTTCAACTATACAGAGGACACCCCTCAATTTGAGGACATTCTCTGTTTGAAGAGCTAGCTGTCCACTCCAGATCACGACTAAAAAAAATGAAGAAAGTAAATCCTTGAACTCAGCTGTCAACAGTTAGCACATGAACAGAACAGTCACATTGATCAGACAGGCACATAAATCAGTTGTCCCTGCTATGATGGAATGGACTATATATCTATTTAAGATATGGTTAATTATTTTAATTATTTAACCTCCCGATTGGATTATTGTAATGCTCTCTACATGGGGCTGCTCTTGAAGACGATCTGGATACTTCAGTTGGTCCAGAACAAAGCATCCAGGCTTTTCAGAGGGCCCAGTAGGTATGCTCGCATAACACCAGTCCTATATCGTCTGCACTGGCTACCAATTGAAGCCTGGGCCCAATTTAAGGTGTTAATTATGACGTATAAAGCCCTAAATGGTTTAGAACCTAGGTATCTGAAGGAGCGTCTCCTTCCTTACACATCTGCCCATCCCCTAAAATCCAGGTCTGAGGTCCTTCTTTGGGAGCCCAAATATTACAATAAACAGCATTTGGAACAATACCAATAATGAACATGAATGAGCATTGCAAATATTAAATATTGTAATTGCATAAATATTAAATATTATAGTTATCTTTGGACAGCTCCTGGTGTCTTTGTATTTGGGAATTCTGATTTGAATTACTGGTACCAATACAAATTAGAAGTAGCTGGTACCAAATACAAATGGAAGGCACCTGTCGTGCCAATATGATAAAATCAATACATTTTGGAGAGAGTTCCATAAGTAATTAGACAAATGATACCAGTATTTACCGTATTAAGCCTGGCAATCTTTTTTGTAGGTTTTATATCGTATTTTAAGATGCAAACCTATGCACATTTAGACAGAAAAGAGGCTTACAACTCCAACAAATACATAATTATTTTCCACTGCTCACACATATCCACTCTGGGTCAAATCCTGTACAAGTTGAACTGAAGCACATTGTGCTGTTGATAGATTCATGCTCACCAAGGAGATCAGAAGAGTGGCTACCTGGAGAAGGGCCTTTTCTGCAGTGGCACCCCAGCTTTGGAACCTGCTCCCCAGAGAGGTGCACCTGTTGCTGACCCTTTATTCATGTTGATGCCAGGTCAGACCCTTTTTATTTTCCCTGTATTTTAAGAATTAATTGTGATTTTAATATTGGGAGGGGGGAGGATTGAGAAAATTGTGTAGGCAGATACCCTATGCTAAGCCAACCCTGAAAGAAATATAGATCTAAGTCAGAGCTAGCTTCTTGTCTGTTCCTGCTATCCTTTTATGGATGTTTTTACAGGCCAACATACAACACTGCGATCTTTTGCGGACTGAATAGCAGAATGATACCAAATAGGTATCTTGCATGATGGAGCCAGTGCATCACCAACATTGGAAATACCATACCACCACATTGGTAGCATGCAATGTTACAGCACAGTATTCTGAGTGAAATAAGAGAAGTATGAAAAGACCTTTTAAGTCTGCTCAATGGAAGCAGCCGTGAGGTGAATTTTATGTAGCTTTATTTAAAACAAACAGAAAACCCCTTTAAAAAACAGCCAAATAGCCCATTAGAGGGTAGTATTAAAGTCTAAACCACCATGCAACAAGGCAAAAGGATTGACAATTAACCAGAAAAAGTGCCCTCTTCTCTCTATATTAGCAACAGCATGATTTGCAGAAGCAAGCACCTATAGCTGCTAAAATTTGCAGATTAAGTCATTATTAGAAATACAGCTACAAAAATGATAGAAAAGCTGTGACCGTTTTCAGAACCATCTCAAGCTGCTTAAATAAAGCTTTAAAATGGTTATAAACAGCATCCCGTCAGAAGAACTTTTGTGTTTGCTTAGTAGCATTTTGGGTGTTTATCTCCCTGCTATTTTAAAGAGGGGGAGTATTATTACTAGGGCATTATTGCTACCCCTTTGGCTCATTCATATGTGATATGGATACATGTGGATTCATAGGAGTGGTATGGATATTATCACTTGCAACAATTACATGACTAATACTATGATTATCTGATCAAATTATTGTTCAGAAATGCATGTGTCTCTGTGATGGGGCTAAAATGGGGAGGGGAGTTGGGGGAGATTTGGGTGTAATCTAAATCAATAATATCTATGGTTTTCTTGATAGCTGCATGGACCGCAATCCTCTTCAGGTCTTGCTAATGAAAGCAACAACGCTAAACAAAACCACCATCAAAAGCTGAACATGCTGCTGCTTCCAGCTTTCTAATGAGAAGGAAGAGGTTCTATTAACGACAACGCAGAAAAGGGGAAGTCAGTTGGCACTTCACTTATTGTAAACAAGCACAGAATCAAAGCATTGCACAGAAACCTCTGTCCTCATGGGCAAGAATGAAACCTACAGCCTGCAAATGAAAGGGGAAGAGATTCCTTTCTAAGATATACATATACTACTGTGTTACCTTTTAGGTATCTGTTAAACACCCATCTCTTTAACCAGCCCAGTACAAATTGATATACTGCTCCACGTCGTGTTTTGGTTGTTTCAAATGATTTAACTCTTACGTATTTGTATTATTATGATACATGGAAAGTCTGATTTTGTAAACTGATTTCAGTTTTTTAAAGATATGGTAACTGGTATATAAATTTGTTAAATAAAATTAATAGGTTGGGTAGGATCAATGATATGCAGGCAGACATTTGCTTGTGCAACCAGATTTTCCTGTCTTCTCTCCCCTGTAACCCTCCACATGCACCCCAAATCTGCTCCAGGCAGGGGTTCTTTAACTCTCCAGACCAGATTTAGGGGATGGGCAAGGGTTTAAAGAAACTCTTCCACTGCATGTTTCTGTTCTGCTAGCTAGTAGCTGACCAACATTGGCTGCATCCCATTGCATAAACTAAGCAATGGTGTTTGGATATCATGTCATCAGACTCACCTCTAAAAATACCAAAGTCATTTTATGTTTATTTTTAATTTACTTTCCTTTGAGGAGAGACTGGGAGAACTGGGCACATTCAGCCTTGAGAAGAGAAGACTGAGGGGGCACATGATATCCCTCTATAAGTACCTCAAAGTTCCTCAAAAGGAGGAAGGTCAAGATCTAATCTCGGTGATACTAAAGTGTAAGACACAGAATAATCGACTCAAACTGCAGCAACCCAGGTTCAGGCTAGATATCAGGAAGAGTTTCCTCACTGTCAGAGCAATATGACAGTGGAACCAGCTGCCTAGAGAGGTGGTGGGTTCTCCCACACTAGAAACATTCAAGGTGAAACTGGACAGCCATCTGAGTAGTATGGTGAAACTTGGTGTCCTGCAACAGCAGTAGGCTAGACCCGATGGCCTCCTTGGTCCCTTCCAACTCTATTATTCTATGATTCCATATTTTAGCATATTATCAACTCTCTCCTTTTTCCTTGCCTTGCCTTTTCCTTTTGCAATATAATTAGATTACTCTGTGGAGAAGCTAATAAACAAAGACTATCACAAAAAGAAAAGTTTACAGATGGTTGCTAAGTGTTTATAGGGCAGCACCTACTTAGTTTCAGCAGTAGAAATGTATCCTGTGCCTTCAGGCCATTCTCTGTGTCTAGCCACTCACTCCATATTTACGTTAAGAATTGCTATGTGATGCACATTAATGGACAATTGTGCTTTTTGTCTCCTAGGATTGAAGCTACTGCTGTTGAGCTTAAAGTAACATTGAGTTGCACACTGTCCAGATATTGGAAATAAATCAAGGCAAATCCTGAGAAGCTGTTCATGGTTTGCCTCAGTGTAAATACTTGTTTTATCATACTCCGCCTCAAAGGAGCTCCAAGCAGTGTGCATGGACTAACCCCCAACATGGTGTCCTCATAACAATTCTGTTTCCAACAGATCTAGTGGTGATATCTGAGGCTTGACCTAAGCTTGGAGTAGGCAATGTGACATCCAGAGGACTATCATAGCTGAGGCTCATTCTGGAAGGGAAGGAATGAAGAGGTTATGGCTCTGATAGATCTACAGCCTGCCCCAAGCTATCTCTCATCTGTGGAATCCCGCCCCCCCCTCACACCCTGCCCTTATTGCCTGTAAATCAGCCACATTTGTGGAGCTGTCCGATACCAGAAGAGCTCCCTTCCCCAGCCAGACCTCCCTCTCTAGCCACAGGAGGTGAGGTTTCACTGGCTATGGGCACCTGGGATAACTTTCCTGAAACTGCAGGCATGTATTCCAAGTGTGGAGGTGCTGCTCAACATGTAAACAACCCACACGTTCACGAGCAATAAAACTCAAGTCCTTTATTGCTACTTGTCTACAAGATTTACAACTCTATATATAAGCTCTTCTGTTGAGGTCTTTGGAATGCAGATGTTAATCCTCTAGTGGTGTCTCTCCACGAGCCCATGTGGGACTAGCTCTCCTGGTCACGCCTTTCTTCCCTCTGACGTAACAAGCTCTGCCTTTGCTCATACCTTCTAAGCATTCTACGATTGGTTGCTAGGGAAAAGTCTATAACGTCCCCTGCGTCTCGTGTGTCATGTTCAGGAAGTTCAGTGTCAGTGGAAGGAGGGACAGCCTGCTCTGACTCCTTCTGAGTAGAACTCCTAGTGTCTTTTCCCTTGGGGCTCTCTTGCTTTGATGTGGGCTCGGGTGTTTGCTCAATGGGCAGGGAGTCAGGGGGAGGTGCAGCTATCTGCTCAGCCACCCCCAAGCTAGGTTGCGGGGTTGGCTTTTGGATAGAGGGTCCCAAGCACAAGACCTTCTCGTGAGGTGCTGTCTCTGTTGGGGCTTCAGGCATGACACAAGTCACAGAACTCTGGTCCCAAAATAGGTATCTGCTAAAACTTATATTTTCTCTATACAGTAATATTTCATTCAATCCCTACCTTGTGTTCTTGAATTTTCTTCACTGTCCTTAAATTCCCAGACACTTCTTCTTATCTCATGGCTACAGATATTTTAATAAGTGAATTTTTAAAAGATCTAGATCTTTGTTCTCACTCCTGAAGAGGATTCCTTCCTCTTATTCCTCTGATATTCCACACCTCATCACAACCAAAGGGCATATATTTGCTAATTAACCATATATTTCATTAAAATAATGGGACCCATAAAAAGATACACTGTATTTATGAAATGCATTAGACCTAAAAATATGAATCGGAACATACATATTTAATGGAGTTAATTATTCACCGCAGTTCAGTGAAAGACATTGGGTATTACCATGTCTCATGCTAAAAGCCCTGCTGTACAACTTATTTTTTTACCTTTGGTTTGATAAATTCTTTGCCTGACATGGGCTTCCACAGAAGTGCCATTTCAGTCAGTCATCACTTGGTTCATCTGAAAACCTCAGGATATGCACATGACTGATTGGAATACAGAGTGACACATCATCCATTTGCAGCTATACCTTAAACTGTACGAACTAATTGTGCCTCTCAGTTATGAGCCCTCAGGGTCTGAACTGACCAGTTAACTTAAAATACACTGTGATAGTCTCAGTCACTTCAGGCCATGATGGCTGCTGCTGGAAGATTCAACTCTGAGACTATAAAAACAAACAAGCATGCAAACAAGACATCTATCTGCTGCGGAAGTGTGTCTTCAGAAAGCCTTTCCCAGTCTGCCTGGTTGGGGAGATTCTGAAAGTTGTAGCCCAACAAATCTTGAAGGCACTAGGGTGAAGAAATTATGGTGAGGAGTGAGAAACAGCAGAGGGGAATTTGGCCCCAAGGTAGATTGGCATGAGGAACCTCTTTCAGCCTAAGAGGTCAAATCAATTCAGTCCACCTCTGGAATACAATTCTCAAGGGTGGAGTTCAGGGCAAAAAAGAAGTCAAAAATACCAGCAGGTTTTAGCTTACAGTCCTGACTACCAGCTTTGGGAGAGGCATTAAATTCGGGAGAGGGAAGTGCACAAAAATCAGTAAGTCATCAAACATCTAGTGCAGTGGTGGCGAACCTATGGCATGAGTGCTACAGTGGGCACACAGGGCCCTCTCTGTCGGCATGTGAACCAAGTCACCCCAGCATCACCCCAGCAGCTGAGCATCAGATAACAGCACACACAGGGGCCATGTGCATGCTCGGAAAGGAGTAGCAGCACCAGGTGATGACATCACAAGCTGCGACTCATTAGCCATGACTCGTCCAAGCTTTCGCATGGCCGGTCAGTGCGCTGCCAAGGATATGTATATATTTGCTTGGACTGGCTGTGAGTTGTTTTTTTCTAAACTAAATCCTCAGTTTTCAGGTTTGGTTGCAGTTTGGGCACTTTGTGATAAATAAGTGGGTTTTGGGTTGCAGTTTGGGCACTCGGTCTCTAAAAGGTTCACCATCACTGATCTAGTGGTTGAAGGAAAGTGTGCATGGACATCTAGTGACCCCCCCCCCCAGAGAAATGAATTTTGCCCTCTAGAAAAATCCCCTGGACCTGAAGTTCCCTCACTCCTGATGTAAGATGTTCCTGATTTATAGATTCTTTTAAAATTATATCCCACTTTTTATTAAAAATAAAAACTCAAAGCAGCTAGCAAATTAAATACCCTCTATGACAAGACATTTAATTTGTTTCATATAATATTGGGGTGTTTTGTCAACTGCTTAACAGGTCTTGTGACTTAGTTTGGGTAAGCTATTGGTTTTGTCTTAAAATTTGGCTTTTAAATTTTGTATTGTATTTCATGTTGTTTTATTGTTATTGTATTTTTATTTGCTGTTCTGAGTCTTCCACAGCTTCAGCTATTGGGCAGTATAAAAAGAACAGCAACATCATAATAAAAATGCTGTAAAGACTAAATGTGGACAATGTAAACAAAACATATAAGCCAGTAAAAGCCCAAAACATATAGCAACAGGGATGTTTTACAAAGAATCCACTCTAAATAGCAATATCAGGAAAAATTAAAAATCAACAGCAAAAGATAAAATCAATCTGAATGACTTTAGCTAAACTCCAAATGCACTTTTTACTTCACCACATGGTCCCCTCCAGATTGCTTTGGACTACAACTCCAATCAGCCTCTGCCAGCACAGCCAATTCCAGGGTATTGAGAGCATCACTGATGGAGAGGGTACCAGGTTATGAAAGGCTGGCACAGAGTGACAGTAGGTGGACTTTCTAACAAGTGCAGTCCAGTTTACTTATTAAAGCATTTTGTACTTAAAAATGCAATGCAGAGGAAAAACATGTGTTGTGTTTAAAACAGGACTGTCTTCCATTTTGAATGGGAGCCAGTGTGGTGTAGTGGTTAAGAGCATGGGACTGGGACTCGGGCGATCCGGGTTCTCGTCCCCGTGCGGCCATGGAGCCAACTGGGTGACTTTGGGCCAGTCACAGACTCTCAGCCCAGCCTACCTCACAGGGTTGTTGTGTGGATAAGATGGAGGAGGAGAATGATGTAAGCTGCCTTGAGCCCTTTGTAGGAAAAAGGCAGAATATAAATCGAAAAATAAATAAATAAATAAATAAAATGTGTTCTCTGTCTTGAAGAGCTGTCAAGCCAAATCCTGCCTAAAGGATTTTATTCAGACAAGACTGACTTGCTGCTGAAATAGGATTTAATCTAGTAGATTTTTTAAATAGGTTTTTATGTTATAACTTTTTTGTTTTATCTCTTTCATTGTTAGCCATCTCGAGTACTATTTTAGGTGTGATATAAATGTAACAACAGTTATACTATTTTAAAATATTTCTAGCAAACTTTGAGATCTTTCAGTTATGTCTTGCAAGCGTTTTATGCAAACAATGTGCAAGTTTCAGGATAGGAGGAAATATCCAATACCAGCAGAACTTTGTCACAGTGATACAAACTATAAATGTGGCAGTTGGCTGAACTGCTGTTGACATATTACACTGTTTTTATCTTCATTTGTAATGTGTATGCAACAGTAGTCATCATTTGTATCAGGAAAACTATACCATTGTCTGTAACCACTTATACAATTATCAAAGTGGCACCACAGAAGTTGTTCTTCACACGTGGTTAAGCTAGCTGGACACTGTAAGCTTGTAGTTTCCGTTCTTACCAGCCCAAGTCTGGTTAAAGTAATACCTGATTAGCATAAAGGTGGGTTATTCATTTTAAGTTCTTTCTAGCAAGCCAGTAACTCTTACTTTCTCTATAAACTTATTCAAAAGAGAAGAGGAAAAAAATCACACATGATGTGATTACATAAAACAAAAATCACAAATCTTGCATGTATTTGGATATCCATATTAAATTACATAAAATGTTTTATCTGATGCAGAATGTATTTCTTGGTATGTATTTATTAATATTTTATATTTAACAATAGTCCTTCCAAACAGGATATTGTTTAAGGTCAGCTATAATGAAACATGCACTTAAAATAACACTTTCAGGGTAAAGGAGTCAGCCCAGGCAGCCATTATACATTATAAAGTTTGTCAAACCCAGAAAAAATTTGCTGTTTGAAGGTGTGTTCTGAGAAATTTAAATGGATTGCCTTAAGTAAGAACATCAAAGGAAAAGTACTGTTGGCTGAAAATTCCCAAGTCTGAGGGAGCAATGCTATGCATGTTCGGACAAGAAGTGAGTCCTACAATGCCCAGTATCCCTCCAGCTAGCATACTGGCTGGAACACATGGGGAATCATAGGGCATTCTTCCCTCTAATCATGCATAGGATTACACTGTAAATCTGCCACTAGGTTCTCCTGATCTTTTCCATCACTTCCCATCCCCTATTTCTGGATTTGTACAGTATAAGTGTATAGTCAAAGTCTACTTGTTTTCAACTAGCAGGAGCAGTGCTCAAATTTTAGCCATATAAACACTATCATTATTACAGACAGGAGGAGACAAGAAAGAATTTTCCTGAGAATCTCAAGGAAATGTATGGGATTCCCAAAGTTTGCAAGGTTCAAGTTGTTTTACTAAATATGCAAGTCTGTTTAGACTCAGATACAGGCACTCAAGTGCTTCTCTTGCCTTGTGTTTTATTGTTTTAAATATTGTACTGTATTTTATATTTTGCAAGTTTGAATTTCATTATAGTCTTTTAACTGTTTGTAATCCACCAGAAAGTATTACTGGACAGATTAAAAGTATAACAGATAACTGAGGTAGACAGCTATGGGCTTCACAACTGCTAGATGAAAACCTTGAACCTCTGAGGCTAAGAGGTATTTTGTACCCCAAGGGCTGCTGCTTGCAAGGTAGGAGGCATTTTATTTTGCTGATATCAGAGTTTTCCTTTTTCTCACTACTACCTTTTAACAATACCTTCAAGGGAAATGCTCTGTTCTACATGGCAATTATTTTTCCACATTATAGATACCAAGGGGCATAGTTAACTTTGCCACAATGCTGTCTTGTGGAAGTTCTTCATCCTGCAAAGTAAGCTTGGATGGCACAAGGTTGTGAGGGATTATGGAGATGGTGGGGGGGGAGTTGCTGGGCATACAATCACAATACATATATGTATGTTTAGTATATAAGTGTGGTTTTCTTGATTTATCTTGTGCAGATGAAAACAGTGAGACCTGACAGAATTCATTATTGCCAGGTCTGTTTGGAAAATGAGGCAACTTCTTTAGTGAAGAAAGTTTAAAAATGAGTAACAGAGAAGATGCAATGCCTCCCTTTCAGTTTTGGTTCTACAGAACTTCCCTAGAGGGGCTTACTGTTCAGCAAGATGATGTTTTAATTTGAATTAATCTTGTGAAACTCAAAAAGCACATTTTAGATAAATGCACAGTGTGATGGCAGGTAGAATCCAAACTTTTATAGAAGTAGCACTGTGTGCACATCAAAGGACATCACCTGCATTGTTCATGGTAAGCTGTGGGAACTTAAAGGAACTGAAGGGAAACATCTGTTTGTGGGCTGTCAATGAAATCTCTGCATAACAAAGAAAAAGGCAAAAAGAATGATACAAAAATGTATTCTACAAATAAAAGGTGGTTGTACATAATGTACTTATATAGTTTAAGCTCAAGTACTGTTAAACTGAATAACTTTGTTCTACACAAAATGAAATATAAAAGTTGTGCATTTGGTTTTCTCTGACTCTCCATCTGAAATACATTATTATTATTATTATTATTATTATTATTATTATTATTACATTTTCTGTAGATTTGTGCCCCCTTTTAAACTGTCTACATTATGCATTATTACACAATACCCAAGATGGAAAGAAACTGACTCAACCTGCTAGATTGGACTTCTTTCTACATATTGGGAAATGTTGAAACGACTGAAGTCTAGCTCTTGCATAATCCATGCTTCTTTTTCTTTTTCCCCACCAACACCTTTGCATAGAAGGTGTGGCTGGGAATGCCCTACTATTCTTGGAACTGGCTATTAGGTTAGCCAAATGACGTCAAGTTAATTCATGGTGATAGCCAAATGAAGTTAAATTAATTCAAAGGGGGAAGACTGCTGGCTCACTCAGCTTTGCTTCAGCTTGACACTTGCTTTCTTGCACTTGTGGGGTGAAAGCATGCAAAAGAAGGCTGCTCCTTGGCAGAGCAGCCACCACTTTTCTCTTACTTGACTGTTTCACTGTATGGTGTGGAGGTCTGGGCTAGTTGGGCAACCAGCAGTTCAGAGGGGGAATACAGGTGAGTGAGTGAGATGTTGAGATTGCTGCAGCTTCAATGACCCACTCTCTGTGCTGCACTGCCCTCTGAAAAGCAGGCAGAGGCGGCTATGTGTACTTCCCCACAGTTGGACAGGGAGGAAATAAGAGCAGCAGTTCCCTTCTCTTGCTTGCACACTTCCCTGCTCTCTCCCAGAAGTGGCAGTGCTCACAGGAGAAGCCAGTGCAGGGGGTGGCTGAGGGCTTTCTGGCAAGACAGTTTTGCCCCTTCTTCTGTCCCAGCCTCTGCTGAAGGAACAAGCCTGAGAAGGAAAGATCGTAGCCACCTGATAAACCACATGTTTATTCTCAGGTTCCTTTCTGGATTCTCTGGTAGGTCAAGAGGAAACTGTTCAAAAACCTGTGAAGTCGCTGCCACTCAATGTAAACAATACTGGGCTGGCTGCCGGATAGTCTGACCCCCTGGCTGGCTGTGCAGCATCAAGAGGAGAGAACCCATGGTGGTGTCGTCACCCTGCTCTGGAGGCAGCATTGACCCGATTACCCTCACGGAGCTTCCAGACCTGCTAAGGCACACTGTGGCCAATGCCTCTGAGCCACCCCACAAGCCGACACCAGGCCATGGCTTCAAGGCCACCCCGCCACGCACCCCATCAGGCTTGGATGGCACAAGCTGCATACCAGGACCGTGATTAAGCAAATCATGCTGCGCTTGACCTGTTCACTTGGGAGCAAGGAAAGAGGTCACTGTGTCTTCCAGATTGTAAGAAACTGGGCAACGTAAGCCAGCTGCTTATGGTCCTATGCCTGCTTTGCCTGCTTTTCCTTCAAGCTAAAAGCCCAGCGTTAAACACCTGTTTGGTTTTGTTTCCTCAAAAAGATACACCTCATGCACACTGAGGCCTTCTTCAGCCACATCTTTCCCAGGGCTTTGGTAGCATGAATTCCGAGAGAGGAAATTCCAAGATGAGCCTCAAACCGGGCTCCCTCCGCCCAGCCCAATCCCAGGGGGCCCCAGCACCCTGCAGCTCCCAACGGCCCGCAGCAGGAGCCGGGCGACCCCGCATGCAGGAAAAGCCGCGGCTCCCCCTCCCCGCCCCACCCCACCCCGGGACGCTCTGAAGCGAACGAAGGCAGCTGTGCCGTGGCCCGACGAGGAAGTGTTGCTCAGCTGCAGCGCGGCACTGAGGAAATCATTCGGTCTGCGAGAGAGAAATGAGGAAGCGAGCGCTTCGCCCATCCTGAACGGACTCGGGGCTTCGGCAGGCGTGGCAGAGAAGAGCGCGACGCCGGAGCCGGAGCACGACCAGCGGAGCTGTGGTGAGCGGGCGCCGCAGGAGGGAAACGCGTCGGCGCGCAGGCGGCGTCCCCGCTCCAGCGCCACTCGCGTCCTCTGGGCTCGCAGGAGAGGCCCACCTTCCCAGCCCTTTCCCGCCCATTACCGCTCCAGGTGAGAGATGCTCCTGCGTCCTGGGAGGGGCCGCGACGACGGGGGAGCCCGGAATTCCTCCTCTCCCAGCCCCCGAGGTCTGTGCAGGCAGGGCTCGCGGCGGCGGCGGCGGCGGCGGGGGAAGGGGCTGCTCTGGGACGAGCTCCCACGGCCGCCTTTGGGGCGAGGGGCGCGAGGGGCGCGGGCAAGGCGGCGCGCCCCGCGGAAGCGAGGCGAGGGGCAGCGGCGCCACGAGGCCCCTCGGTGCAAGAGGCGTGGCCAGCCTCCGTTTGGGAAGCGAGGCGAGAGGAGAACCTCTCACCCCGGGAAGACTTCCCGGTTTGCGCGTCAGCAGAGCCTTGTGCGTTCCCCGCGCCCCGGCCAGGGCTCCGGTTTGGTGCCCTTGGTGTCCGTGGTTAGGGCGGAACGTCGAAAGCGTTAACGTAATTCACCCTTAGAAGGGAACGCGCCGGTGGAAGAGCATTGAGCAAGGAGAGCGTGCTGGTCGTTCTGGAGGAACGGCGACGCGCCCGACTTCTGCCTGACCCTTGGGAAACCCCTGGCGTTTTTCTTGCAGGCGCTCGCGGGAGCGCGTGGGGCTCTTTCCCTTTGGCCTCGCCACAAGTGCGCGCAGTGGATTCGGCCGAAGGGCTGCGATTTTGCTTGGCTAAGCGTTAGATAGTGGCTCCTCGGTGCCATGTTACCTCCCTGCTTGAGACAGCTAACATCATTCTGTTCAAGAGAAAAGGGCCGAGACGGTGTAGGCTAAAGTTACACTCGCTACATTTCTCTTACATAGAAGTAGAGAACTCAGTGGGACCTCCTAAGCAAATAGGGATTTCTTAATTGGACCGAAAGGCTAGTATCTTTGGCATATTTAATAAATATGCTTAGGATTATCTTGTATAATAGCTTCTTTTGTGATGTGCCCTTATTATTTTTTCTAAATAGGCTAATCCATGTGGGGTAAATAGGTCTGGAATGTCCTATACCCTTATCCTGTTATCCTGTTATTTTATTTTTGGAATAAAGCTTAAATTTGCATTGCAAGTGCTCTTAATATAGATGAGTCTACATTTCTGTAATACCAAAAATAAGTCAAAAAGCTGCTTTCTGTTTACTTCCATCTAAATATAAATCCTGCTAAAATAGTCTACTAAGAGCACAAACCCATCATCTTATTCCATCATCTAGGAGAATATAACATTTTTCAGAGTCTGAAACAGAGATCTCTTTCCCCAGTTCACAGTTAAGTCTTGGATGGAGAAACAGAGGGCATGCTGGTGGCAGAGGGCTTAGTCCTGTAGAGTTTTCATTGGTGCCCTGGCCTCCTTCCTTCTGCCCCACTGGCTGAAGTCTAGATGGCCAAAAATGGGCATCTAGATAAAATGCAGGCTACAAGGTGCGGCAGCAGTGAAGATGGCTGCCCCGCACTTTGCATTTGGATATTTGCGAGCTTCTGAAGTCTCAGGGTTTCAGGCATCTGCTGCAAGAGTGATAGAACTGTACTGTAAAGAGGCCGTGTCTAGTTTTTCTGTTTGCAAATCTGTGGTCCTTTTGCTGCTGTTGTTCCACCTTATAGTTTTCTACGTAAGAATCTCAGTTGCAATAACTTAACATGTGAAAATATTGCATAATATCTTTTTTTATTTTTTATTTTGCGTTACCAACAAGAACACAGGCTATCATCAAAGGGCAGATGCAGCTTAAGGCCTCACAGAATACAGAGTTGCTGTGGTTTCTATCCACTGTTTGAAGGCTTGCTTTCAGTTTCAGAAGGCTAAAGCCGAATTCAGACTTCTTAATTTGAACTGTTTTTACACACTACCCTAGACATAATTACTTGCTAATGATTTATCTGTTTATATTCATCTTTACAACGTTTAATACCTTTCTTTGTGCTAAATATCAGGGAAATGTCAACTCATTTCCAGATTTCCTTAGGCTGATTGAAAAGTGGTGCAGAATCCATAGTTAATTTTGAAAAGTACTCCGTAAGAGTATTCTGCATACCCATGAGTGCTATGTATAAAGAACTCTCACATTTTTGTATTCATTCCCCTGATCCTTCCATTTTCTTGTGGGGGTTGATAGTAGGGGAATCAAGAGACGGTGAACGTGATATGCTGGCATTCAAAGTTTCTATATGTTAGAAAATGAACATTCAGCTAAACGTAAAGAATAGATGTTTCTCACAGGACTTGATTTGTCAGAACTAAACTTTAAATGATGGCATAATAATGCTTATAAATGATTAAAGTATGCATATGACATGCCATATGAAGATATGTTCCATCAATGATTACTTTGTCTCCTTATAATCAGTAACAGAGCTGAAGTATATCAAATGATAATCTGCTAAAAGCAGACTTGGAAATTTGGACCAAGTAGTTCAAATTTCCCATTTGAAGGATCCTCCATTTTATTTTTAGTTGTTGCTTTGCTTGGCAGATTCACCCGTCATGCAATGAAGCATCTTAAAGGAGATGCATATGGATAGTTTTCTTGTAACAGTGGTTCATTGGACATCTAGGTAGCCCTTGTTATGTGGCCAAAAAGAAAACAAAAACGACGAGTTTGCAGGTTCTCTGAGAAAAGCAAACTGGCTGCCGATTATTATTATTATTATTATTATTATTATTAT
>NW_025336087.1:38436080-38648072 GCF_004798865.1 Varanus komodoensis | reverse complement strand
TACAACACAATACAATACAATACAAAAATAGCAATATAAAATTAAAATTAATAATATAAAATAAATAAAAAATATAAACAATATAAAAGAAGTTATAAAAGAAAAGTTATAAAAGAAATGAAGTCGCCCTGGCTGATGAGTATGAGAAAGTCGGTGTGGGTTCCGAAGGAAGCCCTGTCATTCATTGGCTTCAAAAGCTGATGCTAGGGAGAATATGTTGAGAGTTAGGTACTCCGTGGTTTTTTGTGGAGGGGAGAATTGGAAATGAGGCTTCCCTAGGAAACCAAGCTTTGCAGCATCTGACTGTGGCATCCACCAGTAATCTCAGAGAGGGCTTTCTCTCTCAGCCCATTAATACTTTCAAGAACAGTACAATGTATCTTTGAATGTTACTGTGCCCTTGTAAGTTTCTTCTCTTTCCTTTTTCTATGGTGTTACTGTGGTTTTGCTTTTATTTTGTATTCTCAGCAGTGTTTAACTGATGTTTGGTTTTGTCAAAATTCTATAAACATCAAATAAAATTATAAATATAATTGTACTTCTCTAGTTCGTGCCAGCAAAGTGTGCGGCATTGAATATAATAAAGCTAGACACTGTATCCCAAAGAAATTAGGCAGTTTTATGGAGGATGTTCTGTCCCACAAATAATCAAATTGTTCAACCATAATGTAGCATAACCTTAAACTGCTTGTGCTATCTGGTATTTACATACTTGCCTCATCCATTTTTAAAAAATAATCTGTGTTAGATCTAATCCTTCTACATATCTCTGCCATTCAAGAAGCTTCAATCATTGTCTTCTGAGCCCCTTTCTCTGTCCTGTACTGTCAGACTTGTGTAATGGGGGTTCCCTAGAACTGATGGCTGGTGTAGTGCAGAAACCCTTAGTTAATTAGGTAGCATGGTGGGTGGCCTGAATTATTAGTATTATAACATTACATTTATACCCCAAGCGTGCATTTATACTTTAAGGAACTCATGGTAACTCACAAGGTTCTCCTCTTGTCCATTTTAGCTTCACAACAAGAACCCCATGAGGTAGGTGTGGCTGAGAGTCCATAACTGACCCAAAGAAATCCAATGAGCTTTGTGGCTGTCTGAGAACCAGAACCTGGATCTTTGGAGTCCCAGTCCAACTTTCTAACCACTATTCCACACTAGCAATCATTTGCCATCACAGTGGGAAACTAGAAATATTACTTCTACTACTACTACTACTACTACTACTACTACTATTATTATTATTATTATTATTATTAAGATTCTCAGTTTTAATTTCAGGTACCTACCTTAGCAAATGTAGTTTAAGGTTTAGACTGGTTACATTTTGCAATCTTCATGGTTGAGTCAAAGTTACAATTTAGAAAGTGTTATGTATTCATTAAATGACTACGCCACCCATTAGCAGGATGACTGTCTCGGGCTTACAGAATATAATGGGAACAACACACACAATAAAACATTAAATTACATTAGACATACATACCATAGGAATAAAAGAACAAGAAAACCTCACAACATCCACAGTGCAATTAAACCAAAGGCATAGTAGCTTTAAGATAGAACTAAATATCATATAAAATCTCTTTTAAATTACTTTATTATTAAAATATTAGGTAAATAAAAAGTTCTTTGCCTGGCACCAAAGGAGTAGAGAGAGGGCTCCAGGTGAACCTCTCTGTGGAGCTGGCTCCAGAGTCGGAGTGGCACCATCGAAAAGGCTCTTCTCCTCAGAGCCACTTGCTTTGTTTCTTTCAAGGGGGTTCTCTGAGAGGGACCTCAATTGGCAATCTTAGGGTTCAGGTAGGCACATATAAGAAGAGGTGTTCCTTTGAATAACCTGATCACAAGCTGTTCAAATCTTTAAATATTGATGTCAACACTTTGAATTGGGCCCGAATTGCAACTGGTAACCAATGCAGTTGATAGAGGACTGTTCGTACTGGCCAGTCCTCCTCAGCAGCCTCACTGAACCAATTGTAGTTTCCAGACCATCTTCAAAGGCCTTCAGGTTTGGAGATGTGCATCCACTGAAGACAGGGAACATGGAATTTATTTATTTATTTATTTATTTATTTATTTATTTATTTATTTATTTATACATTTATATGCCGCCCCATTCGCTGAAGCCTCGGGGCGGCTCACAACATGAAGAAAAATACAATAGTAACAATATAAAAATAACAATATAAAAGAAATAACAATATAAAAGAAGTTGCCCTGGCCAGATAAAATAAGCAAATACTGTTAACAATTAAAATGATGCTTAAATAAAAAGGTCTTCACCTGGCACCAAAAAACAAATAACGACGGCGCCAGGCGGACCTCTCTGGGGAGCGCATTCCATAGATTGGGCGCCACCGCAGAGAAAGCCCTCCTCCGAGTACCTACCCTCCTAAATTCTTTCACGGAGCGTTCCCGGAGAAGGGCCTCTCCCTCAGATCTCAAGGGGCAGGCGGGCATATATGGATGTAAGCTCTCCTTCAATTGTGCCCTTAGTGGTGGTAGGACTGAATTGTATTTCTATGTATGTTGCACAAAATGCACTGTTCCAAAGCTCACTTCTGGCACAAACTAGTGCGGAAGAAAAAGTATTCCAAACTTGCTGCATTCATAGCCAGACAGCACAAACAGTTTAAAGTGCAGCTGAACAATTTCAAAGATTTCTGGGACTGATCATCAGCCATTTAATTCCATCATTTCTGTGGATACAGCTTCTACCTTTACAATATTTTGCGCTGCAACACTTTGCTGCTATGAGCAGGAGAAGTACTGTTTTAAAACTGAGAGACAAAGCAAGCTGATAGACTGAATACCAGCAAAATGTGTTAGTTAATAAATCTTATAGAACTAATGGACTTGAGTCATACTCAACGCCCTAGTCCATTTCTGTTAGTGTGGCTTAATCATTGTTAATTTTTGGTAGGATATTCTACCCATGAGGGAAAAAAATATTTTTCTTTCAACAAACAAGATCAGATAACCTTAAAGTAATTAAATAATACTGATTGTAGTTCTACTATGGTCATAGGACACATTTTCAGAGAAATGCAGGTAGTAGCTCATCGCAAAATTGACAAAGGTAGTGCCGTTCCCATGAGACTAGAGTGGAAACTCTGTAATTAACGCAGACAAAAATTAATGAAGGGTTGAATATTTAGGTTTTGTATCCACCTGTTTCTGTTCAGCGGTAATATATGAACACTCTTAAGAAAATCCAAACTGAAGTACTACCAGTTTTATAGATCGTATTGTTTCCATCTGTATTAGTTTTTATAAGTAGTGAATCTGAGCCAAATGCCCGATCTTCAGTCCAAAGTCATGAGTTAGGCAAGTTTCTGTAACTTTCGGATCTCTCATTTGCATTTCTGTAGCTTAGATGAGAGTTACTGTGTCATTTGGACAGTGCAGAAGAAAGTCTTTTTTCATAGGTATCCTTCCTTTACACCTGCATTCACCCACAGCTGCTATACTGTGCACTCTTACCTAAGAGTAAACCCCACTGAACTCAGTGTGAGTTATTTTTGAGCAGACATACATAGGATTACATTGTATGAGAATGATTTTCAGTGTGTTGCAAGTAAGTAGCAGTAACTTTCTTATAGCAATGTATGGATTTCCTTGTACGGACCTCTTCCAGCCCAATGTTGCTGAGGTAGCATTGCTATAACCATTGATATAGGATGCCTGGGAAGGTGATTGGTACTGAAAGATAAATAAAACAGCTCAACTTTTTAAAGAAGCCATTTCCCTCTTCTTATGGACAGTTACAGAAGCACTACCTAAAGAGTGCTAGTAGGTCATGCAAAGAGATCTGTTTGCCATTAATAGCTAGGAGGTCCCGAAAGCCTCTGTTCTCCAGTGAAGTCCCAGGATTGCACCCCTAACTAACACTAACTTCAGGGTGATCTAGCTATTTGTATCAGGAAAGAGTGAAATGTCTGAGAACTGTCAGGAATAAAACAGGTCCTGCCTGCTTGTGTTCCTGCTGAGCACACAGTGCTGTGGCAACTTTCTGACAGATCGCAACAGGCCAGGTTTGGATTGCTCTGTACTACATTGTCTTGCTTCTTTTCCTTATGCAGGACAGTACTGAGTGTCACCAAGCTAATTTATCTGACACATTGGTACCATGGATAAGTGCAAATTGCAGATGTGGAAATAATGACAGCTAAAATATAGTCATATGCTGGGAAAGCTACTATTTCTCTTGTGTCTTGGAATTTGCAGCCATGTATGTCCCCAAAGGTCTGTAGGATACTGCAAAAGAGCCAATGTGGAATATTCCACATGTTAATGTATGGAAGCTGATGTTTAAGCAGTGGCAAAATATAAAGCAATGAATATAGTGCTGGAATCAAGTTTGGGATTAGTGCCATTAGTGCCATGGGCTTTCAGTACACCCCTACATGTAACTGAGCCTTTAGTTATATAATTGGTGGTGGTTTGAGTTTATTTGCTTTTTACAGTTTTGTTAAAGAAGTAGCTGTGAAATTGAAGTGTGACTTAGTTAGGCCTAGTCAGGGTGCTTGAATCAACATGTAGAGAAGATTGCACACACAGGCATGCGTGCATGTGCACATGCACAGGCTAGCAGCTGGTTAGGTAGTGCTGGCTGCACCCATTATTCACTTCCCAGAAATAGCATCCAAGGAGCTTTTCCCATGGCCACACAAACCGTAGTGCTGATCACCAATCCGTGGCATGGCAATGTCAGGCATCCCTGTGCTTCCCTGCAGATTATCTGCCTACGTAGGTCTGCTTTAACGATATGAGAAACGCAACCCCAGATTCCATAATGGACTATGGCTGAGATTCCCCAAAACCTGTTTTTATGTGCCAAAGGTTTGGGCATTCTCAACAAAATGGTTTAGCTTCTAAGTTTGCATGGCAAATCCCCATACCTAAAATTTGTTTTTGAAATTCCCCTCAGTTTTGAAAGAACTGTGCCACATGCAAAGGAGGACCAGCTGTGCAGGAAACACAAGCCCAAAGCACCCTTGAGTATGGGGAACTAGAGCTGTGGTTGTCTGGATCCAGGCTGAGCTGGTGTGTTTATCTGATTGAGTGCCTTTCCCAGCATCCACCTACCCATATATTGGCCATTCAGCTGATTTCCCGTTGCCCATTCCCCCCACCACCAGTGCAAGTCAGTGAAGCTCATCACGGATGCGAATGAGAAGGGTAGAATCATCTGAGTAGCCACACTGGGTAGGGGAGCAAGAAAGAAGTGTGTGCGTGTGCAAGAGAGAGAGACCTCCCCTTTGTTGCTGCCTCTTGCAAGAAAGACGCTTGGGTGGATACCAGGTTGGCGGTGCCGCTCTGGAAAGCAGCAGCAAGAAAGGAGGGCATGTGCTGCCGCTCGCCCTATTGCTGCTAACTGCATGAAGAGTGCTCAGGTGAGCACAGCGGTGGGCTCAGGTATGTGCCTCTTTGGCGAGCAGGGGTGGGAATGAGGGAGGGGCAGCAGGGAAATCAGCTGGGTGGTATAAGCCAGCAGACACCGACACCCAGAGATTTTCACCCTGCCCATTATGCACATGACAGGATTCACTCGGGCACATGGGGAGGAGTGGGGGGGGGGGATTGGGCAAGCAGTAGCGCTGCTCTGCTGATTGCCTGCTCCAAAGATCTTTGGGGCAGGAGGAAGGCAGAGCAGGGACACCTCTGACAGCCATGCAAAACATCCGCCATCAGCTGGGCTCGCTGCATACCTGCTTGTCAAGGACAGCAACAGGCAACTCTTGGCAAGCAGCTTTCTGGTTTTGGCCTTGGTACCACAATGAGTTGTGTCTTCTGGACTCTGGTGACACACCAAGTCATTGTGTGGGACCTGGTTACCTGAAGGAGCGCTTACATCCATATATGCCCGACCGCCCCTTGAAATCTGCGGGAGAGGCCCTTCTCCGGGAACCCTCCGTGAAAGAAATTAGGAGGGTAGGTACTCGGAGGAGGGCTTTCTCTGCAGTGGCGCCCAATCTATGGAATGTGCTCCCCAGAGAGGTCCGCCTGGCGCCGTCGTTATTTGTTTTTCGGCGCCAGGTGAAGACCTTTTTATTTAAACGTCATTTTAATTGTTAACAATATTTACTTATTTATCTGGCCAGGGTGACTTCTTTTCTTTTCTTTTATAACTTTTATAACTTCTTTTATATCGTTTATATTTTTTATTTATTTTATATTATTAATTTTAATTTTATATTGTTATTTTTGTATTGTATTGTATTTTATTGTGTTGTAAGCCATCCCGAGGCTTCGGCAAGGGGCGGCATAGAAATGTTATAATAATAATAATAATAATAATAATAATAATAATAATAGTAATAATAATAATAAAAATAATTGTGGTACCAAAAAAGCATAGAACAGGCTGGTGTTTCTCTTTGTGCTTTCTGGAGATCAACCATATCACACTGAAATAGCACAACGGGGTGTAGATGACACAGCGGTGGTAAAAAATAAAAATAAAAAATGTTATGGCATGTTGTGTCATGTGAACCTGCCCACTGCATTTGTTTGTTCCACTAGGTACCACGTCCAAAAGAGAGGGGCTTCTCTGTGGCAGCCCCCCAGTTAAGGAACTGTACAGTGAGACCTACCTGATGCCAGCATTGTTACATTGTTGGAACCAGGTCCTTCCATTTCCATGCATTTGGCAACTATATGATAGGTTTTTTAATAGTTATATGATATTGTTAGGATAACGGGGTGTGCATGTGTGTGTTTGCTCTGTTTTTATATTATGCAAAATGCTGTCTTTTAAAGGTTTTTAATCACTGTTTACCATCCAGAAAGCTTCGACTATTGGTCTGTATAGAAATGTAATAAATGAAATGAATGAAATTTTCTTTCCAGTTTCATTTGTCCTCTATTTTACTTCATTTTCCCTACCCAGATTTCATATTGCTAAATAGCCTTAATCTTTCCATCACAAAATACTACATAGATTTCTCATGCAACATTCCCCAACTTTGTCTCCTTAATAAATGGAACAGTAATGTCTAATCCTATTAACAAAGCATGATTCACACTGAGTTTGTCCATGCTGACTGATATGAATGTAAAGTCATGTTACCAGGTTGGTGAAATTCTTACATTTGAGAAAGCTACTGCCAGTCAGTGTTTAGGTTTGTTCAAAATGTATGGCTTTTAAAAAGCAGTCTTCAGACATGACTAAGTTTCAATCCTCTGTCTTCCAAGTTTTCCTATTTTGTGTGTTAACACTTGATTTCCTTTGTGTCTGCTATACTGTAGGATGCATAGATAGCTTTTCTGATAGAGACCTGCCTTTCACTATCTATGTTTTTAAAGGAACAAGTATTCTTGAGCCAGGTGCTGGCATGCTTAACCACAGAATAGCACACACATTTCTGGGAGTTTCCAGAGCCACAAAAAGGGAAGGCTTTTGATGTATCAGGTCTGTCATAGGTAGCAAGCAGCATGTCCTTTTTAATGAACTCAGTGAACTACCATCTCCTAAACCCAAATGTGAGAAGAGGATCTGCCTGCTTCTGTATCACTCCTCTGATTTGTGGAACCTGTTATTGGACAAATTGTTGAGGAAGGAGGCTTTTAGTGGCTACTAGCCTTGCTGGCTATGGGCTACCTCCTTTACCAGAGGTGGCATGTCTGCATATACCAGTTGCTGAGGCGCTTAGGTAGGAGGAGGTCATGCACCCAGCCTGCTTGAGTGATTCTATAGGCAGCTGGTTTGCCACCATGTGTGGATGGTTGCATCTTTTCTTACTCCTATGCTCTTATCCTTGCCCTTCCTTCACAGTCAAGTAGAATAAAATTGAAATGCAGTTCTGCATTCCTTTATCACGAGGTCATTGTCTACAGATGCTACACATGTTGTAACCTTCTAGGAGACCCCTGCTTTGTGGGCCAAATGTTAGCAGTTAGAGTTTGCAACTCATGCAAAGTACAGTGGAAAAGAACTGCAGTAATTGCCTCACTCAGGAAGAAGGCTCTAGTATGTAATTTGCTGGATTTTTTGCTTCTTGTACGTAGGTTTCAGTCAACAGCCATCTTTAGCTGGACATTTTGAAAGGGAATAAGAACAGACACGAAAAATCAGAAATATACCAGTAATACAAGGACCAAGGAGGAATGGTATCTTAGGATGCCACATAGTTTAGTCAGAATGAAGACATTTTTATTAATGTTAGAAAAAATGCAAGTCTTACATATGTCTTTCATCAGGCTGAAAAGCAGAGGAAGCAAAAACAGGGCTGTTCCATTCTCCATGCAAAGAGGCATGCTGCTTGTAGCCTTCCTCAGTCATCATCACCAGGCAGTGGCACATAACCTGTTTAGATCCCAAATGGTCATTATAAGAACATGAAGAAACTGATGTCTGATTTTTCTGTCGTCTTCTCTTCCTCTTTCATTTCACTTGTGTATCATAATTTTTTCACTGTGAGCCAGTGTGGTGTAGTGGCTAAGAACACAGCACTGGGACTCGGGCAATCTGGGTTCTAGTTCCTTCTTAGCCATGGAGTCAACTGGGTGACTTTGTGTTAGTCACAGATGCTCATCCCAACCTACCTCATGGGCTTGTTTTTGTAGGAATAAGATTGAGAGGAGGAGGATGATATAAGCCACTCTGAGTTCTTTCAAAGAAAAAAGGCAGGATATAAATCTAATAAACTAAATACAGGGACTGTCTTACCTTTGATACTATTAAGCATAATGCTGAACTGAATATTTTTAGCAAAAGAGTGGAGTAAAAGAGATCATTATAATTAACATTCTATAGAAGGTGCCATTCTGTTGTTTGACCTAAGAGAGCTGTACTTCACATGTCAATAGTCCTGTGCTTTCTGCCTACTTTTTTAGCATTCTGTCCCCTTCATACTGACTGAAGGTTACTTTAGTTAAAGTAGGCAAGCTGTCAATGTCCACTAGCCACAGGAGGAAACAAAAAGGTAGGCTAGATGCTTTCAGTTAGAGATGTAGATGCTCTTAATGCTGAAGAGCTGAACATTTGTGGCTTCCTGTGTAAGATTAAATTTTTTTAATAGGGTGGTCTGACAACACTGCAGTCTACAAAAACCTAGCTCAGAAGGGGTGGGTAGGTGAAAAATAGAACAGCTGAAGAACACTTTGGGGCCAGACGCATAACTTGCTTTTAATTCAGCTGCATCTAAAAGGTTGAGAAGGCAGTTGAATCGGTGGTGGCAAACCTCGCACCCAAATGCCATCTATGTTTGTGCCATCAGCAAGAGTCTAGACAGACTCCTGGGTTTCTTTCACACCTGAGTAAATTTACAGTGAAATGGCTAAAATCTGAGCCACAAATCTTGATTCAAATCTTCTCAGCTATGAAATGGCTGGGTAACTTAGGAAAGCTGGTATCTCGGATTCAGCCACACATCTGCAATATAGGGAGATAATGTAACATTTATTTTGTATTATACTATTGATACAATTTGACGCACATTGTGACACACGCATCTGCCTAACTTACACATTACTTCCACCCATATTGAAATGGAATAAGAATAAAGCTGTTTGATCTGAAATACATTTCTGCTTTCAGGTCTAACTCATGTCTTTCACACCATCGGGGCAGGAATGGGAAACGTGTGACTATCTAGATGTTATTGAAGTACAGTTCCCAACATCCCTCTTTGAGGGCTACTCAAGCTAGGTCAGATGCCAGTTGCACCCTACTGGTATCCAGTGGAACACATACTTCACACCCTGATCAAAAGCAAGGGTGTAGAGGAAAGGGCCCTCCACAGATCAGAGCATCCCCATTTATTTTGGAGGAGGCCCTCTGGCGGCAGGTAAATGGATCCCTGAAGTCAGGGTCACCATCTCTCCGCCACTGTCTCTCAAGAGACTTAGTTCTGCTGGTTCATGGCTGGCAGCTCCCGTTGTGTCAAAGTCCTGAATTTAACAGGTTAAGATCAGTGGTCTTCCTTGCCCACTTCCCAACAGCTCCTGGGAACTCCCTCTCTGGAGAGGCCAGGTATGCACATGAATTCTCTGACACTTTCCTTTATGGGCAGCCTCTGCTCCTCAGCAACATGTGGACTGCTTGCCTTAGCAGCTCCAAAGCTACCTCCCATTCCCCCTGCATTCACACCACACATTTAGAACACTTTTACTGTACTTTAAACACTCATTATTTTTCCAACGATTCTTGGGGACCATAGTTTCTCCAGGGTCACCCATTGCTCACACAGAGAGGCACAATTCCTAGAGTCCTTGGGAAAGAGGGATTGACTGATGACCCATTCCTGGAATTATAGCTCTGTGAAGCCAATAGGCTTTTTCTAGCAACTCTTAGCCCCATAATTATTTAGGAGAAACAATGCCTAAGTTGAATAAGAGTATCATAACTGAAGCATATTTTTATAATAAGTTTTATTCAAAATAACCTGAAAACAAAGAAAAACTAAAAACAACATCAATCATCAGAAACATCAGACCTGCTGGGTCAGCCCCCACATTTTTTTCTATTTATGATAACTTAGGAACATAGTTAAATCTATACGAAGTCCCATTTCTCTGTCCAATAATAAAAAGAGTCCCAACTTTGATAGAAATCAGTATCTTCTTTCTCCTTCAATGACAAAGTCAATCTATCAATTTCTGCACAGTCCAAGATCTTTTTTAGGATCAGGTCGTTGGTGGGTGGTTCTTCACTTTTCCAGTGTTGAGCAAATGCAATCCTCGCCACAGTAATAACATGTAAAATCAAGTACATTTCTTGTTTACTAATAGCAACAGGTATAATGCCTAATAAGAAAACTTCAGGTTTAAAAGCTAAGGATTTTTGTAACATTTCCTCAAGCCATTTATGTATTTTAATCCAATACTTTTTCTCATTATCGCAAGTCCACCACATATGATAGAAAGTACCCAATTTATGTTTACATTTCCAACATCCATTTGACATATTTGGAAACATCTTAGCTAATCTATTTGGTGACAGATACCATCTATAAAACATTTTATACAGGTTTTCTTTATACGAAGTTGCTAATGTTACCTTAATATTTCTCTCCCACAGCTTTTGCCATTTTTCTAATTCAATATTATATCCAAAGTTTTGTGCCCACGTTATCATAGTTTCCTTAACCTGTTCATCTTCCATTCTCCTATCGAGTAAGAAATTATATAGTCTTTTAATCATTTTTCATCTGATTTAAGCATCACCTGATCAAATGCTGTTAAATCTTTATAAAAGCCCCACATTTTATAGTCTTTAGCATATCTCAATTGTATCTGCACCTTATGCCACCAAGAAATATTAGATCCTTGTTCTTGTGTTTCTTGATTCAATTTCAGTCCTCCATCATTATCCAAAATGTCATCATATCTTATGAGCCCTTCAAAGTTCAGTGCATTTGGATATACAAGAGCTTCCATAGGTGAAAGCCATCTTGGTAATTAATTATACAATTTTGTCTTTAACTTTTCCCACACCGACATTAATGATTTCCTAATATAGTGACTTTAAAAAGAGCCATGTAGCTTAGCCTTTTCATACCACATATAAGCATGCCAACCCATTTGCAAATCATGCCCTTCAAGATACAAGATTCTCTTATTTCTTAAAGTTATCCATTCTTTTAGCCACGTTAAAACAGAAGCTTGATAATACAGCATCCAATCAGGGAGACCAAAGCCCCCATTCTCTTTAGCCTCCTGAAGTATTTTTAGTTTAATCCTTGGTTTCTTCTTTCTCCATATAAATCTTGAGATTTGAAAAATTTAAATCATCAAAACATTTTCTATCAATTTTCATGGGAATCATTTGGAATAGAAACAAAAGCTTTGGTAATATAGTCATTTTAGCCAGTGCTATTCTTCCCAGCAAGGATAATTGCAAATTAGCCCATTTTTCCAATCACTCTTAATATTCTTAAATAGTTTATCATAATTGTCTTCTTTCAGAGTGGTGCACTTAGCTGTAAGATAAATTCCCAAATATTTAACCTTTTTAACAATCTGAAAGTCTTCTTGTTCCACCAGAGTTTTTCTCTGTTCCTGTGTGAGATATTTTACTAACAATTTCATCTTTTCTCTATTTATTTTCATCCCAGTAACCTTGCCATACTCTTCAATCCTTTGTAGGAGTTTAGGCATTGTTACTAAGGGTTCCTCCATTATGAAAACTAGATCATCTGCAAATGCTTGCAGTTTATAGCTTTCATCTCTGATTCTAGTACCTTTAATGTTCATATCGTCCCTGATATTTCTGTTTAACACTCAATCAATACAAAGATCAATACAAACAAAAATCAATACAAACAACAGAGGTGATAGCAGGTTCATAACTGAAGCATATTGACTGGAATCAATGGGCAAAGTTAGCCATGATTGCTTTAAACTGCTCTTCGGTTAATCTGTTTTATGCATGATTTAGTCTGGATCCCATGAGAGCACAATAAAAGATTATTGGATATTTTGAGAAACTGGAACCCTTAGATGGTAGACTCTGGACTCGTGGAGGATCTCCCACACTCATGCCCACACAAAGTCAGTGGTTGCAGAAGCCACAGAATAGTAAAAGAAACCAGATAGTGATTTTCATTCCAGAGTGCTGCTCTTGGGAGAATATAACTGCCTATGTTTTTGTAAGTGTGGGTGATTAGTGCCTGAGTTTCCTTTTCTCCATTCCCTCCCTGTCCCTTTTCTCCTTTATGACATATGTTTAGATAGTAGGCCTATGGGTAGGAACTACCTTATTCCACATAAGCCACTCCGGGCGCTTTTTGGCTAGAGACTGCGGCATGAATGTAATAAATAAACATTAATAATAAATAAAATGACTTCTAGACACTACCATTGTTTCACCTCAAAAAGAGATACCCTCATCTTGCATTTATTACTCAACAGAAATTCCAACAATGCAACAAAGCTTATTTTTATTGCATAATCATAGGTTGCATAATTTTAGAAATTATGTTCTAAGGTGTTCTAAGGCTTTGAGATATGGCTCTGTCATGAAGGGACCCACACACAGAGAGACTTCTAAATTTGCCACTATATCACTGATTAAGCCTTAGTTCGATAGCTTAATATCACTAATGTCCCTTTAGATCAAGATTGATTTTTTCCCAAGTTGTATTCCCTATTAAAAACAAAACCCTGGTTTGAGAACAAACCCATTTGCAAGAAAACAGTCAGAACTATGATCATCAAGGGTTGTGCTAGTCTTCAAACCACTGCTATTCTGTATCAGTATCACAACCATGGGTGATGTATGCTACTCTAAGTTGGAAGGCAGGGTTTCTCCTTCAAGCATTCAAAAGCTACAGTCTGTTTTCCTTGCAAAGCATTCTTTACTGACCAACAGGCACAAAACACCCAGAATGAATCTGTGAGCACACACGGAGTGGTTTGTTGAACCCAGTCTAGTATTCACTTCCAGGAACTCTCCTGATGTTGAGCGTGCGCATTCTGGCAAGATTCCCAGGAGATGACAAGAAGCTGACCATTCTGGGTTAGACTGACAGATCAGATTCTGAGAATGAGATGTATGAAGGGAAGTTGGCCTATCCCAGCAGGGATGACAGCTCAGGCTCTGATAACAAGATTTGGTGAAATGGAAGGCACCCTATGCCTGCTGGGGAAGAGAATAGCTCAAGGGCAGCTGAGGGGCCCAGTCAACCCACTCGTGGGAATGAGGAAGAGCAACAACATCCTAAGGCAGGATTTAGACAGGGGGAGTCAGTTGGATGGGGAACTCCAGCCTCTTGAAGAGGTGGACCCAAAAGTCCATTTGCACAGGCGGAGGGTGGCCCAGTTGGGATTCCAGAAGGAAGAGCGCAGGCATGCCCTATTCCACAATGCTCCTTCTCCCAGGGACAGGTGCTGAATGGTTCATAAGCAAAGCTTTGGATAAAAAGGGCCAGAGAGTGTTCAACATTTTGCTTTGTGTATGCTCAGAAACTTACAAGTAAAATAAAGGCATTTAGCAAGAAGCACTGGTGAGTCTGTTACTGCTGAGGGGGAGTTCTCAGCTCACAACATCTTTTAGAAACACAGAAACAGAGCGAGTCAGAAGGGGCCTCCCGGGCCATCTAGTTTGACTCCTGGCTCCAGCCGGCTCCACTCACGACATGCCCACCATGTGCATGTCCAGCCTATCTTTGCACATCTATCTTTTCAGCATGCCTGGGCCTCCTCCTTTTCAGAGGGGCCTTCTGAAAGCAAGCATACCTTCTCCCAGCACAGCAATCCTCTAACTGGGCTGCTCTGTTGGTGAGGCGTTGTGGGGGCAAGAGTCATGTCAACCTTCTCTGAGAAATTCTGTTTCGAGTCCCCTCCTGCCAGCTTGGTTATTCCCAGAGACTGCCTGTGTTACACCTGCCCACCTGGTGTAATTAAACTATTATTTAGTTTTATCCTCTGAGGTTGCTTTCCTTCAACTGTTTTGTTCTTTCTTTTTTTCCCCCTCCTTCCAGGTATAAAATAGCTACTACAAGATATTAAGAAGTGGAAGAAAAAATGGCAACTGCTGGTTCTGTTAACCACCTCCCTTATTTCTTTGGCAATATCACACGTGAGGAAGCTGAAGATCACCTGTTGCAAGGCGGGCTTAGCAATGGACTCTACTTACTGCGACAGAGCCGAAACTATCTAGGTGGCTTTGCCTTATCCCTGGTGCATGATAGTAAGGTTTATCATTACACCATTGAGAGGGAAATTAGTGGCACTTATGCTATTACAGGAGGAAAATCCCACAGGAGTCCTGTAGAACTCATTAACTATCACTCAGATGAAGTTGATGGGCTTGTTTGCCTACTCAGGAAACCGTATAATCGGCCACCAGGTGTGGAGCCAAAAACAAGTCAATTTGAGGACTTAAAGGAGAGTCTAATCAAGGAATATGTCAAAAAAACTTGGAATTTGCATGTAAGTTTATTTCTCCTTTTGAAATACTTTCCCTTGTTTTGCTTTTGTCATCAGATGACTGAAGAAAAGTGTGCATTTGGTATAACATTAAACATGCCAATCTGCCAAACCAATGTTTTGGATATGCCCCAAACATTCAACGCCTTGCTCAATCTTTTGTACTATTTATATGTAGACGCATGCACCCATCTTTGACCTTTCCATATTTTGTTATGCTATAATTGGGAATTAAAATGGCTTTAATTGGCATTGTTACTACTTGTAACAAGTACAAAAGATATGCAACACTGTGAATTGGCATAATATTTTATTGTGGCAGAAAAGTAAACAAAAACAAGTATGTATTGATTGCATAAGTTTTTGCTGCAATGTACTAAATAAGCTCTGGTACAACCTGTCCAGAACTCATTAGAGTGTTAATGGTTGAATGGAGCCCATTTGTGTATAATTCCAGTGCCACATGAACTCAGGTTTAATTTACCTGCTTCTAGAATACCCCAGAGTTTGTTGGAAACTTTCCATAAACTATCAAAAGAACTCCAAGAAAAAGTTGTGCAAAAGCACCGGTCAGGATTGAGTTTCAGGATTGAGATAGATGGATGGATAGATATAAAAAGAATCAAACCATGAACATCCCCCAGAGCACACTTAAATTCATAAGCACAATATGGAAAGAATATGCCTTAACAGTGATTCTGCCTAGAAATGGCCGTCCAGCAAAATTCAGTGACTGCATGAGGGCAGCATTACTCAAAGGATCGACCAAGAGGCCAGTGGTAACTCTGAAGGAATTGGAGAGATCCACAGTGGACAAACTATTCATGGGATGACTTATCTAGATGCTTGACAAGCTGGGCTCTGTGGAACAGTAGTGAGAAAAAAGCCATTGCTGAAACAAATGCATCTCAAAGCCCATTTAATGTTTGCAAAAAGGCATGTGAAAAACACAGAAAACTTTGGGGGAAAGGTTATCTGGTCTAATGAGACCAAAATTGAACTTTTCCACATTGTTGTAAAATGCTGCATGTGGCACAAAGCCACCGGTGCTCATTGCTCTAAGAACGCTATGGCCTTTGTAAAGTATGGTGCTAGCAGCATCATGTTGTGGTGATGCGCTTCCTTTTGTGAATTGGGAAAATGGTTAGGATTGAGTGCAATTCTAGAAGGAAACCTGCTTCAGCCTACAGGGGACCTGGGACTGGGATGGAAATTCACCTTCCAGAAGGACAGTTACTCTGAACACACAACCAAAGTAACACTGGAGCGGGTTAAGAACAAGAACCTGAGTGACCTAGTCAAAGCCAGAACTCAATCTCATTGAAAATCCATAGCAAGTTGCTGTTCTCCAGCTTTCCCCATCCATCCTGACAGAGCTGGGGCAGTCTTGCCAGAAAAACGTTGCAGGATTCAGATCTGCAAAGCTGATAGTGACATGCCAGTGAGAGCCAGTGTGGTGTAGTGGTTAAGAGCATGGGACTGGACTCAGACGATCTGGGTTCTAGTCCTTGCTCAGCCATGGAGCCAACTGGGTGACTTTGGGCCAGTCACAGACTCTCAGCCCAACCTACCTCGCAGGGTTGTTGTTGTGGGGACAAGATGGAGGAGGAGAATGATGTAAGCTACCTTGAGCCCTTGTAGGAAAAAGGCAGGATATAAATCGAAAAATAAATAAATAAATAAATAAATTAAATGCCCAAGAGGATTTGGAGCTGTAATTGCTGCCAAAGGTTTTTCTTACCATATATTGACTTGGAGAGTGGGGTGATCACTTAAGGAAGCAGCAAGTACCAGTTTGTTTTGGCTTACTTAACTTTTATGCCATAATAAAATAGTTTGCACCTTTACAGTATTGGGGATCTTACCTGTATCCAATTGTAACAATGCCAGTTACATTGATTCCAGTTGCAGGTTGTAACACAGCAAGATGCAGATAGTCAAAGGGGTGGAGACACTGTGTGTTCTGACTGCACATGCATTAATATTTCCCGTTTTGTTCACTGTGCAGGGGCATGCCCTTGAGCAAGCGATTATTAGTCAGAAACCACAGCTAGAGAAATTGATTGCAACAACAGCACATTTGAAGATGCCTTGGTTCCATGGAATGATATCTCGGGAGGAATCAGAGCATCGTGTCCTTCATGGAAGAAGGATCAATGGGAAATTTTTGTAAGTAAATCCTTCCCCTGTGATTTCCAGAAGCTAATGCTAACAACCTAAGGAGGAATAGGAATAGGAAAACGAAAGAGTACCATATGATGCATTTGTGCTTCTAACTATTCCAGAGTTTGACAAATACTTTCATCTTTAATCAAATATATATCTGTCTCATCCATTGAATATGTATGTGACTTGTTTGCAAAACAGTGCAAGTTCTATGTATAAAATAAATGGTGCAAGTTTGCCTTATGTGAGCAAGTAGTAAAAAAGCTGACTGTGTTTTGAAAACAGTGTTGGTAAGCTAATTGTAGATTATACATTAACGTTTATTAACTAACTTTATGACCAGTTTCCAGAAGAGGCAATGGTAATCTGTTCTTTGGTATGCTTAAAAGTATTAACAGTGTTTTGTTTCACTTCCTTAAGCCCCTTGATCCCGGTGGGAGTAACTGTACCTAATTTGTTGAAGATTTGAAGACTTCGATCTCTTAAACTTTAATAGCCCATTCCATGGTACACCAAAACAGTGTCATAAGGTTTAATGTCATCCAAACACACATGATCTTAGAGTTCAGGCTGGTACATATGGAAAGAGGAAATCCTTAGGTAACCTGGACTCAAGGCTTTCGGGTATAATATGCTCATGTTGATCAGCTTGCTGCTGAAGTTTCCAAGAATTTTTCAAAGGCAGCCTGGCATATAATTCATTGCAGTAATGTATTACCAGTTGCAAAGATTTATATATTATCTTATTTACTAAAAAGCTGTCAAGGCATGCATGCCAATTAAATAAAACCATACAGACAATAAAAACAAGACCATTAACAGCAGTTACCCAATTTAGAGATTACCAGCATATGAATAACTGTAGCCAGGCTATCTCTTCAGATAGCATCAGAGCTAGCATGTCCACCTAACAGATAAAGGTGCATTGCTACCAAGGCCACCTGTGCCTCCAGTGACAGTTCTGGCTCCAAGAGTAGCAGCCTGGTTATTTGGCATGGGGTGCAACTCACCCTCCAGAACAGGCTGAGTATCGCTGAACTGGACTGATGGACAATCAGTTAAGAGTACCACTTTAGCTGGCCATACTGGCCCTCATCTAGTCTATTACCATAGAAGAGCCCAATTCAGAACACACACTGCTTCAGCTGGATTTGACACAAAGGAGAGAAAGAACTGGGTGTTTTCTTCACATCCATACCTCTGGATAACTTCTCCCAGCAGCATCATTAACGTATTGAACAGCATGGGGAATAGAATAGAGCCCTATGGAACCCCATAATTGAACTGCTCAGGCGCTGAACAGTAATCCTCCAATACCGCTTCCTGGAATTAGCCTTCCAAACTGGGGGAACAGTGTTGCAGGGTTTCTTCTCCTAATATAAGACTGAGCTCTACTCCCACAGAATTTTTTTTCTATGCTTAGAATGGTTACTATATCATTGCTGTTGGCAGGTACTAAAACCATGGATTTCTTTGTCTAGAACATATTGATTGGACTTTGTTCCAGTTTTCACCTACATTCTACAATGGGGGGAGAATCCCTTTTATCTGTTATACCAAGTGATGACAACATTTGTAATGGACTTGTTCCCCTGCTTCTGTCAGCAGTCTCTACCCTATTGATAGATGGGCCAAGAAGCGCACAATGCACTCAGGAACTGGAAAATTCTCCTCATCCATGTAGCTCAGAAAGGACTTGACAATATCATACTAAGTAGATTTCTTTCCTTTTTTTTACCATGCATTTGTTCCTCATTTCAGTTACATTACCTTTTAAATGAGGATAATTATTTACCAAAAAGGGTCTTGAATTTAAGCACCTGATGCATTTTGTGTATAATAAAATGAAACCCTAGTTTAGGAAAACTTTCTATACCATGAAAGAAAGGAAGAATTTGCAAATGTTTGTATCTGTTCCAAGGAAAAAAATTCCAGTGATAAAAATTGTGAAGTTAGAATGATATTCTAAGAATAAATGTTACACACTCTGAAAAGGACTCTTTTCACTCCATCAAAAATGAAGAAGTAGGAATGAGCACATGGCACCTTATGGACATAGGCATCTGCAACAACCAGTTAAAAAGACTGGGTATTTTCCCTTAAATGATGCCCAGTCTGTGGAATTTCAATATAGAAAATAGCTGGAGACAGGACAGTGCACCAAAGTGATCTCCCTCAGCCATTGGAGAAGTTCTGGATAATGTTACTAATTCAGAAGAGTATTGAATGATGAGAATCGGAAACTTTTCATAGCTAACATAAAACTGGGGAAACAGTGGAGAAGCCCCAGATTTGGTTTTGTAAAAATGGCTCACACTGCATTTTGAAAATAGGCTTTCAACCTTCTTTTTCTTGATCTTTTAGAATCAGGGAAAGAGACAACAACGGATCCTATGCTCTTTGTTTGCTCAATGAAGGAAAGGTTGCACATTATCGCATTGACAGAGACAAGAAGGGAAAACTTTCAATCCCAGATGGAAAGAAGTTTGACACACTTTGCCAGGTTTGTCAAATGTCATTCATTTAAGTAATTGCATACTGAGAAAATAGGGAGTATGCGTTTTGCTGTGCTGCTGCAGTTTACAGTTTTTAACAAACGAAATACATTTTGCATAGTTACTTATCTCGCTATCATCGATTGTAGCAAAAAGTACTGCCTGTAGTGACTGACAGCCCCGCTCCAGGGTGATTTCAGTCCTTCCTGAGCATGTTGGGGATTGAACCTGGAATCTTCTGTATGCAAAGCACTGAGCTGTGGCCCTTCATTGAAGGTTGTTTGCCAAAGTTAATATGAATTGTTCAGATCTCTGTTTTGATAGACAGGTAAATTTGGATTTCTTTTGTGGATAAATGGACTGCAGCAATGCCGGACTAAAATACCATTTTCTCATGAGGATGGCAGATTGTTATAAAAGATTAAGTGCTTGGGTGTCCCCACTGAAGCACAATACACTGGGTTTATAAAAGAAATTTAAAGTTAGGATTCCATTCTGGAACCTCTGTTGTTGCTTTTAAATGCCTCTCTGTAAGCCAAAGCAGACATTAGTTTGTATCTGGCAGTTACATCTTTTTTCATTTCTATTGTAATGTAGGCACAATGAGTTTTTCCAGATTTTTTTTTTAAATATGCTCGCATTAGTTCAGTGCATAGAGAATCATCTTGAGTTTGAGAATGCATGTGTATCCATGGGAGGCCCTCAACATGATCAAACATGTCGACCTTCCAGGAATTTCTGCAGCTGAGAATCTTGACAGAAATGTGCAAGCACTGGGACAGCACCATAGCGGTCCCTAACCTCAGACATTTTTAATCTACAATGCTACAGAATACCTGAACAGCAAAGATATTTTCTTGAGTGAACTTTCCACATTTCAAAATAGACACAAAAGCAAATCCATGAGTGACTGTTTTTGTGATTTTGGTATGATTTTGGTGTTCTGTGATTTGTATGATGTAGAGAAGGAAGGAACTTGTGTCCTGCACCTCCCTCTTGGCAGTGAAATGCATAAACAGGGCTTTCTTATATTTCTGCAATGGAGGTTTGCAAGTTAAAATAGAAGGGGAGAAAAAGAATGTACAGCTTTGTTTTTCCTTTGCCATTTCTACTTTATTACTTCAAGAAACCAGTTATCGTAATTCCCCATTATTGTGGCAGTCTATTTCTAATATTTTATTTATTTATTTATTTATTTTATTAAAACATTTTTATGCCGCCCCATTCGCCGAAGCCTCGGGGCGGCTTACAACAATAAATTAAAACATCATAAATAACATTTTAAAATATATACATTAAAATAAGATACAAATATACAATATAAAATGAGCCACCCTGGCCCGATAAAATTCAATAATATTATCATTTAAAATGCCGCTTAAATAAAAAGGTCTTCGCCTGTGTTTAGAATATTGTGTTTAGAATAATATTGGCTTGACTCACCAGGTTACTATGAGGTCACCAGCAATAAAAATTATAAAGAACATTGCAGATCAAAAGGACTACACTGAGTGTTCACACTAGCATGTTAACTGTGTTGTAATTTTAATTGTATGATGTAAAGGGATGTGCAGAGCTGGCAATTCCCTTGCAGCAAGCAAGTACAGAGGAAAAAAGCTGGCGTTGTTGTGAGACCTCTGCATTTTGGTTTGTGTCATGGTTATAAAGTAACTAGATTCACAAATTTAGAAAAACAATTCTGTGTGGACAGCTGAATTAATAATCTACCATTTCCTTAGGAAGGCAGGCCCTTTTATAAATGTGTTTTGATTAAATGTTGCCACATCAGCTCTGTTGCCCAAAGTAGTGCTTAAAATGTGGTAAATTATTCAACCATTTTTCCATTTACTTTTCATTTTATGTCAAGATAGCAGCTATTGGTTCCTTTTTAAGCCCAAAAACAATAAGCAAGCTGCTTGTCAAAAGTGATAAAGTCCCCTTGCCACTCTTGACAAGCAGCTAGCTAGTGGGTACGGTTGATGGCTGCCCTCAAAGTGCCCAAGTGGCAGAGCGGACAGGGGAGACATTGCAGGCATCTGTCAAGGTCTCCTCTGGACTTGCCAGCAAGGAATGCGTCTCCATATAAACTGCAGGTGCTGCATTTCAAACTCTTCACAGTTGTTTGTTCAAACTCAGCCATTTGCATTGGACATGTGTACCTGTAACTGTCCCTAGGAATTGTAGGAATACATGTATGAAGGTTTTCCTGGTTTTCCTTTTTTAATGATGTATTTTTCTTCAAATAAAATATGTAAACTGATAAAAATAGAACCATAAGTCTAAGGAACATCAGACCATGTGGTTGATACAGTGTAAACCAAACTGAACATCATTATTTGTTTTTGTACTATTCTTGGTAAAGTTGCAGTCAAAATGCAATTAATAATAAAAACCCAATCTATACTGTGCTTGCGGCAGTGAAACCTTAGCATGAACAACACATCAGAAGTATGCACAGAAAACATATTGTGAACCATAGAGGGGGTCAAAATAGGGCAAGGAAACCCAACCCATAGTCATTACAGTGGGTCTCAAAACTCATTCCCCAGAAAGCAAGTTGGTGTGACTAAAAGAAAAGTAATTTGCCCAAGAACAAGACGGAGGTGGGGTCAGACTCCAAACCACTCTTTTCAACCCAAATAAAGATGGAGCTTCACTTTCCAATGTGGCAGTCTCTCAGTTAATAATAATAATAATCATAACATAATCCTAATACACAGAATCATCAGGAATTCCTTTATTTCAGTTTGTTTCAAGCCAGAACTGCTTCAACTTGGATCAAGGGAGACCCTTGCTTAAGATATCTTCCCCACTGTATAAGTTGACAGAGGCAATGTTGTTTCCATTAACTTACATGGTAGGAAATACATCATGTGGTATCATGGTTTGGTCAGCTGTCCAAACCGTGATACCACAACACTCTGCAACACTCATAAGGTTTGGAACTATCGCTTTATGCTTTGGATTATTTTGGAAAGGAAATTTTGGAAATTGAGAATCCTGCTGATCCTCAGATTTATTCCTCCTACATCCTAATCTAACCTTTCCTATTTTCCTTTTCTTTACAATAGCTAGTGGAACATTATTCCTACAAAGCTGATGGACTTCTAAGGATAATCACAGAACCGATTCCAAATCCAGATGCTCACTTGGCAAATGGTAAGCAACATGGAAGATGATTCCATACATCTTCCTTATTTCTCACAGACCTTTCTCTAGCAGAATTCCAAGCAAGATCCTAATAGCAAAAACCTAATAAAACCTCTTCATGATATTAAAGCTATCTCTGATGGGCCTATTCTTAAAATAAGCTGTTTGTAAAAGATAAATTCAACTATTTCATATAGCTTATCTCAAATTGGAGTAATGAGTTGATTATGTAACTTGATAACTTTTATTATGAAAAAGCTTTTCAAACTTTCTGATAAGACAAAGCACATCAAGCAATGTGGGTACCCCTTAAATAGAAGCCTTCCAAATTTTCAGTGTGATTAGATTTATTCCAAAATTAACTTGGAATTAGCTTATTAGTTTATTGAGCTCATATACCTGAAAATGGCTTAAAATGCCAAGGCAAATCCATTTCCCAAATTACCTAGGGAATAATTCAGCTACATTCACTTGGGTGTATAACCATGCCAGGCTGCAAAGATGGAAAAGAATGAGAAAAACATTCTGTTTGCACTTACAAGGTGGAAACAACAGAGAGTCTAGTTTATACTAAGTACAGAAGCTGAACAACCACCACCCAACTGGGAACAGCATTCATTCATGATTCCTGTTGCTTTGTCCCGGTTTTTCTGAGATGGTGACACTGTAAGCACTGCTAAATAAGGGAATGAGCTCATGATCAAATAAACCATGATGGACCTTAAACCATGGTGGGCTGCACACATGCTGGAGTGTGTGGGAGTGGCCATTTTCAATGTGACAAACCCTGGTTTGGTATTATCCAAACACAGACAGGTATGGATTCCGTGAGGGTTAAATAACTCTTAGATCACTCATGATCTCACAGAACTCCTGATGACATAACAAGTTGCGGCTTGAGTATTCAAAAACCACAGCTCGCCATGGTTTGAACAAGCCGCAGTGGGCTGCTATGAGCATGTGAGCCCAGTCAATACATCATTCTTTTCTACTTCTTTTCCTTTGTGCTGGCAACATTGCTTGTAGCATACTTGCTATGTGTGAGCTGCACTATTCACAATATCCTGCAGGTTTGCACATTTATAAACAAGGTTCTCCATAGTGAATTGAGGGATCTGGAAAAGGGGCTGTGAAAATGTATATAAAATTGGGCCAAGACCCTTCAGAGCTCTGTCCCCTCAGTTTGCCTCAGGCAGGAAGGGACAGACAATGTATAATTCAGAGCACTGATGCTGTCACAATGTTGTTGTTATTTACATTTATATACTACTTCATAGCCCACAGGGCTCTGTGGGTGACTTACAAATATCACAGTCCTAAAAAAAAGATCTTAAAATAGTTATAAAAACAATATAAACAGTATATACACCTAAAATTCATATAAAACAACAACATAACAGTCAACAAAGGACAAGCTACAGCAGCAATTTATAAATACAATTTATACAATATTTAACGTAGTTCAGGGATAAGACTCATGGGCTTAACTACTAACAAATTTAGAAAATAAAAAAGGTTTTCACCTGGTGGTGAAAAGATATCAGGGATGGTGCCAGGCTCTGGGGATGAGAGGCCCTTCTTCTGGTTGTCACCCCCTTACTTCTTTAGGGAGGATTCCTTGAGACGGACCTCAAGAGATTATCTTAAGGCTCAGGTACATATGGGCAAGCCGTTCCTTCAGGTAACCTGGCCCCAAGCCATTTAGGATTTTAAATGTTAGAACAAGCACTTTGTGATGTGATCTTGTAGGCCAGTCCCCATTAAAAGCTGTGCTGCCCTGTTCTTGAATAAGTTGGAGTTTCTGGACCATTTTCAAAGAGAGCTGTATGTACAGTGTGTTTCAGGAGGTTACCAGAGCATGGATAACTGTGGCTGTCCAGATAAGGGCATAGCTGGTAAATCAGTCTAAGCTGATAAAAAGTGCTCCTAGCCACTGAACTGCAACTCCAGCGACAGTTCTGGGTCTAGGAGCACCTCCAGACTGCAAACCTTGTCCTGTAGGAGGAGCATGACCCCATCCAAGACAGGTGGAAGGTCTCCCAACTGGACAGACTATCCACACACCAACAGCACCTCTGTCTTGAGTCTTTTACCAGCACCTCTATTCCTGAGCTCAGGTGCTCATTTAGAATGGTCACTGCCTCACCTGGGTTCAGAAAGAGAGGCAGAGCTGAGTATTATCTGCATATTGCTGACACCTCAGCCCAAGCCTCCAAATAACTGTTGGAAACCCAGTTTCCTGTAAGTGCAAAACTCATGTGAGATAAAAGAGAGCCCTGCAGTACCTCATGGCATAACTGCCATGACACAGAGCACCACCTTCTGGAATTGGTCAGGAATGGAACCACTGCAGACAGAATCTAAATGGACACCATAAATCTATAGATTGAATGGACATTTCAGACACTTTCCTAGAAATAACAATTGATATTTTTGTAGTAATTAACTCTCTATTTTAGGTAGATTTGATTTTGGCAATACCCCAGCACTTCCTAAACCTCGTGGCAGTAAGGTAAGAAAATATACTGACCCAAACCAGTAATTGTTTGTTTCTAATAACATACAAGTCTCAGGATGTTTAATTAATATTATTCTTTGCTTAATAAAGACATACTTGTTTGATAGTAAATTGCTATAATTTTCCAAAAAAAGGGTATACTGAAAATTAGAGGGGTTGAGTATTTTCATACAATAGCATTATGCATTATATCGATTTTTTGTTCCGTCTTAAGTTTTTGTAAGAGCTAATTTGTAGGAAAATATTTACAGTGATAGTGTGTGCAGAACTGGATACTTACTTGATCTGCTCTATGCAGAGTAGAATATGTTAGCTGCCATAGCTCAGAATAACTAATTAAAACAAGGTTTGCCTGTGTTTAATTGCTCTGCAATCACTGTCCTGCTTACAAATTATTGACACAGACTCAAATGAGAGAGGGTACAGTAGAGAACAGCATGAAAGAAAATCATGGGAGTGTACTTAACAATTTATGAACCAGAATGTTATGGAATCATAAATCCCACTTAGAGCAGAGGAAAGAGGCACAGCAGCCATTCACGTGGTTGAATGGTTCTTACAATGAGCACTCTTAAGAAAAGCTCTTCTCTTTTTTGTAAGCTAGTCCAGCTTTCCTAACCTGGAGGCACCCTCCAGACATGTTTGCATTACAAACATATTTGCACTACAGTTATAATAATTCCTGGCATAACTCCCATGTTAGCTGGAAGTTGCTGTCTAACACATCTGAAGGCTGGTATCATGTTCGGAAGGCTAGACTAGTCTTTTATTCTTGACATTTACATTTGCACTGTAACTACACACGGTAGTGACTTAAAATTGAATAGCAATGGTTTTCTAAGGATGTACATGTATTCGGATAGCCATAATTCCTGTTCTTTAAGCCCAATTCAACCATACAAATAACTGTTCAGGTGGAAATTAGACATACAGCTTTGAAGCAGTTTCCCAGTGGTTCTAGCATCAATTGATGCAGTTTGCAATGATAAAATTAAAGTTACTGGACCCAAAAGTGTGGGCGGTGGGGCAAGATTATGTAAGCAACTTTGCCATGTGGAGTAGTATCTGCACACTTGGGTTCAAAAGATTCACTAACATGTCTACCTTGGATGGCTGAACAGAGGCAAAGAAATTTTTTTAAAAATAAGTAAACAATTCACTTTTATTTACATTCTAGAGGAATGCACATTGTAAAACATAAAGAATTATTGGGTGAAAGCAGTCTGAATATTTTACTTTCAAGGCTGATATATTTTACGTTTAAGGTTGATATATATATAGTTTAAAAAAGAAAACTGATATTTCTCCATCCACTGCTAGCCCTTGACATCTTCCATATGTGTAGTGGTTAAGAGCGTGGGACTGGGACTCAGAGGATCTGGGTTCTAGTCCCCACTCAGCCATGGAGCCAACTGGGTGACTTTGGGCCAGTCACAGACTCTCAGCCCAACCTACCTCACAGGGTTGTTGTTGTGGGGATCAGATGGAGAAGGAGAATGATGTAAGCTGCCTTGAGCCCTTTGTAGGAAAAAGGCAGGATATAAATTACAATATAAATAAATAAATAAATAAATAAATAAATAACTGCATTGCCATAAAGATGCTTTCCTAATTTGTGAATTTTAAAATAAGCAACTTGACAATTCACTAATGAAGCCAATTACTTAATTAAAATGTATTCCATAGTTTTACTGGGCAAAAGAATATTTATAGCCTCAAAAGCAAAAGAGAGAGAGAGACTGCAGTATGCTGCACAAAGCATGTTATACCTAGAAAAGAACTTTTTATTTAATAAATAAAATCAGTACATGTGAATTATGAGTTTTGCTGTCAGTTTCCTGAATGGGCTCTTTTAATACAACACCGCTGGTATAATTGCCCACCATTTGACCACCAATGGAATTGGGACAGCTGGACGTCGTGATCATATGACAGGGTATGCAACTCAGTCCCAGCCTGCCTGTCCTGAGTGGCCATGCCCCCCTTTTCCACGACATATCCCTTCTTCCCCTCCCAAATGCCAAGCATGTAGTAAATTTTCAGATTTTGCAGTTTCCCACATTCTAGAAAGTTGAAATGCCTCTTCTAAGGCTTAGTTACCAGCAGGAAGATCTTTAAGCTAAATATTGTGACGTCTCAGCATCTTTGCTGTCAGTATAATTTTCATGAATTTGAAGACATAGATGTGATTTCTCAGAATGTTCCTATGTCCTTAAAGTGTAACAAGGCAATCTGTCCCTCTAGATCAGACCTGGGCATTGTACGGCCCGCGGGCCGCGGGCCACATCCGGCCCGTTGGCTGACCCTGACTGGCCCGCATGAGGTCACTGGCAAATTAAAAGTCAATGCAAATATATATCATCGTAATATAGAAGCAAGCAATACAACTGCACTGCTTTTATTTTGAAGGATCTGCTAAATTGAATTGAATTCATTGCTTTTCATGTAATGTTAATGTTTTTGTGAATATTCATTAAATAGTGTTGTTCTGTGCTCCACATCTTCATTGTATCCTTGTAATGTTTCATTTACTGTTTTTATAGAGATATCTATTGAGCAGAGCTGTAAGTGTATTGGTCCGGCCCTTAACAACTGTCAAAGTTTCTCATGTGGCCCCATAGGAAAATTAATTGCCCACCCCTGCTCTAGATTATGCAGAAACCTGGTTCAACCTATGTACAATACTTAAAGGATTCAGTTTTGCCCCTGCTGTTTAAATGAAGAAGTCCTGATCTGCCTGACTCTCCAAAAAAAAAAAACTACCCAGTTAAATGTCACTGTTTAGTGCCACATTTTATATTGTGCTTATAATTTGGAAAACTGGGTTCCAACCATTTGTTGTCTATCCTTCAACAAGCCAAAGTTCCTGGTTCACAACTACATTAAACAACCCAGGAAAAGAGTGTTCCTGAGTTATTGAGCTGATCTTCCTTGCAGCAGGAGCAACTGAGCAGTGCGCACTATTATGCTTGCTCATAACAACCCAAGGCTTTAAAAAACCCTGGGTTGTCATAATCTACAAGCTAGAGCATGGACCTCGAATGGTTGTTTAACACCTGTCAGTATTCAGCAGTAAGAATCTGGGACTATAGCTTAGTGAACACTGGAAATAACCGATGTGGACCAATAGTGAGGGTTCAACTAAGTGGTCAAAGAGAAGTTTTCTGCATGTGAATCCTGGAGAAAAATAAGGGTACATAGCCAAGACATAGAACATTTGGAATCCACTGTTGTAGAAGACTTAAGCAAATAGATATATGTTTAATGTTTATCCTTTTGATATCCTTTATGGTTTCTAGACTTGGTCAACAGGTGGAATTATCACAAGACTCAAATCATACACTTTCCCAAAGCCAGGAAGCAAAAAGGTGCATAAACCCATTTGTTTTATAAATGTATAAATGCGTGGAAGGACTTACCCTCACTCAGCTCACTTACAACTCTTCGATAATTCTGCTCTTTGCCTTGCTTCTAGTCCTCTGTGCACATTTGTAACTTTCTTCAGCTTTTACCTCTGTCCTTAGCTTATAGAAGTAACGCTTGCTTTATTCAGAAAAATGATTTCATTTTTTTCTTACTGATATGCATTGATCTCATGGTCATTAGTGCAAATGGTATCCTAAGATTCTATGAGTTAATACAAGTGTTAACAATTCAGTAGAAAGTTCTAAAATTAATTTTGCATTGTTAGACTCCTGTTGTAATCCAGTGAACTGACAACAAATGTACTAATTGTTAATTTTAAAAATTTCTATATTTGTATTTCAATGAAACAGATTTTTCAGACTTTTAAATTTATACCATTTGAATCCAAATTTTATGTGTGAACATTTTCCATTTCTCATACAAAATTATCTGAAGTAGGGAAAATATACAACAGGACTGCCGCTACTTCATGAAAGAAGCTATTCTATTCTATTTTTCTCTTCTCTTCCCACCCTCGATGCCCCCATTATACCAGCTGACCAACATTAAGAACCAGCATTCCCAGCGCACATGACTGATTTGGAAGTAAATGAACACTCTTTTTCATGCATTTTATACATGGCTGATGCTCACATAAAACAAAAAACTGTCAGAATGCAGGAACATGTAGTTGTGTGCCTGCAAGCTGAAACCATCCTGGAGTAAACCTGCTTCCACTTTGTGACTGAGTCTGATTGATGAGTGATAATTAATGAGCAGTACCATATGATGAGTGGTGACATTCTTTTGCTTTTGTTTCTTTTAAGGAAAATAAAATGCAAATTTTCGTACATGTATTTCATCATTTAAATATATTACAATTTATAGTGTTGGATCCAGACTTAGACACAGTTTGCTCAGGATTTTTTATAATTTAAGCTATCCCAAGTTAACTGAATAAGAGAACATGAGCATAAACAACCCAGACCTCCAGGTTCACACATCGTGAAACAACTCAGAAATGAGAGTATACAATGAGCGTGACACTCACATATTCCGCTTGTACGCAGGAACCACCACTGGTATGTAAACCAGATCTTTGAGTAAAAAGGTAAAGATTTCCCCTTGACATTAAGTCCAGTCATGCTTGACTCTAGGGGGTGGTGCTCATCTCCATTTCCTAGCCAAGGGAGCCAGCGTTTGTCCGCAGACAGTCTCTGTGGTCATGTGGCCAGCATGACTAAACACCGAAGTGCATGGAATGCTGTTACCTGCCCACCGAAGTGGTACCTTTTTATCTACTTGCATTTGCATGCTTTCAAACTGCAAGGTTGGCAGGAGCTGGGACGGAGCAACGGGAACTCACTCTGTTGTGCAGATTCGAACCGGCGACCTTTCGATCAACCAGCCGAGCAGCACAGCAGTTTAAACCACTGCGCCACCTGTAGACCTATTAAAATTAGTGAAACTTAATCTTGATTTTAATGGGCCTGCTATAAGTAGGACTAAAGATGCTTACAGATAAAGGGATCCTAGCACTACCACTATGGACATTCTGAAGTTATTCCATCTTTCCTTCTTAACAAATTTTCTACAATAAGGAAAAAGTAGTGGGAGAATATGTAAATCTACAAAATTCCACGAATCAGGCATAGAGGTAGCATGATAACAAGCCTAATCTGAAACACAATGGGTCTGAATGAAGCCTACTGTTCTCTGAACCTATATTTTAGCTGATATCTTTTGCTTGAGAAATCAACATGAAACTCTGATTTATAGGTTGGTGTTCAGTTCATTAGAGCAGGGGTGGGCAGGACACTGCACCAAGGCCACATGTGATGCTTTTACTGCCTTCTTTCACTAAAATGGCATCATTGGAAAAATAGGAGCATTTTTGCAGGAAAAGTAGGTGTAGAGGGAATATGCACCTTGTTTGGAAGAAGAATCATGCTCCCCGAAGCCTCCTGGTTGTGCGGATTGCTTGGAAACAAGCTGCACATTGTCCACATGCCTTGTTTCCCTCAAGATTGCATCAGTTAGCCAGACAAACATCTGCTGAAGTATATTTTCTTTTGCTATGGAACTCTTTGTTTAACCCACCTACTTACAGGGGACCATGGTTCAGTAGCAGAAGTTCCCATGTCCAAGGCCTAGTCAATGCAAGCCAAGAATCAAACAACAAGTGATGAGATTCTACTCCTCAAGCATCTGGCAGAGAGACCTTGAGGCACTGGAAAGATTTTGGCAGAGTAGAATACTGGGCTGGGTTAGAATACTGAGCTTAGGCATCGAATACTGAGCTTAGGCATAGTCTGACCTAAGGAAGCTTTCTATGTTCCTACAAAGCAGGACATGAAAATACCTAAGTTTTCTAGCTCTTGCATGGTATTTAAACCAGGCAGAGAATAATGTTCTTATCTTAGCCAAGGATTTTATCACCACATGAACCAATCTGCAAGGATTTCCAGTAGCAGACTTGTATAACTTTATAACGTATGATAAAAGTTTACAGAGAGCCAGGAATAGAGTCAACTGTGTTGGCCTGTTCCCGAAACTGATAACCATAGTTTCTGAGTTAGGGGAAAATAATAACTGGAAGACCTCTGGGGGATGGGGGTGTTCTACTCATTCATGCAACTAGAAGAGGGAAACAGCTGTATGTGTGGTCACAATGCTTATTCATACCTCATTTTATGGATTATGGACATGATAACAATGAGCCCTTGGGTGGCTTAAATGATTAAGCACTGTGCTTAATTACAGTGCTTACTCAATGCTTAACTCAGTTACATTGATTGCCAATCAGTCAGTCATAGCAAGGTTAATGATGAACATCTTTGACAGTAACTTCATAATCTATTGCATGGCCTTCAGGCAGATCAGGATTAGGTCCATGCAAATGCTAACATGATAAGGAGAAAATTGTTCATGGGGGGTTTTGTTACAAAGTTTCTCTTTCTCCCTGGAGTATTCAAGTACATTTTGAAAGTGTAAGGCTGCAATTCTACATGGGAATAAGTATCATTTAAGTCGCTGGGACTTACATCTGAGTCAACATGCATTCACATGCACTCTGGCAAACAAAATGATAGTTACCTGTTAGAGACCTTTAATTCAATATATTAAAATCCAGTTCTGTTAATTAAAGAAGCTAGTTTGAAAAGTGAATAGAAGTGAGCTTGCTTGCACTTTGTGCTACATGAAAGTCCATCTAAACACTTCCAGGCCTGTAAAGTGAATTTGACACATACTAGGTTCTTTTCCCATAGCATAGGCCAGATCAGTTTCATATTCAAGTCTTCTTTAATGAATGAGAAGAATAAAGTGCATTTTTTCCTTCATATTAAAATGCATTGTAATATGATCGAGCTGTATATTTTAAAGTAATGCTTGGATAATTTAATCTGATTTAGGCCTATGTGCTTAAATGGAACTGTATTTCCTTTCATTTCGTCACTGGTGAAAAGAATACCAGTGCCTTTGGTAGAAACAGGAAGTTCAGGTATCTTATACTTCCTGTCTCCATGGCAAAACATGTGTCAGTTCTGAAGTATATAGCCACACACATTGTAATACAAGCAGATATTATTTAACACATATCCCAACAATGACTAAACTAGAATTTAAGCTGAGGATGATCAAAAATAAATTTTATCCACAGTAAATTTACTTAACAAGTGTCCCCCAGAAAAGGCCATGTTATTTTCATGGTTTTTAACCTAAAGTTCTTTCAAACAAGGCTTTTTTGTGCCATTCCCCTGTCTCATTCAAATAATTTTACATAATATCCAGACAAAACCATCTTCAACAGAGACACAATTTATCACTGGATCTTGTACCTCTTTCTTTAAAAAAAATCTGTTAAGGAAAGAAAAGTAGAAAACGAGATAGTGCCCCCTGATTTGGATCAATAGCAACACCTATAGGCATACAGCTGGTTCCCATGAGGCATTTTCTTTTATATATAGCTTACATACAGGTAGTCCTGGCTCAAGCTTGCACTGCCGTGTAGCATAGGTAAACCAGGTGAACATACATACAGTAAACAGTGCATTTCCAGCCAGCAGAAATTTTATCTATGATTGGCTATTTCACCAGTTACATTGTCCATGAAGGATCAGAACTATTTACTTCAGGTGAAAACATTGTATGTGAATGAGCCTTTTGGATTGTCATTTTTATTGATCCATGTTGAAAATAATGCCATGGCAGGAACGTATGTCACAGAGTTGATCAATACATTAGGAAACATCTTGATGAATTGATCAGTGAGATGATCCTTTGTTTATCTTTATAATTTCAAAAATTGTTAGACATGTGAACTTGAATTATCTTTCCAAATTAGTGATTTAAAGTCCATGCAGTTTCAGAGACTAATTTATATTATGCAGTTATCGTAAAAAGATAATATAAAACCAACTGAAAGAAAAACACTGAGCAACTCCAGTTTGGTGAATACAGGATTCTGAAATGAAATAAACATTGCTGTAGGGTTACAGCTTGAACAAATAGGCAATTGTTAATTCCCTTATCAGGAAATACTCTGAAATGTTTACAGTTCCTTTATGCTTTAGCAGCAATCTCTCATTTTGCTAGCATACATAATGCAAGATATAATCTGAAGAATTAGGTAAGCTTTGCTCCCTTTCTCATGCATTAATCCTTGCCTACATCTTTCATTGCTTCATTTTTGTGTCATGACCTTCATCTTAATGCTTAAATATGGACTAAAAGAAAAAGTTGTTTATGTGTCACAGACACCTGTACCTCTTCCTTTCCAGAGTGATGATGTACTTTCCCTGTTTAACAGTTATGTATTTTCACGGCCAAGGCAAGGTAAGAAATAACATTGTCTTATTTCTTCTAATAGTTGTTATGCTGGTCAAACCTTTTACTTATCTCCATAGAGAGTCAAATCTTACTTGATGTCTGCACTGAGTATTTCTTCAACTCCCTCCATGGAGGCCTGATTTAAGCTTTGTAAACTTAAATGTAGTCATACATGAATTTGGTCACATTAGTCCCTTGTATACTTTACAAGCCTGTTTTGTCTTAACTCCACTTCTTGGCAGACTTGATCTTTTCCTTATTGCTTGCTAATTGTTTTTCCAGTGCTTTTCTTTCACTTTGATATATTACATGGCTTAACATGACACAGCTCCTCATAGGTTGTTCTAGGGTTGTACCCACCAGATCAGCATTCTGGTTGGGTGATCAGAGTTCACACAGCACTAATTAGAACTTCAAATGTTTATGGGACTCTTTCAAGGATTTCAGTAAAGACAAAGGAAAAATGATTATATCATATGCCTTAGTGCAAGCTCAGGCAACTTGGAGAGGTCAATCCCCACAGGTAGAGGACTGGGAATAGAATAGAAGAAATAAAAACAAAATGGCATCTTAAAAGAGTCAGATTTTGTTTGTTTGTTTGCTTGCTTGCTTGTTTGTTTGTTTGTTTGAAAGATCAGTGCTACTCTTTTGCAATGCCAAAGCAGCTGCTGAGCTCAGTTCTTTTTGCAGTTATCTTTAGAAGGAAGGAAAGAAAACAAATTTAGATTTTTTTGTGGGGAGGCACATGCAATCTCCGGGGAAGGCCAAGGGTTGCAGACACTGTGGGGTTGCAGGGACACCATCAAGCCCACTCTTGTTTTAATTTACTATAATTGCAGTTGGTTAAAACAACAGCAAAGTGAGGAATGTATTGGATCTGCTACTTTATTTTTCTGAAGATTTCCATATTGATGTCCAACTGCCTTAGTGATGGTTATCTAAAGATCTTGATATCTTTTCTTGCAATGAGATGTGCATCCCAGTCTTATGCTCCTTCAGAAGGATTGCACAAGCATTTGTGCATTTAACTGCTTTAATTTTTTTCTCCTGACAAGTAAATTCAAATTAGACAAAATATAGGTCCCATATAATCCTCTTCAACAGTGGAAATACGCTGTCAGTGTCAAAAACCACATCAGCCAGATTATTGTAGCACCAATATGAGAGCTTGTTCAGAAATACTTCAGATTAATTAGTCAGTTCAGCCAATAAGATGATTCATGTGTTCTTTTTTCAAGTGGGAATCTTTGGGAGAATTAACAGTGGCCCTGCCCAGAAACTTTTAATATGTATTCAACCATGACCAAAGTGGAGAAAAGTGGGAAGAAAGGAGTTAGGGAATAACAAATGAGAAATGAAGATGGAGTTGGGAAGTAGTTAGTTAACAATGGAAATGCAACAAAAAGGAACCAGGGACTCTGCCAGAAAAGGTTTTGCTGAAGAAGTAGAGCGAGGTCCTTTCTACATGAGGCATTTATTATGGCCTCATCATTTGCTCATCCATGGTAGCTTATGGGTGCCTTATACAATGTTGTCTTCCCCCCACGGCCTCTCCTGTGCTTTGCAACTGTTTTAATCCCTTTTTAAATTTTGTATATCCCTGAATGAGTGGCATGAGCCTTTGTGTATTCAAGCAGTTCTGCTCTATTATAGTACCATTTAGTGGTAACATAAAGGAACATATAGAAAGGCAGAGAGGGAGAGAGAGAGAGAATGTGTGTAACAAAGCTGCTCATAATCCTGCAAAGGAACTGGAAGCAAAGGTCTCAGCAAAGCAGTAGGTTAAAAGCTTCTTGTAGAAAAGCAGAATGGCTTGGCTAACAGAGGGCCCTGTTTGGAACAGAACGCCAGAGACAAAGATGAGAAAGGCAACAAAGAGACTTACTGTTTGGGAGTTCATACTTTAAAGATAGGAAGAACGGGAATATCCAGATCACAAAAGATGTGGTATTAAAATATGCTCTGCTGTTCCATGTACAGATAGTCAGAGGGAAGCTTTGCCCATGGATACAGAGGTCTACGAGAGTCCTTATGCAGATCCCGAAGAAGTAAAAGCTAAAAATGTCACCCTTGATAGAAATTTGCTGACCCTGGAAGAACATGAACTTGGTTCTGGTAATTTTGGCACAGTAAAAAAAGGAACCTATGAAATGAGAAAGTAAGTAAAGTTTGAAATGCTGCTTTATTGCTCTTCCTCCATTTTAACTCTTACCTATTCTTGTTGTTATACGTCTTTTGGAATTGTTATTAAGTGCTTTAAACCTGTTCAGTCCTCTTTTGCCACCCAGTGGAGCTCTTTAGGATTGTCTAGAGCCTACTTCATCCTGGCTCCTTGGACATCTTAAAGTCTTCTGAGGCCTTCTACAATATATTTGCTAAGTGTTTCCGGGATAAAATCTCTTGCATCCAGGAAACTTCAGGATTTATTCAGTGTTATTGCAGTTGAATCAGGCAGAATATCCAGCAAACTGTCATCTGGTACTCTTTAAACTAGAACCCTGCCATACACTCTACATGCAGCTTGTACAATATACAGTAGCCAGATTAATAACAGGGACCAGATTAGTAACAGGGACGTATTTTCAATTCCATCCCACTTGCGTGGTCTGCCGAAATGCTTCTCAGCCCAGTCCAAAATGGGCTGATTTTAACCAATTGGGACTGCAATATCTAATCTAATTCCTCTCCCAACCTACCAATACAATATGATCAGAATCTGGGGACTGCCTCCAGTTGCCATCTCCAAGAGAAGCACAGTTGGTAGCAACAAGGTGAATGGCCTTCTCAGTGGCAGTTCCCCAGTTTGGAACAGGCTCCCCACTGAAGTTAGTCTGGCTCTAACTGTAATATCTTTTCAGTGCCGGATTAAAAGGGCATTTAATTAATTTTATATTATATTGGCTCAGTATGTCAATCGTTTAACATCTTTTGATTTCATTCATGTAAGCTACTGTAGCTTTTTAAATTTGGCTTAAAATTTGAATTTTAAACATTGTATTGTTATTTTCATGACAATGTTATTATTATCTGTATTTTATATTGTATTTTTAATGTTTTTTATCTGCCTTTGTAATCTGCACCAAACTTCAGCTATGGGTGGTATTGAAATAGTGTTAATAATAACAATAATATGACGGTTTCCTTTTACACTTTAAAAGGAATGTGCTCCATCAAATTACTAAGATTAGTTTGCTTATAATCTACATACTCATTCATTAATTTGAAATGTATATAAAGTAGTTTTCATTCAGTAATTAAAAATGAAAATGGACCATATGCACTTTTACTTAGTTATCCTGTACATTAAATGTTACTTAGTACACTTAATTACTTAAATTTTCATAGATATTTTCATAGAATGTCAGCTAGGCAACTAGCTGTGTTTACTTAGAAACATAATCCTATATGTATTAAGTCAGAAATCAGACTCATCTAATCGAAGTGGGCTTGCTTTAGGTAAGTGGTTATATTTAAGTACTTTTTGCATGTAAAGGTGAGTGGATTTGTGGCTGTCAGAAAGAAAGGAAGAAAATACAGCATTTCCTCTCTTGATCTGATTGGGTGTCTAGGTAATAACCTGTGTAACTGACAGAGAAATTTCTCCTGTGCCTGTCCCCCTTTTTTATAAAAGGTTTAGCTGTGAAAGGACTGAGGGCCACCTCTGGCCCAGCAAAGTATATTCTAAGGAGCTTTGCTAGACTGGATGCAGCACAGAAGCTAAGCAGTGTAGCCTCTCTATCTTCTATTAACTAGATTATGGAATAGACAGAAAAAGTGCCAAAGAATTAAGAATACTTAACTGCACTGCATATAACTAAGTTGCTTCGAAATTCGTTTGCAGGGGAAAGAAGACAGTAGCTGTGAAAATTCTCAAGAATGAAAACAATGATCCAGCCTTAAAAGATGAACTGCTAAGAGAAGCAAATGTAATGCAACAACTAGATAACCCATATATTGTCCGAATGATTGGTATATGTGAAGCTGAATCCTGGATGTTGGTAATGGAAATGGCTGAACTTGGCCCCTTGAATAAATATTTGATACAACACAGGTATGCTTGCTTGCTTGCTTGCTTGCTTGCTTGCTTGCTTGCTTGCTTGCTTGCTTGCTACAAATGATAAAACAAATTAAACTGTGTAGATACCACTTGACATAATAGGATCTATGTGGTTTACATAAGAATTATCTACAATATAATTTTAAAGTCAGTATAAAAATAATGCAAGAAAATGAATGCACACAAACATCACAGAAACAGCAAAGCATAACAGTGCAATTAGGATTGGGAGGGACCCTTTCAGAATCTGTCCCTCTAGCATCCATAGACTTGTTCTCATGCTCAGTCTAGTCAGGCCAAGAGGATGTCCATGAGCACCCAAGCTGTGCAACTGGCAACCTTCCCCATCAGGTGCAGTCACCCAAAGAGCAGCTGCAGAATGCGCAAGAGGGGCATTGTGAGCGGTCATGCCAGGCACCATTCCTGGTGGCCTATCTTCTTCCCTGTCCAGTGCGGCCAATGTCAGCAGCAGTGGGCACAGAACAGAGGTGCTGTGAGCAGTTGCGCCAGCCTGTTCTCCGCCTGACATAGCAGTGCCAGATGTAGAAAGGTGCTGCTTGCCCAATGCATGGGACTTGATTCCTGGCAGGTACCCTGCAAACACTGGATGTGCTTGCCAGGAATTCTGACTCTGGGCCACTGCAAAGCAGACTAGAGTCTGGGGAGCTAAGCACAGGGAAGCCAACAGACAAAGTATTGTCAACTACCTTGATGCTGACCCTTCATGGCTAATGTCTAATAAGGAAGGGATACCCAGCTGGGTCCAGAAAGTTGTAAATTCTTTCATTGGAGGGAGGGAGGGATTATTAGGACACTTCTGAAGCAGCTTAACATAAAGCTGAATGAAGAAACAACAGGTAGCCGGCAGGCACTTGAGCAGGTGATGGCCTGTTAATTCCAGGCACCCTTGAATTTATTTATATATATATCATATATATATAAATAAATATATATATATCAACAGGGCCCCTCTCTCGATATAGAGCCTGTTGATTATCTTGCATCTCTCAGCAGCTTTCAATACCACTGACCACAGTATCCTTCTGATCAAGTTGTCCTGGTTGGGAAGTGGTGACATTGCATTGAAGTTCTGCCCCTACTCGGATGGCCTATTCCAAAAGGTGGTGCGTGAAGGATTTTTGCTCTCTGCTATGAGAGCTATGCTATATGTTTCCACAGGGCAATATTCTTTCCCCTGTGCATTTTCATCATCTACCTGAATCCTCTGGAGGAGGTTATCCAGAGGTATGGACTGATGTGTCATCAGTAGATGACATCCAGTTCTTTTCCATCAAATCCAGGTGAGACAGAGACTGTTCTAAATTAGTGACACTTCCATTGTGGAATGAACTTGTCAGAGAGGTGATGTGATGCATGCATTGTGTTCTTTTCAGTGCCAAGTGAAGACCTTATTTTTCCAGACTTTTATTTTTTTCCGTTTCTTGTTTTATGTCTCTCCTGCATTTTAAATCTCCTTGCATTGCTGCTAGATTTTATTCTGGGTTTTACTTTAAATTTTTTTAAATTAGAGTATAAAACTATTGTGCCGTACTTCATGCTTCTAATTGTGAACCACGCAGAGTATTTAAGCTGCTGAGCAGCAGTACAGAAGTGTAAATAAATAAAATGTCTGCCTAAGAGATGCATGCTCATCAGAGGAATGCTGGATCAAACCAAGGGTCCCCCTGATCCACCTTTCTGTTCACAAAGGGGCTAACCAGCTGTCTGTAAGATACTCACAAGAAGGACAGAAGTGCCATTTACCCTCCCACCTATGTGCCCCAACAATTGGTGTACAAAGACATATTGCCTTTGGCACTAGAAGAATTCTATTGCCCTCAGGACTATTGATAGCCTTATTCTCCATGAATTTGCCTAATCCCCTTCGATAGCCATCCAGATTGGTAGCCATAGAGCTGGTTCACTACATTTAATGGCAGCAGATTTGAAAGTTCAACTCTCAAAGCCAATTTAGTTGGGACATTTTCCAGGTAACTTTATTCCTTTCAGTTCTCTACTACTGGCTGACTATCCTCTCCTTGTTGAAGATGCATCTCACCCTAGTCTTCAGGACAAATTGAACTTTAATAACTTGAATTATATACCAAAAAAGATTTCCTATTATCATTACATATTGGGTCTAATATATCCTATGATATCATATATGATAACCATTGGGACTGGGGGGTCCTTTATTAAGAAATACAGGCATATAATAGGTTTGTCTTCATTCTTAAGAAGTATAAGCACACAGTGGAGCTGTAAAGTAGGCATATATTTATGTATATATCTAAACCCCAACCCTCACAGTCATGTAAGAACAGACATACTGCTATGAAGCCCAGTTAAAATACAATACAACTGGGTAATGAAATAATGAGGAATGAAAAGGTCTTTCTTTCTTTCTTTCTTTCTAAAAGAGATGTCACAGAAAAGAACCTCATAGAGCTGGTTCATCAAGTTTCCATGGGAATGAAATATTTGGAAGAAAACAACTTTGTACACAGGGATTTAGCAGCAAGAAATGTTCTGCTGGTTACACAACATTATGCCAAAATCAGTGACTTTGGACTGTCAAAAGCTCTTGGCTCTAATGATTATTACAAGGTAATATTTCACACTTTAACTCCTCTTAACTGAGATTTCTCATCATATTGTCAGGGTGTATTGTGATATTTATTCAGGACACACTTTCTGCTACAAACTCATTCAGAGATAAAAATAGCTCGGACTATTTCTTCTTGCAAATCTCTATAGTTAGTCCTTTTAAAACATGGTCATGCTGTAGCTTGTTTTATTTATTAAATGTATGTGCTGCATTTCAGTATAAAATATCAGGGGAATGCTAGTATGACATTTTTCTTGGAACACACATTCTGGTAAGAACGAAACATACTAGCCATAACTGCTGGGAGCTGAGCAAAGCAAGAAGCCAGCTATGCCTTATCTGCTCAAGTGAGAGTTTGCCTCCAATTGACATAATTGATTCACAGCCTGGTGCTGCAGTGGCGAAAGTGACCTATGGCAGTGGCTGGCTTTCCACTCCCTACTGCAGATGCATCTCATCCTAATCCTTCAGCACAGACTGAACAAGAATATCCCAAAAATGTTTCCTATTATTGTTGTAGGCCGTGGCAATATAATATAACTAATTGTCTTCTTTGATGGTCGTGGGGATCATTCTAGGCAGAACATTATGGGAAATGGCCAGTCAAGTGGTATGCTCCAGAATGCATGAACTTCTTCAAATTTTCAAGCAAGAGTGATGTTTGGAGTTTCGGTGTATTAATGTGGGAGGCTTTTTCTTATGGACAAAAACCATATAAGGTAGGCATATTTTGTTTTTAACTACTGAACTTTCCTTCCTAGCCCTTAAGCATTGACCTATAAGTGATTTAGTTTGGCAAAAGAGAAATCCTACATGGAGATCATTCAAATCTGTCCATTACTGCATCTCTTTGAGAGAAAAATAATCTAGAAATGGTGCAGCAGTACATATTGGTTGCATGGGTTGGAGGGGTTGGTGGTCAATTACGTGTGGTAAAGATGGCCATGCTGTTGGTTACCACTCATGACATAGGGCATGGAAATGGTCATCAGGCAACCCAGCTGCTGGCTGGTTCTTGATCCCAGCTTGAGGTAACAGAGGAAGAAAAGGGCTCTTGGGGTTCCCATCATGGCAGAAACTATTTGTATCCACCTCCCCAGCAACCTGGGTGACCAGCAGTTTTGTCAGCCCTCAGGTTGGCTAAAGCTTTCCAGTCCTATCCCGAGAGCCCATTAAGGGAACCCCCATCTTTTGGGGACTAGAGTGCCTAACCCAACGTACCCCTTGGAATGGATCTGGACCAATACCTACCATGTGCAACACGATTCTATTGTAACAGAAAACAATAGTAAAGCTTTGTTTCATGCAAACGTATTGCTACAAAGAAGATGAAAACCTTGAGGCCTAACAGCCAGTCCTGTCTATAGCTACCCCTTCAATTGGGTACTAAAATTTGTCCATAGCTGTGCAAGAGTTAAGGAAAGCGTTTTAGGAATGTCTGGAGCTGCAGTGATCAAAGCCACATAGAGGCTTCTATTATATGCCCTGGAAGCAGAAGGAATTTTCCTCTCTTTGGCCACCTCCCCTGAGTTCTGCCTCCCAGGAACCAAACAGCACTGCTGATTGGTACCTGGCGGGTTCTTGGCTATGCAACCTCTTGGGACAGCAATGCCCAAATGGGATTGCCACATAAGCAGGAACCTGGGTGTTGGTTGTTCCTATTGAAGGCATAGCTGATCCTGTTGTTGTTATTGTTGTTCTGTAACCGATTATCACTCTTTTTGCAGGGTATGAAAGGAGGGGAGGTTGCACAGATGATTGAAAGAGGAGAACGAATGGAAAGTCCATCAGGTTGTCCACCTGAGATCTATGAGTTAATGAAATTGTGTTGGACATACAAGTAAGTATAATGATATTCACAAGGGGTGGGTTCTGAGAAACACTGGTTGGTTTGATTCAGATTTGTTCTCACCTTTCTAGTTTTGTTTCTGTCTCCCCATCACACCCCCAGTGTTTCAACCATAAGTTATGGAGGGAGTTGGCATGTTTCTACTAATCAAATTTAAATTAAGCCCAGTTTGTCTGGATTTGGACAATTCTGCAAACAGATGTGAAAGTTTCCAAACTCTTCTTGGCATTCATACAAGAAGGGAAGATTGGAAACCTGAGCCTTGCCTAGGCTCTGAGGGTTATTTCTGAACTAGCCCACTGTGTTTCTCTTCACCTTATCAGTATACAAACCGAACCATTCCATCAATGACAAGCTATCCTAGTCATTGCAATAAGAATACAAACATAGAAACATAGAAACAGAACGAGTCAGAAGGGGCCTCCCGGGCCATCTAGTTGGACCCCTGGTTCCACCCGGCTCCGCTCACGACATGCCCACCATGTGCATGTCCAGCCTATCTTTGAACACCCTCACGGATGGGGCCTCAACAACGTCCCGTGGAAGCCCATTCCATACCCTCGAGGTCCTAACTGTCAGGAAGTGCTTCCTGGCATCTAAATGGAACCTTGGTTCCCTGAGCTTGGCTCCGTTGGAGCGCATCCTGCCTTCCTCTGCAGGGGAGAACAGGTCTCTACCCTTCTCCATGTGACATCCCCTCACATACCTGTATGTCTCCAACAGATCCCCTCTGAGTCTTCTCTTCTCCAGGCTGAAGAGACCCAGTTCCCTCAGCCTTGCCTCATATGGCATCCCCTGCAGACTGGCCACCAACCTTGTGGCCCTACGCTGCACTGGCTCTAACCTTGCTATATCCTTCCTGTAATGAGGGGCCCAAAACTGAACACAATACTCCAGTTGCGGGCACACCAGAGTCTTAGGAAGGATTTTATCACTTCACCAAATCTGTACCATAACTGAAATGGCCACTAAACCTTTGCTTCAGCTGGGTAGCTAGACCACAGCTGTCCCAGTGATAGTAGCTGAGGATAAGTGAGACACCCCTCAGAAAACAGTGGGCTATTGCATGAATGTTGGTACCTGCTTGTCCAGAATAGTCAAGGGAATTTTGACCTGTTTAGTGGAGATCTACGTATTACCCTTCCAAAGCAAGGGAACACTTCAGATGTACCTTCACTCCTGGACTTTGAGGGAAGCTCATGAACTGGCTCGGGTCTCCTAACCTCAACAAGAGAACCAAGTGGGCATCTAGATTTTGTGTTTCCACCTTATTGATCATCGCAAATTTCTTTCAAATATGGATCTTAACAGATGGGTCATATCACATCCATTATCTACTTCCTTCATGTGATTGGGGACAGGTCAGAACTGGTGGGAGCATCTATGCGTTCTCCTTCTGGCATCTTTTAGCTCCACGGCATGTTAGTTTGTGAGATTTTTTTCTTGTTTTTTGGTTAAACAGAAGCACCTATCTGTTTAATCAAAATGCTATCTTCAAAATTTGAAAACAGACTCCCAGAACATTGTTCCGTAAATGCTGTATGAGGGAGGTAGAAGACAGCCAGAAATTGCTGGACAGACCTTAAATAATAAGGAAGCAAAGAGCATTCATGCCTAACCAAAACATTTGTATCCCTTTTTCAGCGTTGATGATCGACCAGGATTTTCTGCAGTTGAGTTCAGCCTGCGCAACTTCTACTATGAAATTGCACAATAAGCATATGGTGGACTTATATTGGTGTTTAAAAAAGCAAAAACTGAAAAACAGGAAACAGCAAGAAATTCCATCTTTTTAAAACAACCTGCAACAGTTGAGAAAAAGTTTTGCTGTGGATGTGTCTTGCTACTTTTCAGAGTATGTCACACGTCAAGTAACATTTTGAAAGGGGTGGGGGGTTCTAGTCACTGTTTTGGACCTTGTGTTTTCAATCTGTTGTCTCTAGGCCAGCCTTCCCCAAACTCCCAAACTGGTTGGCTTAAGAGTCCTTTGGACTCCAGATTTCCTACCCAGCAGAGCCGGTGGCTGAGACTTCTGGGTGTTGCTGTCCAAGAGTGCCTGGAAGGTGCAAGGTTGAGGAAGGCTGCCCTGGCCTGATACGGAATTTGTCAGGGTAACTCAGTGCTCCTGCAGGCTATTCCCAGGACTGTTTCCTACTTCCGAATAAGATCAAGAGATATGCAGTGTTTAGCTTTGTTCTTGCTCTTAATGCAATATTAATACTGCCACCTACCTTGAGTCTCTCAAAGCAAGGTTTGATTCTGCAGTGTGTTTCATACAACATACTACATCTTCTTCCTTGAACTTTGTGACTTAGGCAGTAATCCTAAACACATTTTCTACAGAGTAACTCCCACTGACTGACACCTGAATATATATGGTAAAGATTGCCATGTAAATCAGTTTCACAACAAGAAAGAATAGATGAACAAACACTGGTTCAATCTTAGTAGTATCAGTTGCTATACCCAAAAGCCAAGGGTAGTCCCTGACCACTGTATCATTTAGAAGAACTGTATGTTTCAGCCCCACCCTGTAGGCTGCTAAAAATACTTGTATGAGAAGATATCCCAACGTGGTAATTTGAAAACCCATTGCTGGATACATCTATCCAATTGCACACATCAGCAGGTACCTGCTGCACATCACAGGAGTAATTGGCTCTGGCAGGGAAAGCCTGGGTGTACTTGAGTTGATGAATAAATATTGTACCTACCACACAAAAATGCTTTTCAGTTCTTTCCCCTCCCCATACATTGTCTGTACGATTTAAATTGGCCCTCACAACCTGAGCTAGTTCATCTCTGTTATGCCTGCTGGCAGATAAAACTCCTTTGGATTTCCATTCATTGCCACTGGATTTAGGATGCTTCCAGATGATGTTTTTGTTGTACAATCAGCCTGCATCATTTCATGAACTGTTACAGAGGCGTGGATTCCCAGCATCCTTGTCCTCCATTTGTAGCCCTTGTGTGCTTTACAATGAATTCTTATATATTTTTCTATCTGTTTTCTTACTGCAAAAAGTCTGTTAAGCAACAAATATGAGGAATTGCATTATGTCTAGGGATGTATAAATTCATCCCATGTTCAAGCACCTTTTGTTCCATAGTCAGATCACTGGTGGAATCAGATTTAGTGCAAATGCATTTGTACACATTTGTGAAAATCCAACTTCTGAAAATGTGCAGTTCTGCTCAAAATGCTCAAGAATGTGCATTTGCGTACTTTGGTCTATGGGGATGTTAGATTTTTGGTTGATGTGAGTGTTTTTAATTTAACTTTTTCTTTGACTAAATTTGCATAAAATTACAGAAAGTGGGGAAAAAACAGACAAGAAGTCTTCAGATTCTGTGTGATTAGGAAAAGCTGGTCCACTACAGAATCTGTGAGCTGGCGTCATAGAAATCTACACTTAACTGCATCCAGTGTGGATTTTCCTGACATCCCTAATAAGCCATTTGATCGGTATCACTGCATTCTCTCTGCCTGGAAGTACCTTTGGTAGGTTGATCTAGGATTGTAGCCTTCTGGACTGTCTGAGTGTCTGCATGACCTGCCTATAAGCATTGCTGGATCCATTTTGCAGCCCTCTGTAATTTTCTGATAGACTTTGTACTTGGGATGACAAAACTCTACGAGTTTTAAAAGAATACCAATTGTATCCAGTTAGCCCAACCATAATTGCAGCCCTATGTCCTGACCTGAAGTATTAAGAATATGAGGAGATTAAATTATATTACAGCCATATGGGAGTTTTTTAGGTAATAAACCATACATCATTCTGAGGTGTACTTAATATTCTGTATATTTCCTTATGAATGTACATGATTATTAATGTGTATTCTATAATATTTGAACTGAATAGCATTTGGAAGATTGAATAAGCAGTGCTAAATTATACTGGTTTTCTATTTTTATATGTTTTTCAGCAATCATAATAGATGGATGCGAGTGTTTTATTTGTATCCATGAAAAAATGAAATGCTGTTTCTCTATGGGAAACTGAAACCATCACTGTATAATTAAGGAGATTAGTGTGAAAAACATAGTTTCTCAGTGGGAAGAAGTTAAATATTCAGACATTTGTTATGCACACATAGATGATATATAAATATAGTACATCAGATTTGTATAAAAGCTTCCCATCTCATTCCGTATGATAACAGCTAAAATTCATGTTTTCTGCTTCTGAAAGTTTGATGCAAGTAGCTAAGATGAAGGAAAGAGAGGTGTCTATTTCTTGCTTACCTTAGCATTTTTAAAGGGATTGTACCTGAAAGATATTTCTGTTAAATCATGTTTGCAATAAAATCCTAGAATTCAGTTCAGGATAGTTTTCAAAACTAAGCTATACTGTGTATTACAGATGGGACAAATAATGATAAGTGTGAAGCTGCATTTCTCGTTACACAAAATTTATATTGCTATGAAAAGACAGGTTGATTTGATGTAGAGTCTAATCTCCAGATGTCTCCTACTTTTACAGTGGTTCAGCAAGGTGTCAAGACACCACATTTCCTTTTCGCCTCATTAATAGAAAAGGAATTGAATGGGAGGACCCTCTTCCCAAACAGATAGGTATACAAACATAGGTTCACATATGGTCATCACCAGCTGCATCTTACTGGAATACTTGCCAAACAGTCTTTAAATATAAATGCATACATGAGCACAAGATAAAAGGAGAGGAGCTCCAGTTATCTGCATCCTGAGCTTCCTAACAGATGTGCTTCTTTTACCACCACCACCACCAGATGCCACAAATATGGAGGATTGCTTTGCAACAGCAATAAATGGGAAAATCAGTATATTTTTAGATGCAAGCAATGCTATAGAAGGCAAGAACTTCCAGCACTGTACTTTATGAATATACCATATTAATTATTGCATTTTTAAAATGAAGTTCTGTTCTACCATCCACTGATGTGGACTGAAAATGTTTCCATTGTATACACCCATTGTCTACACTCTGGTTTTTAAAAACAAACATCTATTTGCTATTTTTTCTAGCTGGTTGTCTTTCTTGTTCTAGTTTTTCAGGTTCTGTGCTCAGTACCATTTTGTATCACAAAAACCCCTGCAGGTGGTGATGGAATTGTGTCATGAATATTGTATTCCACATTTGTATGATTATCATTGCTTAGACTATGTTCATTATTCAAGATTAATATGACCAGCAGCTGCCCAGGCCTTCCCAACTGACTGATGAAGCACCTATAATACAATATGTGATTGCCTCAGTTCAAGTGTAGGGTTAGGGTTAGGGACAAATAATTAGGTGAGGCACAAATAACTAGGAACTTATTTCTCCAGAAACACTCTGCATAAAGCCCAGAGTTGTGTTGTGTATTTTATGTGTGAATGCTGAATACATGCAAGATGTGGTAGGTACGCAATTCAACTACTTGATAACTTTAATGAAACGACTACAACTATATACTGACAACATGTGGGCAATGCCTGAAAACAGCTCAAAAGCCAGAGAGCTGACTAGAAACATGACAAGTCCGAAATAGCCTTTCCTAGGCTTACCCAAAGATAACATGGATGGATCCACTTGCAGTGTAACAGGCACTCCATCACTGCGGCAGTGAATGCTTTCCAGAGGTTGGCCCAAGGGCTACTGAGTCTCCCTCCCTCCCTGTCTTGAGGAAAATCAGCAAATATGCAGAGAAATCAACAAAACAAAGCAAATGTAGTCCCCCCCCCCCCCCCTCCTAGGAAAATTTTAAAAAAGGTGCAGGTTACAGAATTTAGCCTGATACAGACTTTATTCGTTTTAGGAAGAAAAAGTCCCAAGAAGAATATGAATGCAAGGGTGTGGGGCTTCCTTGTCATTTTCTACAGGCCATGGCAGCTGGGGTCATTGGAATCTATCCCGACATACCTGGGCAGCATCTGGTTAAAAACAAAGACTATTCTACCCTAAATTACTGAAGTTACCTTTGCTATTAAGACTTTCCTCTTCAGTATATGGGCTTTATTTCATAAGCAGTACATTCCTCTGATGCTGCTGATGCTTGCTGGTATAATGTCATGATTGCAGCAGCAAAAGGGAAAGCGGAACAATAAGAGTTCGAATGAGATAACGTACTGTTTGTGCCTGCTCCTCAACAGCACAATCACAGAAAGCCCGTAAACAACCACCATGTTGTCAGGTAGACAGGATCACAAAGAGAAGGGAAGACTGGGTGTTCCAGTTGCATTACCAAAACCTGCTCCAAACCTGTTGTTACCTTAGGTATTCATAAAAACTCTGTGGGCTCCCAGCCAAAGAGTTCAAAGTCTACTAGGAGGAATGAGACTCGCCAAAATACTACAGACAACATTGGTAAGGCTTCTTTGAACACATGTCGCTTCTTTGCACAGGCAGCAACCCTGCCTGTGCATAGGAGCATCTGGGGAACTTTGGAAGATGAGAAAGTCCGTCACATAAGAAGGTACTGCGCTCAGTCTCTAAAACTACAAGTCCAAGAGTTTACAGGGACCACATGCTGTCTTCCAGGAGAGAAGGTGGAGCAGCAGCTCACTGTTGAGATTGTGCCCAGTCCTCCTCCAATGTAGCTTCTCAACAATATTAGCATATCTTACAAGATCTGGACATTATTGTGCAACATCCTCAAGCAAGATCTACAATTTAAGAAGCAATAAAATAACTGACATATAAATAATCTAGTCAAGGTGAATAATATCCAAGAGGTCTGATGAAGTAACATCTGTGTAAGCTACAAACAAGTCATTAAGCAAAAGAAAAGAAATCATGTGAAATCCTATCATTCAATACTAGAAATAATCAAATATGTGTAGGCCATAGGTTTTCTTCAGTTGTTTAGTATATAAAAAGGTATATGAAAAATGTTTAAAAGATTTGTATGCACATTTCAATTTAACCACCTTATACCTGTTGAAAATATAAAATGTTGCAGTACTTACACCTGCAAAAATTAAAAATAAATTTATTTTTTTAAACTGCTTCCTGAATATATAATCCATATATGTCTATTAAATGTATGTTTTAAAAATTAACCAGACACAAATTAATGGAACTTGCCAAACCATAAATAATGCACATATATGCAAAGGCATATCTAAGTATTGTGAAACTGAAAGGGGCACCAGTATTCCTGAAACCAAATTCATGAAAGGAAACTTACCCTTTGGAAAAGAGTTTACAATGCACAGTTAAGTTTACATAGATATACAATAAGGTACTTCTAGGGGCCTATAAGCTGTCCTCAAAAATTAGAAACATAGAAATAGAGTGAGTCAGAAGGGGTCTCCCAGGCCATCTAGTCTGACCCCTGGCTCCAGCTGGCTCCACTATGACATGCCCACCATGTGCATGTCTAGCCTGTCGTTGAACACCCTCACCGATGGGGCCTCAACCGACTCCTGTGGAAGTCCATTCCAAGTAGAAGGCCTGCATTTTTCTTTGAGTGCTAGATTGCAATCACAGGCAGCTTCCTGCTTCTACATTAGGATACATTTTTTTGTTTGATATGATTGGCAATTACACACATTTTTTTTCTTCATGGTAACAGTCATAAAGTCCAAGATGAGCTTCTCTGGGTCTCTGGAACTAGCTGAAATTCCTTCTCCTCTCCCGTGACTGGCAATTATAAATCAGCAGAACTCTTACACATTCTTTATGTTCAATATAATCATTTGTTGTTGTTATGAACAATTAAGTCATCTTCAACTTCTGCCAACCCTACAAATGAAAGCCCTCCACAATGTCCAGTCCATGACATGGCTTAGATATTAACTGAAAAATGTAAAGAATGTATTTGACCGACAGATGGTGCTCTTTGAATATATATCACTTTTCAGTACTTGGTTATTCTCAGTGTTACATTGTGTTTTTTGTTTTGCTTGTGAGCAGCAAATTCTCAGCAGAATCACAACTATTTTATCTAAGTGTCCTGCAGCATCAGTCCTTGATTGGCTGTGCTTAAATAGCTTGATTAAGGTGGATGCTTGCACAGTTCAGGCTGCTGTGGAAAAAGGCTCTTAAGAGTGGGCTGCAAATCCCAAAAGTTCATCAGAACATAAAATTCAATGACAATCTGAATAATTCCACAAGACGAACTATGTATGGAAAGAGGAAACACAGCAAGAGGGAGGCGGAGGGGTACTCCAGTGAGCTCTAGCCAGCATCACCAATGGTGAAGTATGATGGGGAATTGGTGCCCAGCATCTTGCACCTTCTCCATCTCTTCTATAATTCACAACTAAACCTTTTCCTGGCAGAAAGGAGAATAGCTTGTGAGAATTTCTGCCACTTGTGCTAGAAAACTTGCCTCTGGTGGTATATGCTATGGCTTGGGGTATGTTTTGGGGGGTCCCATTTGCTTGGACCAGACCTGGTTGATGTTGACCTTAGTGCAGTGAGGATGATGGAGATAAGAGTCTCTGACAAAAATAGTGATCAACTTTTCAGCCCCCTCCCACCACCACCACCACCACCACCAACAGCAACAACAACTTTGCCACCCTTTTAGCAGGCTGTGTTTTGGTGATTTTGTCAAGCTCAAGCCAGGGCAAATGACACTAGTTGTGCTTCTTGGAGTTATTTCTCTTGAATGCATTCCATCCAAATGAGACCACACTGAGGACTCAAAGAACCAACTCCCACTCATGCCCTCCTGATTTGGCTTAATGAGCATGCCAGAATCAAGCCAGAGAGCGGGAACAGAAAATGGCATTTCCTGTCCTGTCTCTCTTCTGGGTGCAAAGCATATCAACAAGTGGCTGCAGGGGAAAGGAATAAGTTGGGGTCCATTCGTGTGTCATAAATGGTTCACAGCCTTCAATTGTCCCTGTTCAGCTGATCCCAATCCAGAGCGTAATAGTCTCATGAAGGGGAAGCAGGGCCATGCCTGTGGGCCCCATACATCCCTTGCAGCCCTGGCCCCCATCCTCACATCGGGGTGGGGGGGGTCTGCACTACTATGTGAGCTACTATTTATTTATTTAAAACATCTATATGCTGCCTATTGCATCCATGGCGTCTCTAGGCAGCTAACAATCAAACAATTAAAAACCATTATAAAAACAATAAACAACTATACATTAATAAATATAAAATCCAATATATCGATTATATCATTTTAGGGCACAAATGGGGATTAGTATAATTACTAAAAGGTTGTTTTGTTTTTTAAGGCAGGTCTTCACCTGGTGCTGAAGGGAATAAAAGGAAGGTGCCAGGTGAATCTCCTTGGGGAGAGTGTTCGAAATGCAGGGAGCAGCAGCAGAAAAGGCCCCCCTCCTCCTAGCAGCCACCCCGCTTACTTCCACAAGGGGTGGCACACACAGGAGGGATCCCTGCATTGATTCCAAAGGCTGGGTAGGCATATTTTACAGAGGACATCCAGCCATCTTTGGGAAGGGCCAGCAAAGGCATCTCAGCAAATGGTCTAGTCTGAGCCTTTGTAAATATAAAAGCCCTAAGAAGGAAGAGGGCCTTGCAGCTGATGGTCAACACTGAGCTCCTGGACAGGCACTCCATGTGGGCCACAGTCCATCCCCTCCACACTATTTCAGATCCAGTGTATCTACTGGCAGGCACTGGACAGCATGCAATCAGATTTCTTCATCTTAGTTTTGTGTATTGGGCCCTGCTGTTAACTCTTTGTTTTAATGTCTGAGTATCAAAGGTTTAACATTTTGTTTTATTATGCTGTGGACCATCCAGCCAATTTTGACTACTACCTACTAGGGTAGAAATTAAATATCTATCTCCATCTCTCTATCTCTCTATCACATTTATATATTACCCGTCAGTCAAAGTTTTCTGGGCAGTTCACAACCATTTAAACATGTTTTGAAATACAGCATAAAAACAGTGTAAAAACCAGAATGTTTAAAACTGCAGTATAAAGTAGAATTAATCAGAGGAAGGACTGGATTTCTATCTGAATTCTATTTAAATTTCTAAATGGGCAACTATACACATGTGAATGGAATGCCAGGTGTTCGTTCATTCGTTCTTTCTTTCTTTCTTTCTTTCTTTCTTTCTTTCTTTCTTTCTTTCTTTCTTTCTTTCTTATATTTGTATGCCATCCTTTGCGAGACCCTCAGGATGGCTTGCACAAATAAAATACCAATACATAATAGCATAACATAAATAAATTAATGAACCACTCTGGCTGCAATTAAAATATGGTAATAAAATTCAATATTAAAACTTGTTAAAATATTGATTAAATAAAAAGGTCTTGGCCTGGCGCCGAAAAACAAATAACAATGGCGCCAGGCAGACCTCTCTGGGGAGCGCATTCCATAAGTGGGGCGCTACCGCAGAGAAAGCCCTCCTCCGGGTACTCACCCTCCTAATATCATTTAAGGAGTGTTCCCGGAGGAGGGCCTCTGCTGCCGATCTCAGCGGACAGGAGGGCAAATAGGGAAGAAGGTGTTCCTTTAGGTATCCTGGTCCCAAGCTGTTTAGGGCTTTATAGGTAATAACCAGCACCTTGAATTGAGCCCAGACTTCGATGGGAAGCCAATGGAGCTGATAGAGGACAGGGGTTATATGAGAATAACACCCAGTCCCTGACAGCATCCTGGCAGCTCTGTATTGAACCATCTGAAGTATCCAACAGATCTTCAAGGGCAGCCCCACATAAAGCGTGTTACAGAAATCCAACTGGGAAGTAACCAATGTGTATGTTACTGTTGCTAGGCAATCTTCCTTCAGGTAGGGATGCAGCTGATGGATTAGCCGAAGCTGAAGGAAAGCGCTCCTCACCACCACTGTCACTTGGGCTTCCAAGGACAACTCCGGGTTGAGGAGCACTCCCAAGCTGGGGACCCTGTCCTTTAGAGGGAGTGCATCCCCATCCAGGGCAAGGCCCAAGTCACCTACCCAGGAGCTCAAATCACCCACCAACAGAACCTCTGTCTTGTCTGGATTGAGTTTCAGTTTATTGGCCCTCATCCAGCCCATTAGCTCGGCCAGGCACCAGTTCATTAGAGCCACTGACTCACCTGGATCAGATGAAAAAGAGAAGTAGAGATGGGTGTCATCAGCATACTGATGACTCCGCACCCAACCCTCCTGATGACCTCTCCCAGCGGTTTCATGTAGATATTAAATAGCAAGGGGGACAAAATGGAACCCTGTGGTACTCCATGGCAAAGTTGCCACGGGGCAGAGCCGAAGTCCCCCAGCACCACCATCTGGAATTGGCCATCAAGGTAGGAGCGGAACCACTGCCAAGCAGTGCCTCCCACTCCCAGTCCTACCAGCCTATCCAGGAGATACCATGGTCGATGGTATCGAAAGCCGCTGAGAGGTCCAGGAGAACCAACAGGGATGCACTCCCCCTGTCCTTCTCCCTGCACAGGTCATCGTACAGGGCGACCAAGGCAGATTCAGTACCATACCCGGGTCTGAAGCCAGACTGAAATGGGTCCAGATAAACAATTTCATCCAAGAGTGCTTGGAGTTGTCCCGCCACCACCCGTTCCAACACCTGGCCCAAAAACGGGATGTTGGCCACCGGTCTATAATTGGCAGCCATCTCTGGATCCAGAGACGCCTTCTTTAGGACAGGTCTGATTACTGCCTCCTTTAAAGGAGCGGGCACCTGGCCGTCCCTCAGAGAGGCATTAATAACCTCCAGGATCCAAGAGCCAATCCCGTGTTTGGCTTTGGTCAGCAGCCACGAAGGGCAAGGGTCCAATAAGCAGGTGGTGGAACGTACTTGTCCAAGCACCTTGTCCACATTATCAGGCCACATTAACTGAAATTCATCCATTAATACCTGACCAGACAGAGTAATTGGTGTCTCCCCTAAAGGATCTGGATCACTTGTGGAGTCCAGTTCATAACGAATCTGAGTTATTTTCTCCTTGAAGTGCTGGGCAAAGTTGCCACAGTGGGCCATTGATGGTGGTACAGGATCTTTCTTAGGGCCAGGGCATATCAGCCCATGTACCACTCAAAAAAGCTCCACTGGACAGAACTGTGAGGAGGCAATGGAAGTGGAGAAGAATTTCTTCTTCGCCGCCCTCACTGCCACAGCATAGGCTCAATAATGAGCACGTAAGCATGTTCGGTCAGATTCATCCCATGATTTCCTCCACCGACGCTCTAGACATCTCCCAACCTGCTTCATTGCCCGTTATTCAGATGTATACCATGGTGATGGATGATTTCTGCTTGGTTCTCTTTTGTTCTCTCTTTTTGTGCTGCATTATGTGTTTTTTGGTGCTGGGTAAATGATGCCCTCCGTTCTATCCACATAGGCTCACTCTGGCATGGGCAACCCTATGTTGTCAGAATCCTACATTGTGGAGGAAGCTGATGCACACCTAGCACCAAGCTCCTCCCCACAGACCTGTGCGCATGGGGCATGCAGGGATGAGGGGGCCATAGCAGAGGGAGCCAGAAAAGGGGGGTGCCAGGGGCAGGGAGGAGAGGAACTCAGTCTGAAGGCTTAGGACAAAATCCTGTCCATGCCCACCTCCAGCCCTTCCTCTCTGCCTAATCTAGATGGCTGTGAACATCCTCTGGAGGCACAGAGGTGGTGGAGAACACTGCTGCTCTCCTTTTCTCTATACAATGGAGGCACGGAAGCCTCTGAGCTTGGATGCTTACATTGATCTGAATTGGAGGCCAGTGTATTGCATCATACATAACGAAAAGTAATGGGGATAAGACCATGGGATGCTGCCTATGGCTCCTGCACAAAAAACAACTGAACCTAAAGGCCTCAGTACTGCAGCACACGACAGGAGCAAAGCAAGCAAATCTGTACATGCACCATCCTTTAAAGGAACCGTGCCGATCAGCTCTTTGAAGCAAGAAGGGATTGGGGATGACAGGCCCAATGTCCCCACTCATTGTACAAATAGCTGGTTGGTGGGATCCCAGCTTCTCTTAAAGGGCTCTGTATCTACAGCCCTCACTGCTGGCTTGTCAGGTCCACTCTTCACTCACTCATTACATTTCTGCACTGATCAAAGCTCTCTTGTCTGGCACATTTCTTGCTGCCATTCACATTTTAGTTAGAGATATTTCAAAGCATGCTTCCAATTCATACATGACTCCCAGGTGACTCCCACCTGACAAACAAATGGGCTGCAAAGGAAATGAGGTTTGATGTTCATAAATCACAGCTCAGTGTCATTCCATGTATTCTGGAGAACCATTATCGCCACCCCGTAATATAAGAAACAAAAGAATAGCAGGGCAGGTATAAAGGTATGTGTTTTCATCCTCTTGATTATTTCCAGCTACTTTATCCAAGTGTGTGAGTCAGTTTTGTTCTCTTTCCTGCCAGCAGGGAAGGAAGGGAGAAAGGAAACAGTTGCAGAAAGCAAAGAGGAGAATCCACAGTCACTGGTAGCCATGCAGTGATATATTTGCTTGGCACTGGGTCCATAAACAAACACTGATTTGCCATGGAAAATAGAGCTCTCAGAGAATGCTCTCTGATTGTCTTATCTGGTGTGATAGCATTTTTGGACAATGTCCTATTATTGTCTAATTTCCATGTACTATGCTTGAAATATTATACAAGCAGAACAGAATGTACTCAAGCAAGTGGCTCCGATAATGGCTGCTCTGCATTCCCTACTCAAGGAGCTCAACCACAAAGTGCAACACAGATCTCGCTCCCTCTCTCTTGATTATCTCTTATGTCTTGCTTTGTTCCTCTTCTTCCCACTGCTGTGCACTTATGCTGCTATGGATTTTCTTCTGCAGGTCATCAACAGCACAAGCTTGTACTCTTGCAGCCTTCAATGTGTACATGGAATAGGAGAGAGAGAGAGAGAGAGAAGATGGTGCCACACCAATCATTTCCATTTGGTTCACTTTTTGGTCTGTCCTGGTTTGTGCATTGGCACCTTTCTTGAGGGCCAGCTCCACATTTTAGAGGATGATGGGCAAGTTGCCCATCTCTCCCCTGTAGGCACTCGGCCCCAGGCAATTTACAGGGAGGTACTAGCATACCTAAAAGAGACTGGAAATCAGGAATAAGCATAGGTTCAGATCTGAAAGTACTTGAAGACTGTGGGGCAGACTGCTGACCCAGGATGTGCTTTGGTGGAATCCAGAAGCAAATTGAGCTGGACTGGACTGATCTGGAAGAAATCTGAACTGAAGTGAACTTCTAAGTAGACCAAAACTGAGTCAAAATTTTATTAGCACTTTGGATGAGAAGGGCCACAGGGACTCAGTCTGAGGCATGTCCGGCTGTTTTCTGAATTGCTGAAGTTTGATCTGAACCAAACTGAACTTGTGGGACAGACACAGAGGTCCTTTCAGGCCACCCCCTGTCCCAGCAGGCCGCTGGGGGAGGGCAGGTGGTTGATGGCACCACCACAGCAGCAAGAGTAGTGGATGTGGCTGCTGCTACCACATAACCACACTGGCAGTGGCACGAGGGACAGCAGCCAGAGTGGTGGGCCTTGCAGGGGCCCATGGCATCTGTCCAAGTATACTTGGTTCTGTCACTAGACTTCTCTTCCAGACTGACATACTAAGTCACTCTCTTCTCTTCTCTTCTCTTCTCTTCTCTTCTCTTCTCTTCTCTTCTCCAAAAAATAATAATCACTGAAACCAGAGTCAACAGCACAGTCAGTTCTTTGGCATCTATACTACTACACTGAAAGAAACTCATCTTCAAACTTGTGTTTTACTTCCAAAGAGTCCCCTTTTGCTCCCAGCAATTAAGTACAGTTGGTTTCATGCTTTTACACATCAACATTTCCCGGGAAGAAAGCTGAATTGATACCTCCCTTCTGGCATTCCGGTCCTATTTGGAATTTGGCCATCTCCTTGGTTTTCTGCAGAGCTGGGAACAGCACGATGAAATGGAGATGAGCACAGCAGAGAAGGCAGAAGGCTTGAGAGAAATCCGGCCAAACACAGATGAGAGCCCATAGTAGAGGCTCCCCTGGTGGTGTGATGACGGAAAAGAAATCTTACTTCCCAGGCGCCAGGGCATTTGCCTGGTACCATAAACATTTAAAGGGTAATAAATCACACTGAGTAGAGTAGGGTCAATGGAGCAGGATGATGGGAACTATAGGAAGAAACACCTGGAGGCCACATGTTACCCAGCTCTGTCACATGTAGCCCATCCCAAACCATTGATTGCACTCTTTAAATATATTTGTAGAAAATATATCGCCAGACCTATTTTTTTCTGTTGCCACAGAAGCAAGGCTAAATGCAGATATGCGTAGCTGAACTGCAAATGGTGCTCTATTTTTCTCTTCCTCTAGAATCAGAACGCTTAAGCATAAGCCCATTCGCATGGAAATGGTACCAAACATCAGTAGGACTGAATTATATGGATAGTGAGAATTCTCATATATGTTGAAGGTGTGGCCAGGAAGTGGGTACATATTTCCATATATGGTGAGAATGTGAATATATAATGAAATTTTAGAAAGTGGTTTTTAAGGAAATTAGTAAAATATTGAATTTAAGAACTAAAATAATCCTGGAATTGCAATATTGTCAATATTTGATAGATAAAAATGGGGATGGAATATGAAGGAATTAATAACAAATTTATTAACAGCTGTTAGATTAATGATAGCAAAGAATTGGAAAGTAAACTATGATTATCAGTTAAGTGACTGGTATGGAGATGTTTGGAATATAGCTATGAATGACAAGTTAACTTGTAATACGAAGGTGGAAAAGGGTTTGATAAGTAAGAATGATTTTTGTGATATTTGGGAACTGTTCATTGAGCATGAATTAATAGAAGAGAAGGGTTTTGTATCTTCACAAGATTCAGTGCAGTTCTGGAAAGAGAGGGGAGCCTCCTGAGAGCAAATGATTCACATGTGACCAAAGGACCCAGTGGAGGGATGCACTGTCTGTTATTACATAGTTGTAATTGTTTTTTTTTTTTTAAGAATTCCTTATTTGTTCTGTATATTATTTATGAATTTTGTTTGGTTTTTTTAATTGATTCAATAAAGTTTTTTTAAAGCGTAAGCCCATATGTTCAAGATGCAGTAGTGGTACTTAATACCATGCATACAAAGTACTGAAGCTTTAACGCTCACGCCTTTCTTTGCAAAAAGCAACCCGTAAGGCTCTGCAGCCAATTCATTCATCAAGCAAGCTTCATAAGGAAACACAACAGGCCCCCAGTAGAGTTCCTCGTGTTGTTCTTACATGGATTATTTCACAGTGTTCCATTTATAGCCAACATTGCAAAACTGAAGTTATTGCCACATAATTGGTTAGCAAGGGCTTCTAGAATTATTGCCAATGTGCAAAAATCTAATAGCAGCTACAAGTACAGCTTGCACCATAACGTGAGTTAGTTCAATTAGTGAAGTTAGCCCTTGTAGCTTCAGAAGCTGATGCTGCAACCTTTGCAAAGGGGTTCAGCAGATTTGCATTTAGGGCTGCGGTTGTCTTTTCTACAGTGTGCCAGATCCTGGCTTGTGGTTTACAGTGGACCAGACTGTGTAGTTTGGTCTTTGTGTTGTGGGGGAAAGCAGACTGAGAACGGGTAGCCCTGGATTGAATTTGAGGGCCTTTCTATGATTCTAGAAAGAGACAGGAGCCCCTTTGATGAAAGGCCTGGCAAACCAAGTGAAGACTGGGAAAACCTACTGTCCAACAGAGACCAAAGCAAGAAGGGATTCAGGCAGTGCCTGCAAGGCATCATGGCCTGAGGTGTGCCAAGATTGGCTCTAGCCATAATAACAGTGATGTGGATGTCACTGCTTGCGTGAGTTACTATTTCTTATTTCCTTCAACAAAAGTATAAATTTCAAGTTATACCCTAGTGCCACTTATTAACCCATCTTTTTCTTCATATACTTTTGGGAGATGCCCTCCCATTCACCAGCTTAGTCTCCCACCCAGCAACTTAAAAGAGAAAACCTGTGTTGTTTCAGTATTTGAACCATGCCTAACTATTCACTAGGGCCAGGACAGAGGCCTTGTAAATATGAAGATCCATATGGGGGGATTGCAGGCTTAAATGCAATAGGACATATTAATAGCCCACATTTTAATGATCCCTTTTTTAAAAACAAAGAGACATTTTGCTGTACCACAATCAGAAAATATTTCGTGGACAAAAGCCGCACATCATTCGGGAAGCTTCCGTGTTTTTTTTTAAACCAGTTAAGTTGAAAACAGTTCCATTGACAGCTTGAAGAAAGCATAATATTTCATACAACTGTTTTTTGTGGTGGGATACAAGAAGCTCGCATCTGGGACATCTGCCGGAAACTGGGCACCATTTGTGGGAATTGACACAATTCAGCTGCCCTCACAAAGCTTATGAAAGCCACAGGCTAGGACTGCTTTACAGGTATGGTTAAATCGAAGGAGGAAAACAAGCAAACCCAGCTCATGCAAAGCTGATATCAATCAACTCGTCTGTTTCCATCTGACATGGATTTTGTAAAAAAAAATGCAGAAAATGCAGAACCAAAACAAAAATTATTAAAAATGACACTTTGTGAGAAACAAGGGTTCCTCCTCATCCTTGCGGTGTACAGAAGCAGAACCGCAGTGTCTGTGTCTCCTAATTATAGGAGGACATTGATTTTGTTAGCAGTTGTATGTGTGAGTTTACTACAGAGATAGATACACAGATATGCAGAGGGAAGCCAACATACACATAATGTGAGACCACAGCGGTTCAACTGCCAAACTTCCACCACTGGAACCACATCTACCTCTCCAAAGAGTCTTTGATGGCTGCTTAGATGATGGTTTGCTATGAGGCTCTTCCAAGGGAAATCCAACCCTATGCTTATCTCCGCCTCTTTTAAGTATCCTAACATTTCACTGTACCAAGGAAAGGCAGCAGATTTTAGATTTTGAACACTGACTGTTGTTGGACCTCAGGATCCAAAAGTGAATGCATTAAAATGGAATGAATATAATAGGTTGGATTCTGATAGGCCGAGAAATCCCATGTCCTGGGAAAAGGCATGTCAGCACCATATCCAGCATGCTGCTACCACTCAGCAACAAGCGCAGGAGTATGAGGAGGGCAGTTTTTCCCTTCCCACTGCTCTCCATGCCCCCATGGAGAGACTTTAGAGCAGACATGTCATTTTGAGAGAGGGCAGTCCTCCCTTTGAAGGGCTTCCAGGGAACTGTTCTCTGTTTGGAAAATGGCTTCTCCTTGAAGGGCTGCCCTGTCCCGGCTTGGCATAAGGAGCCATCAAAAAAGAGGAAGCTTCTCTCCCTTCTACAAAGTCTGGACAGCAGCCTGAGTAGCCAGCACCCAGCTCATCTGGTCACAGTCTTTCCCACTATGCTGAGATGTACTATACATAGAAGAAAACAGAGGAAGTCCATATGGCTCCACAAGAAGTTTAAGTGAAAACGAAAACCTGAAAAGGAAAAAAGAACATGTGCAGGAGGTAGAAACAGGGCCAGGCCACAAAGGAAGAATATGAACAAATAGGAAGGAATTGCAGGGATGGCATCAGGAAGGCTAAAGCAGGAATGAACTGAGAATAGCAAGGAATGCTAACAACACGAAAACTTTCTTCAGAAGCATCCAAAACAAAAGGCATGCGAAAGAGAAATGTGTCCAGCTACTTAAAGTGGATGGCAGAGTGATAACAGACAACAAGGAAAAGGCAGATGTGCTCAATTCCTACTTCGCCTCAGTCTTCTCCCACAAGGAAATCTACAAGCAAGAGGAAGTACAAGCTGAGAGATGAGAGTCCAAGATTGGCAGAGAACTTGTGAAGGACTATCTAGGCCAGTGATGGCGAACCTTTTAGTGACCGAGTGCCCAAACTGCAACCCAAAACCCAATTATTTATTGCAAAGTGCCAACACTACAATCAAACCTGAAAACTGAGGTATCAGTTTAGAAAAAAAACAACTCACAGCCAGTCCAAGCAAATACACATACATATATCCTTGGCAGCGCACTGACCAGCCATGCGAAACCTCAGACAAATCATGGCGAATGAGTCATGGCTCGTGATGTCATCACCTGGCACCGCTACTCCTTTCTGAGGATGCCCATGGCCCCTGTGCACACTGTTATCCGATGCTTGGCTGCTGGCGTGATGCTGGGGTGACTTGGCTCATGTGCCGACAGAGGGTTCACGTGCCATAGGTTTGCCACCACTGATCTAGATGGAATAAACATTTCAGATCTCCAGGGCCGGATAAACTCCTTCCCAAAGTCATAAAAGAGCTAGTGGACAAACTCTCAGATTTCTCAAATGACTGGAGAAGGGCTAATGCTGCCCACTCTTCAAAAAAGGGAAAAAAGATGAACCTGGGAACTACACACCTGTTAGTCTGACATCAATCCCTGGAAAAATTCTGGAGCAAATTATTTAAAAAATCAATCTGCAAGCCCCTCAAAGAAATGCAGTGATTAATAAAAAAATCAACATGGATTTATTTTAAAAAATCCTGTCAGGCTAATCTCCCTCTCTCCATCTCCCCTTTTTTGACTGGGAAATCCAAACGGACAGAGGGAACTCTGTGAATCTACCTCGACTATAGCAAAGCTTTTGACATAGTGACCACTGACATTCTGATAAAAAAATTAGCAAAAACTGGACTAGATGGAAAAACTATTAGGTGGATCCAAAATTGACTGCTAAATCGGACACAAAGAATACTCATTAATGGCACCTTCTCAAAATGGAGGGAGCCCAGTGCTCTTGAAATTTCTCATCTAAATCATTAAAAATGATGTTAAAGGGAGGATAATCAAATGTGCAGACAATACAAAACTGGGTGGAATAGCAAACACCCTAGAAGACAGAATGAACATCCAGGGCAATCTTGACAAACTGGAACACTGGGCTGAAAGCAGCAGAATGAGATTCAATCAGGACAAGTCTTCCACCTAGGAAAAAGTCACCAAATGTGTTGGTACAAGATGGGAGATACGTGGCTCAACAGAACAGAAAAAGAAAAAGGTCTTGGAGTTGTTGTGAACAGCAGGCTAAAGATGAGTCAACAATGTGATGTTGCTGCAAAAGGGGCAAATGCTATTTTGGGATGCATTAAAAGATGTATTACTTCCAAATCATGAGCAGTAGTAGTTCTCCTCTAATCTTAACAAGTCAGACCTTATGTGGAACCCTGCACCCACTTCTGGGCACCAAGATTTAAGAAAGATGCAGAAAAATTAGAAAGGGTCCAGAGGAGGGCAACCAAAAAGATCCAGGGTTTGGAAACACTGCCCTGTGTGGAGAGACTGAGTATATTCAGCCTTGAAAAGAGGGGACTGAGGGGGGACCTGATATCATTCTATAAGTACCTCAAAGCTGTCACCAAAAGGAAGATCAAGATCACTTCTCACTGATACCAGGACATGGATGCGGAATAAGAAACTCAAGTAGTGACAACCCAGGTTCAGGCTAGATATTAGGAAAAGTTTGCTCATTATCAGAACAACCCCACAGTGAAACCAGCTGCCTTGAGAGGTCATGGGCTCTCCTACACTAGAGGCATTCAGAAAGAAACTGAACAGCCATCTGAGTGGGATGGTGTAAATTAGTGATCTGGAACAGCAGTGGGCTGGACTTGATGGCCTTCTCGGCCCTTTCTAACTACTATTCTATGTTTCTATGATTCTGTGTATATCAATTTAAAGTATAATAATTATTTCCAAAATGTAAACATTAGCATATCAATTTTTATGGAAATCTGAGTTCCTTTTGGTTATGCATTAGTGACTATCACACAGACCTCCTCCCTCCTTGACTCCCATGTGTCTTTGAAACCATCTAGAGAGCAGAATGAGTAGGGGCCATTCATTCATGCACACGGATTGCTTGATGATACACAGCTGATTCTGCTGCATTCAAAATTATCTTGAGTGCCATGAAAGTTGTAAGTGTAGGATTTAGGTGATGGTTCATTTGCAGTTCATCATATGAAGTCATCATTCAGGGATGCAGACAAGCAGTGCTAGTTCTATATGTGTGAACAAGCACCAAGAAAAGCATGGGGGTAAGTCCTACCAACTTCAATGGGATTTATTAAGAGGCAATCGGGAGTCGAACTCAGCTACGTGGTCTATGGCGCTATAATTTAGGCTACAGAGAATGATCATGTCTTGCACAAGACCAGCCATAGGGCTGCCCCCCCATAATTTATTTATTTATTTAAAACTTTTATATGCCATCACCACATGCCTCAGCATCTCAGGATGGCTCACAAATGTACAATTAAAAACAATAAAACAATACAAATTCCATAAAATTATATAAAAACAAAAACAAAACAAAAAGCGACCGTTAACAATAAAATTAATTTTTTAGATAGCCATTAAATAAAAAGGTTTTAACCTGGTGCCGAAAAGAATATAAACTTGGCGCCAGATGCATCTCTCCAGGGAGCACATTCCATAATCTGGGCGCCACCACAGAGAAGGCCCTGCTCCGGGTAGTTGTTCTTTTTATCTCCTTTAAAGAGGGCTCTCGGAGCAAAGCCTCTCCCACAGATCTTAATGGAGTGGGAGAGCATGTAAGGGAAGAGGCGCTCCTTCAGGTATCCTGGTCCCAAGCCTTTCAGGGCTTTATAGGTTAAAACCAGCACCTTGAATTGGGTCCAGACTTCAACTGGAAACCAGTGTAGCTGGTTGAGGACCGGTGTTATGTGAGAATAATGACCGGTCCTCGTCAGCAACCTGGCAGCTCTGTTCTGTACCAGCTGAAGTATCCGGACCGTCTTCAAGGGCAGCCCCACATAGAGCGCATTACAATAATCCAACTGAGAGGTTACCAGAGCATGAATCACCGTTGCTAGGCAGTGCTTGTCCAGGTAAGAGCGCAGCTGGTGGATCAGCTGAAGCTGTAGGAAAGCACTCCTTGCCACCACCACCACCTGGGATTCCAGTGACAGCTCTGGGTCAAGGAGCATTCCCAAGCTGCGGACCCTGTCCTTTAGAGGGAGTACTACCCCGTCCAGGACAAAGTCAAAGTCACTTACCTGACACCGCAATCCACCCACCAACAGGACTTCCATCTTATCTGGATTGAGGCTCAGTTTATTGGCCCTCATCCAGCCCATTACCTTGGCCAGGCATTGGTTCAGCACACCCACTGCCTCACCTGGAGCAGATGTAAATGAGAGGTAGAGCTGGGTGTCATCAGCATACTGGTGACACCGCAGCCCAAACCCCCTAATGACCTCTCCCAGAGGTTTCATGTAGATGATGAAAAGCATGGGGGACAAAATAGAGCCCTGTGGAAGCCCATGGCACAACTGCCACAGCGCAGAACTATAGTCCCCCAGCACCACCATCTGGAGTCGGCCAGCCAGGTAGGAGCGGAACCACTGCCAAGCAGAGCCTCCTACTCCTAACCTGACCAGCCTATTCAGAAGGATACCATGGTTGATGGCATTGAAAGCCACTGAGAGGTCCAGGAGAACCAACAGCAAGGCACTCCCCCGTCCCTTTCCCTGCACAGGTCATTGTACAGGGTGCCCAAGGCAGATTCAGTGCCATAACCAGGTCTGAAACTGGACTGAAGATAATCTGTTTCATCCAAGAGTGCCTGGAGTTGTCCCACCACCACCCGCTCTAACATCTTGCCCAGAAACAGGATGTTGGCCACTGGTCTAAAACTGGCACCCACCTCTGAGTCAACGGATGCCTTCTTCAGGATAGGCCAGATCAACGCCTCCTTCAAGGGGGTAGGGTCCCGGCCGCTCCCTCAGTCAGGCGTTGACAACCTCCCGGACCCAGGGACCAATCCCGTAACTGGCTTCATTAAGTAGCCAAGAGGGGCAAGGGTCTGGGAGACAGGTGGTGGGACATACCATTCCAAGCACCTTGTCCACATCATCAGGCTGCAATAACTGAAACTCATGCAGTAATGATGGACCAGACAGCACTCTGGACACCTCCTGTGCTGCATTCAAATCAACTGTGGAGTCCACATCATGGCGAATCTGAGCGACTTTTTCCCTAAAGTGCTGGGCAAAGTCATCACAGCGGGCAAGGTGCGACCACTTCCTTCTCCTGGCTGGAATGTATCAGGCCTTGCACCACTCAGAAAAGCTCCGCCGGATGGGAATGTGAGGAAGCAATGGAAGTGGAGAAGAACTGCCTTTAGCCCCTGGCCAATCCTGTGAAGTAGATCAGATTCCTGCAAAGGACAGTATACAGTGGCAATGAGCTGTAAGCATGCAGAGAGCTTCATAGCTCAGGGAGGTGCTGGTTCCAGGCCCAGCTTTCCAACACTTGTTATCCATATGCTCGCTTATCTAATCAGTTATCGGCAGCTACTTTCCTTCTGTTTCCTTATTTGCAGTACAAATGTGTCAAGTCTGAAGAAGAAACTCATCCCATTTGTATGTATTACCAAGATAATTCAAAGGAGAATGTTTTGGCTGCTTGATCAAACAACTGGCATTCCTAGCAAAGCGTGTTTTCACTTACGGATGAGATCAGTAACTCATCTGGGGACACTGATGAGGGCAATGTTTTGGGTGCAAGTGCTTTGATTTGACACAACTGGGGAATGTTTATGAGACAATATTGAGTGAAGTCTTAAGCACAACTAAAAAGGATAGTAACTATACGTTCCCCATCTTGGGTTCACATATACCAGGGATGACAGGATAATTAAATGAGATGTTACTCGAAGACACAGAATACATATTTCTATATGAGGCATGATAGTATTAAGTATATCACAAATCAGAGAAGAATTGCAAAGTTGTGATGAAAGAGGGAATTTACAAACAAGTTACTTTACCTATGAAATTATGGCAGCTATAATGGGGCCAGAAAAAAAGCTGGTATCACAAGCGGACAAATACTGGCAATAGTTAAGTTTGCTGTATGTATGCTACCCATCACCAATGCCATTTCTCCTTGGTGTCACTAGTGTGGGAGAAATATACATGCTGGTTGGGGAGTATAGGATTTGTAGGGCAACACATCTAGAGGGCACCAGGCTGGGGAACACTGTTCTGTGCTGATGTTTGTTTGTTGGATTTATATCCCACTTCCGTAGCCCATATCTGGGCTCTCTGGGCAGCTGAGGTTGCAGAATAAAGGTTGCTATTCTGATAATACTTCAGCATTCTACCCAGTTCCTAGCGTGGAGGACAGACTTTAGCTCATAGGAGATAAAGCGTATCAGTGCATGTGATTCTACCACCCATCACAGTGTTAGGAATATGACCAGTTTAAGCCATTCAGTTCTACTGCCACTATTGCTATTGCTATTGCTGCTGCTGCTGCTGCTATTATTATTATTATTACTATTAATAATAATAATAATAATAATAATAATAATAATAGCCCAACATTGGAGAAACAGAGCACAGAATGCCTCTTCGTTGTCAGTGCACAGTAGCCACTGAAGGGTCTTCTCTGAAGTTCTGCCCAGGGAAAATGGTTTGGAAGGAAGCAGTTGCCCAGGTCAATTTGGTAAAGGTTATTGATTTTCTTGGATTTCTTAGCTAATTGGAAGGTAATTGTTGGGATTTAAGTTTGTGATTTATTTTCTTGGACATGCTATTGTGATCTAGTAACTGTGATTAGACTAGTTACATGATTGTCTTATTGTTCTGATCAATCTTAAGTTTAGTTATGCTTTGATGAAATGTTTAAAATGGCTTGTTATTTAACATTTGGTATTTCTGTATTGCCTTATGAATTATTTTCTATATTGCAGTAATATAGATTAACTATTTCTGATGTTATATTTTGTCAATTTGATGGAAACCACTTTAAGCATAAGGTTAGAAAATCTGGACATTGGAAAATTAAATGGACATTGTCGCTCACTGATCGTAGTTCCCATTAGAAATGTAATGGCAGGCAGGGGACCAGTGAGAAAAGGAATAAATACAAAAATAGGATTTTGTGTGGATTCAGGAGGAGAACTAATAAACATTCCCTTAGGCAAGCCTTGGGAGGTGTTGGCATCTCCTTCACTGGAAATACTGAAGATGGCTGCACAGTCAGCTCAGCAAGAATGCTGTAGACAATGGATCCCGCTTTCAGTTGGATCAGTTGTGCTGACACAGGTTGACTTCCCCATGGCAACCGCTCCAGAATGCTGAAAAGGCTTCACAGAGAGTCAGGAAAATGTGCTGGAGAGGGTGAGTTGTGCTGTAGCGGGGAGGAGAAGGCAATCAGGGGATTCACTAGTGAAGCTATACCTCTCACAGAAGGCAGACCCAGACTCCGCTTTCCAGTGCTGAGCAGGGAACTGGATTACACTGGATTACATGATGTTCGAGGCTCCTTTCAACTGCATGAGTCTAAGTTCTGGCAGGACTTTTTACTGAGGAAGAACAAAGTACCTCTTACTGATTAAGGACCTTTAGATCTAGTTCCAGCCCTTTCCAGGGTAGCAGTGGTAGTAGTCGTAATTAGCATGGGATTTGCTGCATTTTGGCACTCAATGTTCATTGTCCTGAGGCATTTAACATTATTTGTAATACTTCTAATTCTTTAACTTTGAGTAAACTTTAAACTTAACTAATAGCTATGGGGTGGGGGTTGGCTTACCAATTGAAAAGTTGTTTGCTTGCTTGCTTGCTTTTGATTTCTATACTGCCCAACAACTGACGCTTTCTGGGTGTATATTTATAAACAATATAAAATATACTAATTAAAACATCATAAAAGTTAGTGTACAAAATTGAAAACCAAATAGAAACAGAAAAAACAAAACTATGCATTAAAAAGATCCTGTTAAATCCTGTCTAAAACCCACAGGACCTAGTAACTAATTAAATGCCCTGCAGTGGAGGAAAGTCTTGTCACTGAAAAGAGAGCAACATTAGTATCAGGCAAGCCTCAGTTGGGAGTTCACTCCACAACTAAGGGGACACCACTGGAAAGGCTCTTCTCCTTGTTGCCACCATCCAAGCCTCCCTCAGAGGTACAATCAGAAAAAAGGCCCGGAACTTGATCCTAGTGTCCAGCTAAATAGAGGTCGGGAGAGGCATTCCATCAGGTATTGTTGTCCCAAGTGTTATATGGATTTATAAGGCAAAACCAGCACCTTTCATTGGGCTTGGAAGCATATAGGCAGCCTGTGCAAGTGGGCCAGAATTGGTGTTATATGGCCAGACCATCTGATTCCTGTTGTTAATCTGGAAGCTGCATTCTGCAATCTGGAAGCTGCAGCATCCAAACAGTCTTCAGTGGCAGCCCCATGTAGAGTGCATTGCAGTAGTCCAGTCTGGTGATTACCAGATCACTGATAGTATGCTATCTCTGTTCAGATAGGGGTGTAGTTGAGCTGCCAGCCAAAGCTGGTAGAAGGCACTCCAAGCCACTGAAGTCACCTGGCCTCAAGTGACAAAGATGGCTCATGGAGCATCCCCAAGCTACAAACCTGTTCCTTCAAGGTGAGTGAGTGCAGCACATCTGCACATCCGCACATCCACAGCTTCAAGGAGAGATAGAGCTGCATGTTATCAGTCTATTGATAACAACACACTGCAAAACCCAGGGTGACCTTACCCAGAGGCTTCATGTAGATGTTAAATAACATGGGGGACAAGACTGCCCCTGAGGAACTACATACTGGAGAATCCAAGGGGCAGAGCAACATCCCCAAAGTACCACCTTCTGGATCCAAACATCCAAGCAAGGATGGAATCACTGTAATGCGGTGCCTTTCACACCCAACTCAGACAGTTGGGATACCAAGGTTAATGGTAACAAAAGCAGCTGAGAGGTCCAGAAGAACCAACAGAATCACACTCCCCCTGACCCTCTCCTGGCATAGGTCATCATACAAGGTGACCAAAGCTGTTTCTAAGCCAAAACCAGGCCTGAACCCTGACTGAAATGGATCCAGACAATCAGTCTCATCCAAGAGTGCCTGGAGCCGGTTGGCTCAATAACCTTTTCCAGGAAGGGCATGTTTGCCAGTGGTGTAAAATTGTGGGACCCAGGGAAGGTTCTTCAGGAGTGGTCTCACCACAGCTTGTTTCAGGTGGCCAGAGACTGTTCCTTCTCATAAAGAAACATCAGTCACTTCCCTGACCCAGCTGGCAGTTCCTACTGGTTTTTATTAGCCAAGAAGGTCAAGGATCCAGTATGGTTGTGGTTCCATGAACCTGTCCAAGCACCTTGTCAACATCTTCAAGCAGTATTAATTGGAACTCATCTAACACAGATGGACCAGACTGTGCTCTGGATATCTCATCTGATACCACTGCTATAGCATCAGAGTCTACATCCTGGTGACTGCATGAGGATTTTGTACTGGAAGTGCCTAGTGAACATATTACAGCAGGCCTCCAATAACTCCAAGATGTCCTTGCGGCCAGCATGTAATAGCCCCCAGACAATCCTGGAGAGCTCCACTGGACAGCGAACAGAAGATTGAATGGAGGCTGTCAGATGTTGCTTTCTCTGCCACTCTCACTGCCTCTAAATATATTCTACTATAAGCACATACCAGGACTCGATTATATTCTCTAGGAGTTTTTCTCTATTTGTGCTCAAGCCATCTCCTGATTTGTTTAATTGCTCCAGGTATACCATGTAGCAGCACAAGCTCTACTACACAGAGGGTGGTCAGGAGCAGTTGTGTCAACTGCCTGGGTCATCTCTGTATACCAGAGATCAACCAGGGATTCAACAGGACCATCAGCCATATCAGCCAGGAAATCCCCCAGAACCCTCTGGAAACCATACAGATCCATCAGCCTCAAGAGACAGACCATCTGATTGGGTCCCCCACCCCTACAGAGGGGAAAAGTCACTGTTAGTCTAAATCTCAGCAGGAAGCAAGCTGACCATGATAAGGAGACAGATTCAAAGTCTCCCAGTATCAGATCACTATCCCCCTGCCCAGCTGAGAATTGTTACCATTGTATGTTGAATTTGCTTTTTCATATGAGATTATACTGGGGTTTTATACTGGATTTGTTGTTTGTTTTAATGGTGTGTACATGGATCTGGGATTGTGCAGATGAAGCATTGTTAATAAATACACACATACATTCATTGACATGCACATGGCAGGCATGTCATGAGTGGAGCTGGCTGGAGCCAGAGGTCAGACTAGATGGCCCTGGAGACCCCTTCTGACTCGCTCTGTTTCTATGTTTCTATACATGCTGTTGATAAACCTAAAAAATGAACAATTATTGCCAGCACATTCAATTATCCTTCCATCCTAGAAGTAGTTTGGTTGGAGAAATAGATCTTCATCAGGAGAAAGCTGTCATCTCTTCTAACCACTGAACCTTTAGCTTTCATGACCTACTTACTAGATTTCAATCAAAGCATGTATTAACACATTTCCAGGGGGTCACTTTGCAAATGAAACTGACCTTGGATTAAATTACTCAACCCCAACTGGGATTACCATGATTGTTCCCAGATATGATCAGCCTTCCCATGTAGACTCAGAGAAATTAATTAAGTTCACCTTTTGTTAGAAATGCTTTCTAATTAACTTGTCAGGAGAACATCAAAACAACCACAAAATTTGGCTGTGCCACATTTGCCCACAAGACTCTGCAAGGCTTTTGAAAGCATTGCACCAGGGAAAATGCATCAACATCTCCTTGTAATTAGCTTTAAAATCATGCTTAGCTGGAGGTCTTCCTAATAATGTTATCACACAAAGTTAAATATTAAAAAACAAAAATCAGTATTTGTACTACAGAACAGTATCAAATCCAGCATACAGAGGCAAGTTTCTCTCATATCCAGTGCTTTTTTTGTAAGAAAAATGGTGCCGGAACTCACAAAATTATTTACCTTTCGCATGCAGTCAGTCACTGTACACCCCACCACACACACACACACATCAGTTGTGTAACGAAACATAATGGTCGCCGCCACAGTAAGCACTCAGCATGCGACCACATGACCAATCACAAGCCGAGCAGTGCCACAAGCCAAGCAGTGCCATCACAACCAGCGCAGACGAAGTACTCATGCATCGGATTCGACACACAAGCAGCCCACATGCACCGTTTTAATGATTTTGCCGCTGACCTGCTACACTCGACAGGGCAGTTCAAATCCACGTGGACCAAACATCAAATTTTCAAAAGTTACTTTTAAAACTTGGAAAATCTGTCAAAAAAAGGTGCCAGAACTCCATTCCGGTGCGTTCTATGACAAAAAAAGCACTGCTCATATCTATATTTACGTATCTATATCTCTTTTACATAAATTTGGTACATGCCTCTATACATGACAGACTTGATATTGTTCCTTGATAAATACACACACAATCACTCTTGTGATACGAACTCTAATGGCACAGTTCTATCGATAGCACTCTTAATGCTCATAAGCCTGAACTTGGAGCGTTTGGGCATCTTATGCAGAGCAGAAGCAGGTTATTCCTGCCTCCCTACACCTCCACTTTCCATTTTAGCTACACAGCCATCCTCAGCCTTGGACAAGTCAGAGGGAGTGGAAAAAGAGGCTGGAGTGCTGTCAGTGGAGACCAAGTCTTCTCCCCTCTCCCGTTCCCCTGAACACCCCCTTTACCCTCTCTCTGAGGTTCCTTTCCAGCTTCAAAGAGGCAGTCAGTGTGTTGCTTTTCACACCATCTGGGAGGCAGGAAAGTGGGACTCCGACACAGATTCCAGCTCTGAGGTTGGAGCTCTGTTTCTGACTTAGATCTGGGAATCCAAAGTATTGTCCTCCAGACGATGGCTTGGAATCATAAGGCTGCTCTCTAAGTGTCGTTCTAAATGTAGCAAACAGTCCCACCTGCTGATCCACTGTTACTCTGTTTGCTGGTTCCCCCAGTCAATTCAGTGGAGAAGCGAGGTCATTCCAGCCATTTTTGCCATGCATGCAGATTTGTAGATGTGTCTGTTCAGATACATTTGAAGATCAGTCCTAATTCCTGCTGTGGTGGTAAACATGTGTGTTCTCTGGGGTAAAGATGGCAAGAGATAGATCAGAATCTATGGTTAGTGCTGCGCACTGCCCAGACGGCTTCATTTACAGAAATAACAACAGCAGCAGCAACAATGTCATTTCTGCATTGAGGTACATTCAGTCATGCCAACACGGATGGATGGATGGATGCCAGCACTCACAGTAAGTGTTATGACCCTAACACAGGTTTGGCACCCAGGTGAAAACAAAGCCTAGATATGATTTGCCATTCAGTGCCCAAGGAATTCATAGCTGGAATTGGGCATTGAATGGCAAGTAAATAATACCATGGAATAAATCCAGTGCATTTTACTGGGCCAGATTTTTCCCTCTTGTGCAACTGGAATGCTAACATAATGAAAATCATAAAGAAAGGAGAGGATGTGATGGGTATTGCTTTGGGGTTGCCCCAAATAAAAGCAAGAGAGTGTGGACAAGGAGGGGGATTAATTGGGGCAATACCTCTTTAAATCACACTTCAATTTGTACATGCTCAGTAATTTAGGAAAGACATTATGTTCCCACCCACACACACATAGACTTCTTCAGTTCTCTGGCTTCACTCCTGTAGGTTTATCAGCTATAACATGAAAGCTTTTATCTGTGATGCACTTTATTTATCTGCTGCTGAAAGTATTCCTTCTTTGTGTCTGTATGTACTATTTGGTTTTTGAAAAAATCATTTTAAATGAATAGATTAAATGTCAGGTAAAGGAAAGGATTGTGGAGTTCCTTCTTTATTCTTCCTTCAGTATCTGCAGTACCAGGTCCAGGTTTCAGGAGCTTTTGGGAAAATGCTCCTACCTGCATGTGGTGGAAAACACAAGAAGACCACTGCAATCAGCAGGTGGCATATGACCTTTCTATCCTTTATGCCTCAACCTTCTTGGTATAGACATTCTCCTTCTTTGCTTCTTCTCCATTGGGGCATGAGTTTGATGTTTATTGCTCTTTCCCATGGCCTGGTGTCTAGTAACAATGATGTTTAATGCTTCTCATGAGAAGTGTTGTTGTTGGTTCTGAGTGTGATCTAAATGTCAGCTGAGATGTGGGGAGGTCACCCAGCTTTCTTTTAGCCATACTTCAGTTGCTTAGATTGCTATCACCCATTCTTTGGATGAGTTTGAACTAAATATGACCTGAAAAACAGGTGTACTGTATGGAGAAGTCCTTTCTTTCATCTGTCCTGAATCTCCCAATCAAGGACTGCAGATTCCAGTATTATGAGAGAGGGAGAAAAATGTCTCCTTATCCATTTTTCCCTGCAACATTCATAATTTGGTATATTTCTATCACGTCTCCAATCACAGATGTTGTAATCTCTCATCACAGGGACGTGTATGCTTGTATGCAATTTTACCTTATATATGCATCTTGGCATGCTGTTTTCTTAACATGATACTTTTCCCCTTTCAAATATACACATTTTGTGTGCTTTTCCATAATATCCATATATTTGCACAGATCATTATTATGACTTAATGGCACCATTGCAAATTTCAGAAAACTATCAATTCGCATCTAGGTTCAGAAGTGCAAAACCAGGTAGGCATGCATGAAAATGCATCTCGAATGAATTTCTTTTCAGCCCTACTTGCAGTATCACAGGGTCATCCTGCCCCTTCAGGTTGCCTATTTCCTGCTATTGGACAAAGATGTGGCCCCATCAGAACAGATTTCAGACAATGTCCTGGTCAAGGATTTGCTGGAGCTCAATTACCTTCTCTGCCATTTTCACTTATACTGAGTATTTAAACTGATACAAGAAGTTGTGTAAGAATCTTGCATTTGTATGTCTCACTTCTTTCAGGCTAACAGGTTCTACAGAGTTGTTTGCCCAATACAAACCCAAGTTCTCAGCTGGTACTGAATATTCTTGAAGAGCAGCACAACAAATGATGGCAAGTGGAAGCTCATCTCTAAATGGACAATTACCTCTTCCATACTAGTTTGGAGTTTTATTTATTTGCTTGTGCATTTGTATGAAAGATTTCTATCTTGCTTTTATTTCAGACTGGCTTTCCATCCATCTGAAATTCAAGGGCAGCCTTCAGAAACATTAAAAACAATCCAAATCAAGAATAAAACTAAATGAAAATAAAATACAGATACCAATTCAATACAGGAAGACTAAACAGACAAGTAATCTTAGACCTCCAGGATTAAAGCCCTGCCAAGGCTTCAGTAAACAAAGCTGCTTTCATCTGGTGCCTAAAGAAATTGGGAATGCATTCCATAGTCCAGACATCAAAAGAAAAAAATTACTTGCTCTTAATAGACAGTTTCTTAAGTCCTGAAGGTGGAGATACCTGAAGCATTTTCTCAGTGTATGAGCAAGTACAGATACTGCTACATTTATTCTAACTCCCAATATTAATGGAAAACAAAGCCCCCCAAAATAGAAGGCAGAAATTGTAATATCCACATTTCTTTTGGTTCATGCTTTACAAACGTTAACTGTATGAATTTTAATCTTGGCATCTTTTGCTTAGCTTGCTTCTCAGGGGTATGGAGACCTCTTCATCTTTTCCTTTGCTTCCAGTAAACCCCAATACTACTTTAATTGTCTATACAGTTCCTAACAAAAAAGGAAAAAAGGAAATCCTGCTTTTCAAGCACTATACACAAATTAAATATTCATATCCCTTAAAAGCAATTAGATTTACTGTCAAGTAATTTGCAACTCTAAACAGCAAATGTACAAAAATAATTAGCATGGTAGAAAATCAGTTATTTCTCTGATAAGCTCATAAGCCCTTTTAATTAAAATCACAAGGTTTTTTTTCTTTCAAATTGCCAAAGGGACTATTTTGTTTATAACAGAGGAATATTTCTAAGTTTTAATTTAAGTTTCATACTAATATACTTGTAATTGAGAAACACCCTCTGGGACCATGAGTATCCATTGAACAAAATAATGTCCTTCCCATCAGTGCTAAGGAATTTCATGTGCAAAACTGGAACATCCTCCAAAGCATGGAAAGGAGTGATAGCAAAATATGCATTGTGCCATTATTCTTATGCATATATATGGTGCTTTTTGGTTCACTTCACACCCACTGAAATCTTGACTGGGGATTACTATATCCTCTTAGAGAAGGACCACAGTTCAGTGATGGAACATGTACTTTGGACAGATAAGATCTCAGACTCAGGCTCTGAAATCTCCAGTTATATGGGACAGCTTGGAAGCGTCAGGAAAGCTCTGAATATAGCAGGGGAAGTTTTGAATATAGCAATGATCATCTTTCAGACTGTAAAGCTACACTGGATGGAGAGATGGCCTGAGCCTTCTCTGCTCCTCAGTGCTGAAGAATATGGCATATTGGGCTGTCCATGTTTGTGTACCAAAATGCACATATCATTCTACTACACAATTGTCAACCTGCACTTAGGAAAACAGGTGTATATCCAGGTGGCATTATGCTCTCTCAAAAATGTTATATGAGGAACCTAACTAGAGATGTGAAGGCCTGGATGTTGGATAGAAAACTATGGGAATATTTTAATGCATTTTTAAAAAAGGAAAACTTTGGCGGGTATGTGGGGGGAAATATGTTTTCTGGATGTTTCTAGGTTTGTTTGTGTTTTCCTTCTCATCTCTAAACATGGCAGTTTCGTGTGGACAAAGACTGATTAATGTGAGATGGACTATCCTTAAGATGTGATTACCAACAATAATATAACCTTCCCTATTCTTTGTCCATTTATATATTGGATCATATGCTGAATCAGACCACTGTCCATCACAGTATTGCTGACTCTGACTGAAGGCCACTTGCTAGCATCTCTCAGCAGAGGTATCTCCTGCTGCCTGATCCTTTTAACTGGAGATGCTGTAGATTTGAGCTGGGACTTCCTACAGGCAAATCTTGTTTTCTGCTGCTGAGCAATGATTCTTCCATTAAAGGGTCTGCTAAGAGCTATTGTGAATGCCAGCTACTAAGAACATGTATAAACAAATAGCTCATCACAGCTGGTGTTCAAGTAGCAAACACTGAGAAACGAGGCCAAATATGAAAGCTTTGTTCATTAAAACTTGGTATAGTGTGCATATGAGGAACATGGACCCTCAGAGCTGTAGGCCAAGCTAGCCTGCTTGGGATCCCAACCATCCCTTGAGCTGAAAGATAGTCAATGCTTCTGGAAAATGCAAATCAGCAGACTGTCTGTGGCACTTTCTAGAAGCAACCATACTGCATCAGAGGCAACCCAAAGGCCATGATGGAAACTTCTTTGGGAAGGTATTGACCATTTCCTAAATCACTGGCATTTAAATTAAATGTCCTAATATAAACCCATATGCATACACAATGCAAAATATACTTTTTCAGTGTAATAACTGTCTGTCTCTCTTATATTCTAAAGGGAGTAAAAGAACTTTGTGTCTGTGTGTATATAAAGATTTGAGCTAGATGATAGCATGTCTTTTAAAGCACTGATCTTGCTTTAAGCAGACTGATGAATTTCTACACTATTCTGTTTAGTCAACAACAACATGGTCACTAAACCCTCTAGCTACTTTTGTTTCTTTTTAATTCTGTTCTATTTGTTGAATAATGTAATATAAAGTGAAGTACACAGTGTTTGTTCCAGTATTACAAAACACAGTTGTGATCTTTTATTTTGAGAAATGTTTTGAAGTTCTGTGCTAAATATATTATGATTTTTTTGTCCCCAGGCTGTGAAAACCACAAAGCCTAGCACAGATAAGATGAATGTCCAATCCTATTTTGAAAAAGCTCTAGGAAGATGGATTTTGGTGGAATGTGCTGAAAAATGCAATATATGTTCAAAAATGCATGATATTGTGAAGGAAAAAACTGGGAAAACTATAACCCCAAGAGCCTGTTACTTTTGAGAAAATAATTATTGTGCTGTCCACTATCATACAGAGCACTGGCACCCATTGTGGCTCTGTAATCTTCCAAATTTGGAGAATTATACATACCCATTATGGTATGGCAGTGTGCAGAACACAAGGAGAACAGAAGATATTGTCAGCTCTGACTTCTGCCCTGCGAAAGACTTAGAAGACTGATTTTGGCCAGTCTTTTGGACTGTCTTTGTCCCAGCACACAAAGAGGAAAGGGTGATGCTTTCTCAGGATAAATCTTACCATGGCAGAGCCTCACTCTTCCTCTTTCCACCTCCAATAAATCTTACCATGACAAAGTCTCAGTCTTCCTCTCCAAGCTTGTTCACCAGCCTTGGAGCCATCAGCTGCTCAGTTCTTTCCATACCAGTTGCAAGAATAGAGGAAGGATATTTGAGGTCATAATCCGAGCTCTGACTTCATGGCACATTTTTTAAGTCTATCTAGTGGCTGTAGGATTACCCCCAACAAGACTGTTTATTAAAAAGCATTTAAATGTAACAAAGATTTTCTGAAAACATTGCTAGAGCACCCGTACTTTTTGTTGAAATAACTGTACAGTAGATAACAAGGAATGCCAAAGCCTAGCTATACATCCCAGTGTCAATAAACATTCTACTCATTGATTTGCCATATTGGTGAGCCATTTTGGGTGGCCTGCCATTCAACAAAGAGAAACCACCTCAGGTAACAAACGTTGAAGAGTAGGTAGACTTGTTAAATGCCAAAGAACACAACTGTGTGTGCCAAGTGGCTTGCACTACTCTCCTTAAGCTACCCTGCTGTAGAGAATACTACCCTTTAAAAATATAATTAAAAATGTTATTAACTTTCCAAAGACAAGCAAATAAAAATACACCCTGCTTACATCTGGTTAAGCATGGTGCATTTGGCTGGGTTTTCCCCTCTTCACTTTAAAAGCCAAAAATAGTAGTAGAATCTGTTGATGGCCTGGGATTTTTTTATGGCTTAGTTCTTCATAATAACAAATGATAGCTTCCACAACCTGAGGAAAGGCTTTGACAAATATTTGACGCTGCTTTGAAACCAGTGTTGAAGTTAGAGTCATCCACCAGTCTGGCCAACTTTTGTACAAATACTGAGAGGAGGCTCCAGCTTGTCCTTTACCTCAGGCAGCAAAAGTCTTGGGACTATTCTGTCTAGTTTTCCTGCCATTTTTCACACCTCTGCTTTCCTGAGACAACTTCAAAGTATGTTGGGGACCCTGTTCATTTCTATTCCTTTGCTATACTCTCTAGTGTGTCCACCATTAGTCAGTAACTTTGGGTTTAACTTCAAATGCTCCTACAGAACTTATTTTTGCTAGGTCTTGGGAATGAGCATTCAGCGGAGGGCAGAAAATTGCAGCTGTGGTTGCAGGGGGAGTGTGAGTGGAAAGGTGCTGAAGTGTTTTTCTTTTTGTTTTTAAGAAAGTGCCAAAAAGAAAGTCAGAGAGGATCCAAAAATTCAGTAGCTTGCATCATACAACCTTACATGGCACTGAACCAACTCCAATCTGCATGGAGTTTATGTCTGAATGCTCCCTCATATTGATTTCTTCCTCTTTACATAGAACTATCACATCAGTAAAGTGGTGTGCTTAGCATCTTCCCATATGGTTCCCATGGCTTTTTAGGTGACATAATCCTGAGCTGTCAAAATGCCTGATTTGATGACAGCTCCCCTGACACACACAAATCTGAGGTAAAAGTTATGAGTTATGGGTGTAGGATTATGGAGACTTTTATGGTGCCATTTTCCTGCATCATTTCTGGAAGTTTACAGAAGATCCAGATGTTATTCTCTTTTATTTATGACCCTCCCATGTTTTCCTGCTACTTTTCCTTCCATTTTTCCTTAATGCAGGCAAATCTATTGCGGAGAAAAATGAACTGCTATACAATACCTGCTAACTGTTAGTGCTAGGATCGCTTTGTCTGGAAGCACCCTGTGTTAAAAGAGGCTTGTGATTTCCATGCTCCCAACAATGTGCCCCATCAGGGTGCAACTATTTGGGTAATTTATTTAAAATCAAATGTATATATGAGCCTAGATGTCCATTCTCCATCCACCTTCAGCTCACATTGGAGTTGTCTTCACTACAGGTAACAAAAGACTGTATAGTTTGTACTAGTCTATAAAGAGCATCATGTGGCAGAGACATCATCCTACACTGGAGACAAATTAATGTTCTTAGGGGAATTAGATATGGCATTTTTTTTCTGTGGTGTATGAAAACATTAGGTTCTTTTGGTCTGCTTTTCCTATCATCTTCAACCAAACAGGTTTAGCAGGGCTTTGAAGCATGACTCTTGAATGTTCCCAGATATTTGGCTTGCCACTGTGAGGAATCAGATGTTGATTTAGCTCCTTCAGCTGATCCAGCAGGCCTCTTCTTAAAAACCTTACCAAATGATTGGCAGAGAGGACAGAGAGTTGACGGGTACACTGGATTCAGAAATGGCTCTAATCATGCCACCCATTTATGGAAAAATAGTTTGCCTCTAACCCCACAAAGAATAGTTTCTGGACTCTCACTTCAAGGACTAAAGCTAAAGCTGAGCAAGAGGAAGAAAAAGCTGATCCTCAGCCATTACTGGAAACAATAGTGAAATGCCATGACTGAATATATACAAAGTAGAAGATTAAGCTTTTAAAGTCTGAAGTCTAATTGCATGTTCCTTCTGGGATAATCTTTTAATATTTCTGATAAGGTGATGCTTTCTTTGCTTCCACTTGAAATATGTCAAATTTCATATAATTAGGTATTACTAGGGGCTTATCTCTCTAAAGGACACTTGGTGGCACTCATTCAACACTATTTTTGCTTCAGCCACTGCAGCTTTGGATCAGCTATGAATGAATTCTTCCTTGCTGAAAAGGTGTAAATAGTTCTTAAATAACTTGTGTTGAGTTCTTTTCACAACACACTATTCAGTTTGAAACTAAGACAACTTCTGCATAGCAATCATTTCAACAAATAGCTTATACATCAAGAATAGCTTGTGCATTATACAAGGAATCTTCTGAGCCAATGATAATGATAATTATCATTGTTGTAAACCACCCAGAGACCTCTGGCTATAGGACAATATCCAGAGGACCATGACAATGATGATTTGTCTATTATGTCAGTAAGTTCTCATTTGGCTTGAATTAACTCAATATTAACAATTCTTCCACATAAATAAAGTTCTCAGAATAGTTTTTGCCTGTGCATGTTTCATTTGCAGTAAGACTGCATCATGGTTTACTTTGTGCTCTTTACTTATTTTACACCAACAATTTGTGGTTTCTGTATCAACAATTCCACAAGGAAAATTAAGGAGCTTAATAAGAGATATCAGATGAAGATGGCATAGAAGGTGTGCACATATTCCAGTACTGTGTGAATATATCATGTTTATTCATCCTAAGTCCAAAAATTATGCCAGCTGATCTATAATCTACCAGCCATATATGTGCATAAAGAATCATTTATGTGACAGGCTCAGTCAAGATGACCTCTGCTCAGATTTTACCTTGCCAAAGTAGTCAGGCGATTCAGCCCCCATTCTCTGAATCACCTGAAGCCCCCTACTCTGACACCCCAACCCAATAAGCAGGCCATAGCTATGAATTGAGAAAAGGATACATCCTACTGGATCATAAATAGAATGTATGAGAGAGCTTCGGCCATTGGGCGATATAGATTTTTTATTATTGAGAGTAATAGTGGAGGTGGTGATGATGATGATGATGATTATAGTGTCCCATCTACAATATAGATAGTGTTAAAAAGCATACAGCTGCGTCCCTACCTGCGTCCCTACCTGGAGGACGACTGCCTAGCGACAGTGACACATGCATTGGCTACTTCCCGTTTGGATTTCTGTAACACGCTCTACGTGGGGCTGCCCTTGAAGACAGTCCGGATACTTCAGATGGTGCAAAATAGAGCTGCCAGGCTGCTGACGGGGACTGGGCATTACTCTCACATAACCCCAATCCTCTACCAGCTTCACTGGCTCCCCATTGAAGTCCGGGCTCAATTCAAGGTGCTGGTTATCACCTACAAAGCCCTTAATGGCTTGGGAGGGACCTGGATACCTAAAGGAACACCTTCTTCCATATTTGCCCTCCCACCCCCTGAGATTGGCAGTAGACACCCTCCTCCAGGAACCCTCCGTGAAAGACATTAGGAGGCTAAGTACACAGAGGAGGGCTTTCTCTGCGGTGGCACCCCACCTATGGAATGCGCTCCCCAGAGAGGTCCGCCTGGCACCGTCATTATTTGTTTTTCGGCGCCAGGCCAAGACCTTTTTATTTAAACAATTTTTTAACAATTTTTAATATCATCTATAGGTTTTTAATTTGCAACCAGGGTGAATCAGGATTTTAATTGCACTATTTGTATTCTGTTTATTTATTGTATGTAAGCCGTCCCAAGGCTCATGCGCATGGGATGGCAGACAAAAATTCTAAATAAATAAATAATAAATAAATACAGAGGATGCTCACTTGTATATTTTCTTATGTTCCATTCAGAAATAGCTGAATACTAACATGATAAAATAAATAGGAGTGTCACGTTGAAGAAAATGTAAGAAAAGTGTGGAAATAATTTGCAAGATACATTGTTTCCACAAATTCCCACATATAGTAGTGTCTATGCTACCTTTGTTGGCATTATTTATCATACAAATGTTATCCAAATGCACCTTTCCTAACTGGAAAACATATTCCCTGCAACCTGCACTCAAACAGCACAGGTGGAGTCTATCCATACAAGGGCCAGATTAAGAGTCACTAAAAGCAGAGCATTGCAAAATGGCATTTGGGCATTCTCTTTTGCTGAAGACAGACGTGCACAGCACAGGACTTCCTATGACCATCTACACTATTTGCACATCAAAGAATTTAAATAACATCATTTGGATGTAGATGAAGAACCAACCAGAGGCTACAATAACAGAGTTAAGAAGACTTAGAATGACAACATGGTGGTCAGTAGATGGCAACCTTGAGGCAATTTATTTTACGGTGCCTTTCGCGCAACCAATGCATGATAGAGGACAACTGAAACCTTTCCTAACATTATTATAAAATCTTTTCACCCGGGCATTTTCCATGTGTACAGCCAAAGAGATGCCTAGCATGATATGTTGCGAGTATGTTCCTACACTGCCAAAGGGTTAGAAAGGGCTTCATGACCTGAATCATGAAAGAGGCATGTTTTGTGTTAGAGGAGGACACTGAAAGTAGGTCAGGCTGCTCCTGGAGCAAATAGAGAGAGTCAGCTGTTTCAGCCATAAGTTTAGGCTTGGATAGCTTATGAACCACTGCGTGCAATGGGCCATTCTTAGCAACGAATAGGGCAAGTGTGAGCCTATTTCTGTAAATTAAGAGTAAATGGTCCTTCCCCTGAAAGTTTAACTCAGTCCTTCCCCAACATGGAGCCTTCCAGATGTTTTGGACTACAGCACTCAGCATTTCTGAACATTGGCTGTGCTGGCTGGAATGAGGGGAACTGAAATCCACCATATCTAGAAAGCCCCAGGTTGGGGGAGGCCAGCTTAACGCTACCTATTCAGCTGTCCTTACCAGCATGTTTTTTTCCACCTTGAAAGACCAAGGCTGATTTCCTTCTAGGCTAAGAGTGAGAAACATCTGGGTATCTGAGGGATTACTTTCTCCCCTCCCAAAAAAGAAGGAAAGACCCAAGATCAAGAGTACTACAATAGCTAAATTTGGTTAGCCTGCAAGCTAAATATGCTCCTTTGATGTTTCATAGTGGCTTTTGGAGCATCAAAGGAAACAAATTTAGGTTTCAAAGAAGCTAAATTTGGCTATATGTTTGCTCCAAGCTGCCGTGGATGCCACGTTTAGGGGGAACAGTGGAAGCCGCCCTGGTTTGGGGGGGGGGTGCAGTATATGGACCATAGGCCATACATTGCCCACCCCTGCACGAGACATCCAAAGGCTTTTTGGAACTTTCCACTTCTGTCCATCATTCTGACTCATATCAAGCATATTCAAATGTTAGAATTCTTGAGGTCTTAGAAATGCATATGGTATCATTATTTATCTCAAAACACAGAAATCTCCGGAAGGGAACCTAGATGGTGTGGTGAATTCTTTAACTTAGATTAATACTGGATATAACAATATGTCTGTTCATAGCAAAAGCAAAATGCAGAGCACCAAAACTTAATGACTTCTGCTTAATTTTATATCAATTTAGGACACAAGGTGAGACATTCCTATTGATTGTGGTTCAAAAGTTTTCATGAAGTCTGAGGGCATTTGTTGTCATATTTGATAGTTCAACTGCAGGACCCTAAAACATGTACTTGCAATCAAAGGTGTGACTCCTGGAACTAAATCTGATCATATTGCTATAAAAGTCCTAGGTATAGCGCTTGGCTTGAGCAATGGATGGGCCCAAAATGGTACAGGGTTTTTATACACCCGTGGAACTCCGTGCTAGAGGCAGCAACCACATTAACAGACCGCTGGGGATGCTCTGTGCAAGCAAACCATTCCCAATATCATATCAGTAGGACATGCAGAACATTTCACCAGCAATGAAGTGAAGGGAACATTGCCTCCAAAGATAGCAGGTTCTATAGTTGGCTGTATAGTCAATCTGGGCTCAGTCCTCCATACCTTTTCTCCCAGCATGCATCACTCCACTTGCTGCTGATTCTGCTGCCTCTGCTTTGACTTCATCAGCCCTGCTGGAGAAACTGTGAGATAATCCATCAAGATTTACCTTGAAAGCATTGCCACAAAGCAGGATTTGAGAGAGATTATTGGCATGTGGCTGAATTCCACAAAAAGACTGAATTCGGAAAGCGTATTGCTATGTTGTAACTGGATTTTGGATGAGTTATGAAACCTCTGTTTCACTTGCAGAATCTCAGTTAGTGTTAAAACTCTCACCCACTCTAGAACTAAACTACAGTGTTGACGTGCCATTGCTTCCATTGCCTAAGACTCCAATTAAACAATTAATTACCCACTTGGGGACAGATTGCTCTTGCAGAAGTCAGGGATACCATTCCAGACAGGATCTGATGCATGGTGGCCCATATAGGATGTGCCATGTGTAGCAGCAGGCCTTAAATTGCTTCTCTTTCTGTGGGTTTGTTGGCAACATTAGAGGTTTTCCTTCCTTCACCCTCTCCTTTTTTGCTCCCCTGACACCTTTTAGCTGCCCGAGTAGCAATGTGTGTCAGGCTGCCTGGTTGCCTAATCCAAGACTTTAATTTTTACACTTTCCTACATTCCTGTCAGGAGTTAGGTTTCTTCCTTTGCACATTCAAAGCAACAGACCATTCTTTTACAAAAGCTCTTTATTTTCTAAAGTACATCCAGACAGCGCAGCCTTCGTTGAATGAGTCTCTGAGCATGCACAGAGCAGTTTGCTGAACCCAATCTAGCAACTACTTCTGGGAACCCTCTTTTTAGAACCCCGGGACCCATCCCTCTGGAAGGGCTCTTTTGGAGATGGGCAAGCGTCTTCTCTATCCAGCACACCTCCATTTGACTAGCCCTTCCCTCCTGATAGCACGTCATGGGGCCAAGAGTGATACGAGGCTCAGCTGGCTACTGAACTCCTGGCATTGCCCCACCCTGGCAGTTGCAGATCCTGGCTACTCTCAGAGCCCACCTGAACACCTGGAGAGGGGAGCCTTGAGATAAGCGCCCCCACTTCTTCCATCTCAGAGCCTGGGGGGCCAGTGCCCAGGGCCCCTCTTCCTCCTCATCTGACAATGTCAAATCTGCCCGCCCTTGGAATCTGCACCAAGAACAACTATCCCTTTCATTCCCAACAATTCTCAATGCGGCTAGTAAATATTAGCATTGTGCTGAATTTTCCATCTATTTATTTTTAACCATTTGCCAAGGCAAAGGACAAGAATTTGCCTCTGAACATTGCAGGAAGAAGCCAGAATTTTGAAGACAGTTCTCAGGCTGCAGGCCTCCAAGGTCACCTTAACATAAAGAGGTAGCTGAGGGGTTCATGGTTTTTATTTTATTTTGCCATTTTGATCCCATTATGTCCCTGCAGCCTTTCCAGCTGCTTGAGATTTCTGAAAAAACACAGTGAGGATTTAACCTGGACTCCTCCTTTGGGGCTTTCCAGGGCTGCTGCCTGCTTAATGCTTGAAAACTGAGCAAGGAGTTGGTTGTGGCAGCTGCTGTTAGGAAGGACCTCCCACAGCAACCAAACAAAACGGTGACATTTGCAGGTAAAAGAAAGGTTGTCAGGATCCTGGCAGCTTGTCAGGATCAGTGCAGAACCAGGAACAGCTTTGCAGGAGCTTTCAGGTAATACCTGAGGCGCAATTACGCAGTGCAGCTGGGCCCCCCAGAGACCACCTAAGAGGCCTCCCTGCATGGCTGCTCTTTGCCACAGCAACATAAGCCATTTTGGTGCCATGCTGTGCCAATTCCTACCCCTACCCAGTTTTAGCCTGTTTCTGCCTGTTTCTGCTTCCATCCCTTTTTACAGTCTGGCCTTGTCTCCTAGGTAGCTACACCCATCCTCCCTGACCTCCCCTTGCCCTACAGTGGAATTGTCTTTCTGGAACCTGACCTTGGATTATGTTTTTGGACTGTGACTCTTGGACTTTATTTGCTTGAATCTACCATCTTTTGACTCCAGACTGTTAAACAAATGTGCCTCTTGTCTCTGGCCCCCTGAACCGGCTGCAGGACTCCACCCTGCACCTGCGGCCTGGTCCTGCCATCCTGACTATAGTTGCTTGCTGCCCATGCCCAGCTCTTACTCAGCTGGGCTTTTGGCACTGAGCTAGTAAATCTCCTATGGAACAAATTCCATTATGTTCGTGTTTCAGCTCTGTGTTCTCCTGGATCAGGCTGCTTATTTCTAGGCTGTGCTATTGCGCAGCTAGAACAATTCATGCATCTGTACTCATATCAGAGGCCCTCAGTGGTCTGGTTCATAACTCAGGGCCAAGCTAATCAATACATGAGCAGCACACCCAAGCCGCAGTGCAGGATCCACCAATGATGACACGGGCTCTCCCTGGAGCCTCTACCGTCACCTCTGTGATCCTTGGCATGATGGCCAGCACATGGGTGGTTGACTCTTACCGAAAGCCACTCCGACACCCTTCCCAAAGTCACCACCAGCACCCCAATCACCCCATTCCTGGGCAGTGTTACCGCTGCAAAAGGACTCTTCGAGTTGTCTCAGCAGCCACAATTCTAAATTTGGTGTTGCTGTCAGTGCTAGAAGATGGCTGCCTTTATGGTGCATGCCTTCCCAGGGAGAGACACTAGTAGCTCTATGCCACAAGCGCACGCAGAATTGTTGCTGGTCCCAAATGTGCAATTTCTCGTGTCTTTCTGGAATCATTTGCTTTGCTGATTGTGTCAACTGCTGGGCCAGCCATCCCCAATCTGGGACCTTTCAGCTGTTGTAGCTTTCAGTTACCATCAGCCCCAGCGAACATAACCAAAGACCTGGAATTCTGGGAACTGTAGTCCAGAACATCTGGTTCACTGCTGGCTACCACTGGCAAAATCTAGGGTTTTCTGCATCCATGCTGGAGGCTTGCATAGATCAATCTGACTTATAATTTTCTTCTCTGAGGTTAGTTTGGGACATTATAAAAAGCAATTTTCTGATGCCTTACCAAGGAGGAGAGGTCAGCTGCTTCTTGAGAAAGCTTGAATATTGCTGTCCATCTATTTTGGGGAGCAGGGACAGTTTCTTAAAGCAGTGGTTTTCAGCCACTGGTCTGTAGACCTTCACCTGTCCACAGGAGATTTCCTGCCGGTCCATGGGGAGGCTACATCCTGCTTGCCGTGGGCCAGCACAGGTGTGGGCCAGCTGTGCTCCACCACCTCTTCCTTGGTTGGCATCACATTCTCAGGGGGTGCACTGGTGCCCCTGGGAAGGCCAGGGAGGGGAGAGCCAGCTCAGTGGGAGCCAGCTGGCAGCCATGCTGCTCCAGTTTTGGTATTTTGTTCTTTCGTTGGCTTTTTTGGTTGTTTGGTTTCTCTGTTTGTTTTGGAGAATTTTCTTTTTCTTTCTTTTTTCTTTCTTTTTTCTTTTGGTATTGTGTTTGGAAACTAACACACTGAATACAGTATTATGTGTATGGTGCTTTTTGTTTCTGCCTCAGCAGTCACTGAGGTGGTTTTCCTGTTTTTGCCAGTCCCCAGCTGTGGAAAGTTTGAAAACCACTGCCTTAAAGCAAGATTCAAAGGCCTTCTGGTCTCAGCAAAGGCTATGATTCAACACTGGAATAAGTCTCCAAACTTACAGTGGCACTGTCATCTTTATACACAAACATATAAACAAACACTTTACTCCACTAATGCTCATTTTCTTCTTTTGAAGCACTTTTCATTAATTTTTGCAGAATGCCAAGGAATTAATACCTCCTATATATAACAAAAGCTTTGCACATTCAATAACAACTGAGATCACCCAGCAGTCAGAAAACAGTACCTGCTTCCTTCAGCTGAGATACTATATACACACTTACCTGGGAGTAGGCGTCAATGAAATCTACTCATGAGTAGATTTGCATATGATTATTTTCCTCTTAAAATGAGCACTATTAATACCTTGCATTTATAAAAAATACCTTCAAGCTTACAGGATACTTTCCTGCCTGTTGCCCTGCCTTCCCAGGCCCACTATTCCATGCACAAAAGCCAACCATCACTGCTCCAACATAGCCATCAGAACAGCACCGCCCAAAACACCTGAGAGCAAAAGTGCAGTGTGGCCAGGGGCTTGTCCTCCAACCCTTTGCCACTGCCCCGTGATGCCCAGCACCTTTTGCCAGAGGTGACTACCTCGCTCTGCCTAAGGGCAGGGCTGGCCCTAATGGTTTGCTTGTTTGTTTGTTTGTTTATAAAATTTGTATGCCATCCAATTACTTATGTTTCTGGACGGCTTACAGCATAAATAAATTGACGACCCACTCTGGCTGCAAGTTAATAAAATACAATAATAAAATTCAATATTAAAACATATTAAAATATTGATTAAATAAAAAGGTCTTAACCTGGTGCTGAAAAACATATAATGACGGTGCCAGGCGGACCTCTCTGGGGAGCGCATTCCAAAGTCGGGGCGCCACCACAGAGAAGGCCCTCCTCCTGGTACTCTGTCTCCTAACATCTTTCACAGAGGGTTCCCGGAGGAGAACTTCTGTTGCCGATCTCAGGGGGCAGGAGGGCAAATAGGGAAAAAGGCGTTCCTTCGGTATCCTGGTCCCAAGCTGTTTAGGGCTTTCTAGGTAATAACCAGCACCTTGAACTGAGTCCGGACTTCGATGGGAAGCCAATGGAGCTGATAGAGGACTGGGGTTATATGAGAATAACACTCAGTCCTCGTCAGCAACCTGGCTGCTCTATTTTGCACCATCTGAAGTATCTGGACTGTCTTCAAGGGCAGCCTCACGTAAAGCATGTTACAGAAATCGAACCGGGAAGTACCAATGCATGTGTTACTGTTGCTAGGCAATCTTCCTCCAGGTAGGGATGCAGCTGATGGATCAGGCAAAGCTGAAGGAATGAGCTCCTTGCCACCGCCGTCACCTGGGCTTCCAGGGACAGCTCTGGGTCGAGGAGCACTCCCAAGCTGCGGACCCTGTCCTTTAGAGGGAGTGCAGCCCAGTCCAGGGCAGGGCCCAAGTGTTTACCAACAGAATCAAACTGGGCTATTAAAAACGAACAGGTGGAAGGTAACATTTACCTCTCAGCCTCCCTCAAGGAACAGGGACGGATCACCACAGCCAAATTTATGGATTGGAGAGTAGTCTCTGCACCACTAACAACAGTGTTTGGGTTATTACTGAGACATTGGAGGGCTGAATAAGGAAGCCTCCCATCTGAGTGAATATGAGGAGGAAGAGACAACAGAACAGAAAGAATTTTCATTCACCTCACACTCCCCCACCCCAGACACACCATTTTGCCAAGGGTTTAGTTTGGCATGCATAATTAGAGAATTATGAGAAAGAAGCTTCTGAACCCATTTAATTAGCCAGCAAAGCACTACTGCTTAATGAGTGGCATACTGAACTTCCTGGATGGTGTGAATATAAAAAGAGACGTTCTTGTCTGTCTCTCCACTGCAGTATCACACGTCTGAAGGAACTCTAACTTACATGGTTAGGAGAATTAGCAAGGAGAAATTAAATAAGGGCATGTTGATCTCTCTCTCCTGGCTTGTCATGCTCCAGAACTGCAAAAGAAATATATTTATGACTTAAGGAAACATCCTTCTCTAGCCAGTTTTCAGCCGTGTGCAGTTGAGTGTGCTGATGTTCAGAAGCAGCAACAGTATCCCAGAGGTTTCTTTGGCATCTGGGGTGTGAAGTGTGATGGATTGAAAGAACTGTGCTGGGTTGCTTTGTACAAACCACATTTTGCTCATCTCAGAAGTCTTCATGTGGCATTATTGATCTCAAGGCTTTGCTTCAGATGATCCAAGCAGGGGTTAGAGCCAAAAGAGACCTTTGTTTGAGTGTGTCTTACAGCTGCATCTTTTTCATTTTGACTCTGAACAAGACATAGGGGGCCCAAGATCTTAAAAGCACCCTGCTTCCCATGCTAGGATCTTGGTCCGGATCAGCAGCCCTGCACCTATCCTAGGGTCACAATGAAAAAGGATATAACTGCTAGAAACACATGTAAAGTAAGGTCTGTTTTGGAGCTGATGTACAGTTATTGATTTTAATGGCCTAGGTATATTAATTTTTATGTCACTGGTGGCAGTCACATAGCATCTTTTTCTATTCTACTCAAGCATCAGATGCCATTATTTTCAAAGAAATGCAGTAAGCCCCCTCATGTCCCAAAGTTTGACTAAAGATGTGGAAGTGATAGAAAAATAATAATGCAGTTTATGGCAATCATAAAACAGAAGAAAATGCAATAGAATATAAAATCAGCAAAAATGCAAGTTTAAAACAGCTAAACCTGACAATAGGAAAAAATGTTTTGAGAAACATCTGAGATGGGTCATCCCCCTCAAGCCCCTGGGTGGTCAAGTGAGTCTTTAAATACCTCAGAAAAAAGGGTCATTTTAACCCCCTGCCAAAAATATGACAAACTTGGTTCCAGCTGTGGTGCACTGGGGAGATTGTGCCACAAATTTGCAGAAGTCCCACTCATGTTTTAGGTTCATGTGTGAGTAAAACTTCTGAGCAGGACGTGTGACAGCTCAAGAACTAAAACCTGGATATTCTAACCAAGCATATCAAATAAAGCATCTATCTATCCATCCATCCATCCATCCAGTATTTCTATCCTGTGTCTTTTCCCTTCAAGGCAGCTTAAATAATTATGAATCATAGCAAAACTTAGTGTTCCCTTATTTAGCTGCTATAGTGTTTTATGTCTACCACATAATCAGCTAGTAACTCATATCAGTTCCATCAACAATTCCTGTGTGGGGGTGAGTGGGGAGGGCCTGGCCAGAGAAATGAAGGCACTTAAAACTGACCGGCCTCCTCACAGGGCACTGAAGGATGGGTCAGCCTTTAGCATATTGAGCTAAGAGTGGGGTAATCCTGAGAGGGAACCTGTCTCTCCAGTCAGTCTCTTTCCAACTTAGTTTGGATTCTGGCATGTGTCCTCCTTTTGTCTGTGCTTGTGCTCAATTCTGATCCAACATGCCATGGCTGGAATCATCTCTCTCCTCATGTCCCCTCAACTTGACACGGCCAGCCAAGCCTCTGCCCCTTCAAGTGCTGAGAACCCTGACAAACGTCTATTCTGAACCTGAGCAGCTGAAATATAACTAGAGGCATCAGTCTGATGTACAGCAGGGCAGTGTCAGGGGTCAGTATTGTGGGGCACATGCCAAGATCCCCCTTAGAAATGGGCCCTCTGGCCAGTCACCGCAGAGCTCTGGCCCTCCTGCTGCACCTTTCTGTGCTTTTTTGCCTGTTTACCTGCCCTTTCTGAACATGTGAAAAGAGCACACAAATGGAATGGAATCCTCAACTTGGTTTTTCTTCTGGTGCAGTATTCCTATTGAGCTCAGCAGACTGCAATCGGTAGGTAGTCTGGAACTTTCCCAGAGTCTTAGCAAAGAACATATTGTCTGAGGTTGCTTAGCAATGAACATATTTTCTGTGCAAAGCAGTCAATAGAAATGCATGTTCTCAAGTGTATGAAATGTTGGAAGTGCAGAGATGTTAAGGTTATGATTATTGGTCCAATTCTTATCTCTAAATGCCATGCTACAATTCTGGTTTAACACTATGTATGAAAATTCATACATCAATTCAAGGCCTGTGAGGTGTCATGCAGTGTCACAACCAGATCTTATTAAAAAGAACCTTGATGTCCAAAGAGTGGGAGAGAGAGCTTGCTTGGTCATATTTTTGTCATCTGAACAACATTGCAACTAAAAGAGATGTGCCTAGGTAAATATTATCAGCTATACAGATAACATGTTCTTTCTCATCTTTCTGTCATGGATAGTTCAAATCCCTTGCATTTACTAAAGTATTATCTGTATTTCCATCAACACATTCAGGCTTATTCTGGCCATCCTAATCAGGCCAGGAAGAAAAGAATCCAAAGCTGTTTCCCCGCATATACTTGTTCTTTGCAAATCTGAAGTCTTGAGCTATTGTGATCCTTGGGTAATATATTGAGAATGTGAAAAAAGCAGTCAAAATGTAAGATTCTGTACTTCTCCTGACTATAGCCAGAGGGGGGAAAGATAAGATTCTAAGAGGCATGTGTCATCCCTAACCAGTTTTCACTGCTAATCTACATAACACAGTGCATATGCAAGACATGTGATTATACTTTCACTGTTTCCATTACCATACAGTTCTTTGCTGTCATTTGAGCTGACCCTTCTTGTGTACTGGTTTAAGCAAGTAGGAAGAATTGAATGGCAAGTAATGAATTCGTGTTCTTTTATAGCCAAAAAAGAAGTCTAATTGCATTAATATTAAAAAAAAAACCCTGAGTCCTCCATTACATTCAGAAAGAAAACTGTCTGCACTGTTGGTATGAGAAAAGATATAATTATTTTGTTCAAGCTCCATCTACAAGTTGCTCTTGAGTGGGATCTCCTTCTCTGCCTGCCATGTGCCATGATTTCCAAAGGTTGCCTGGATATCAAGTCACCCTCCGCCTGCAAAGGAAATGGGTGAGAATGGCCCGGCCCTGTTCCTTTCCTTCATGCTATTTGCCGCCCTCTAACTGTGGAAGGCAAGCAGGCGAAGAAGAAAGATTCCTCTGCCTGTACAGGCTCTCCGTGCAAGTCAGAAGGATGCTGGAAAATCCAGGTTCTGGTTCCTGTGGAGAGCCTCTATTGACAGAAAAACACCTTCCACAAACAGAGGGCAACAGCTCTGGGGAAAGACAGCAAGGGGCTGAGCGTGCCTTCTCACACCATTGTCCTTTTCAGGTACAGAATACCTGAGCAGGGGAATAGCTGCAGCCCCTTCTATTGCAGTATTTTCCAAGTTGTTATATTGAACTTTTTCAGAACTAATTTCTGTGATTTTTTTTATTTTACTTTTAAAAGTTAATTGTAGCATCAGCTTGCTCAATGTGGAGTAATGAAATAGTATAGAAGCTTCTCTCTGTGACTGACCCTGCAACTGGTGGTTTCCTTTTTGCTTCTGCCGGCTTAATTAGTTTTCTCATGGTCAAAGTGTGGCCTCAATATTACTGAATAGGTCTTAATTAGTTCCTATTCTCTCTTTTGGGATAATGCAAAATTCCTATTTGCAACCAATTTCCCTTGATTGTTTTTATTTTACTTTTAAGATCACAGTTACCAGTTTAATGAAACTATTTATTTTCTGAAATGAGCTGCAAGCAATGCCTTACCAGTACTAAAGGAGATTAACGTGAGAGTAAAGTCATTGCTTACCTGTAACTGTCACCAACTGCCAGTGTGGCGTAGTGGTTAAGAGCATGGGACTGGGACCCAGGCGATCTGGGTTCTAGTCCCCACTCGGCCATGGAGCCAACTGGGTGACTTTGGGCCAGTCACAGACTCTCAGCCCAACCTACTTCACAGGGTTGTTGTTGTGGGGATAAGATGGAGGAGGAGAATGATGTAAGCTGCCTTGAGCCCTTTGTAGGAAAAAGGCAGGATATAAATCAATCAATCAATCAATCAATCAATTCTTTGAGTGGTCATCTGTGCATTCACACACATGTGATACACAGAGACCACAAAGAAGAAGCTTAGTATGGATTCAGTTTTGAACATGGATCCGAATTAGGTAGCGCTGGGAAAATATGGCTGATAATAGAAAAACCCAGTTCATCAGAGAAGTAGTGAGAAACCATTGAGAAACTGGGTGTGTGGAAAATAGGAATACTAACAATAAAAAAGATAAGTGTTTCCATCCAGGATATTTTCCCCTCAGACTCCATGGCTCTTGCCAAACTTTGGTGTTGTACTGTTACCCAGGTCTTTAAATAACTAGCTGGAGATCAAAGGGTGTGAAAAGATTTGACAGGGAAAATGTGTTTATAATTAATGATGGAGATATTGGAGGAAGCCCAACAATGAAAGCAATTCTTGTTTTCTAACCTAGGGAACGAGCCTTATATAAACACATAGAGAGAAAGGAGATTACCATAGTAATGAAGCAGCGCAACCAAGTGAAACAAGATACACATACTGTACTCAGAAAGGTTTCAGACTTGTGCCTATTCCCAGCCAAGATATGAGCCATCCTGCATAGATAGACTTGGGATGTGACAATGATGCATATCTGTAAAACAGTGCAGGTGGAGGGAGACTAAACAATTTAGCAATGCTATTAGGCTGTTACAGTCTAATGGTCTTTATTTTTCCCTTTTCCCCCATCATAACTCTTGAAGAGCTTTCCTTTTACACCAACAAAGGAAATGGGCATATCAGTGCTATTTTAGAAGTAAATGTTAAAACCGATATATTTTTCACTTATTTTTATCAGCTGCCATTAACTGTAAAAATACTCTCATGGAGATTTCCAAAATAAGCATACAAGTAAAAAGACTCTTCGTAAAACTGATAAAACCTCACGTGTAATATTAAAACTAACAAACTAATAATATACAAAAATTGAATAAATTTGTACAGCTAACAATTTTAACAGTTCAATAAAATACATGCTATGGAAGCCGCCAATAACACATTCATTCATTCATTCATTCATTGGACTTATTTGAAAGCTGCCCAATAGCATCATACTCAAATGAATCCCCTGTATCCTGTCAAGGATAGACTCCTTCCTGAAGTTTTAAAAACCTCAGACACTATTTCTCTACATCCCTTCACAGAACTTTCCCTAGAGCCATTCAACAGACTTATACAAAGCAGGGGAAGAACACTGGAAGAGGAAGGACACTGCTACCCTCAAAGAAATGATATTGTTACAGTTGGTCCACTTCTCCAAACCGCGTCCTCTAGACCAGGGGTCCTCAAACTTTTTCGATAGGGGGCCCATTGAAAGGTTGTGGCTACACATGTGCACCCGTGAGGTGGGGGTGCCCGGGGGCACAGGCCAGTGAGGTGCCGTCGGGTGTGTACGAGGCATCATTGGGCACGTGCGGCGGTGGCTTGCTCGCTCGGAGACCATCTCCAAGCGAGCGAGCGAGCCACCACCTCCCCACCTGCGCAGCAAGCGTGAGCACGGGTGGCGATCGGTGGCGCGGGCTGGATGGATGGCCATGGCAGGCCAGATACGTCCCACAGGCCGTAGTTTGAGGACCCATGCTCTAGCCCAGGGGTCGGCAACCTTTAACACTCAAAGAGCCATTTGGACCCATTTCCCACACAAAAGAAAACACCAGGAGCCGCAAAACCCTTTTGACATCTAAAATGAAGATAACACTGCATATATCATTTTTTACCTTAATGCTTGTGTATCTTCATTATGATTTAGCTGCAGCTCTTGTTCAGTCACCAAAAACTGTTATTTTTAATCTTACATTATAAACTAGTAGGACTCCTTTCATATATTTTGAATAGGAGAACAGCTTCCTGAAAAGTCAAAGTCAGTGCTAAAGGGCTGCATGCATTAAACAGCAAACCCCATAAGTTTGTCAGCAGTAAAAGCAAATGAATCTACCCACATATCATTAAACGTTTGGTTTTCTTCGGAAACTTTTCTTCGATTTATCCATGGTTGGCCTACGGGGGTCGGGCGGGGGGAGCTCAGTAAATCGGGGAGGATCAGCAGGTCCCTGTGCCCTAGATATAGGTGTGTTTAGTGACTGATTAGCAGATAAACATTCAAGTGCTGTGAATTGTGACAGAACCCAAGCACAGCTTTTAACATTCAGATAAGGAGATTACATTGGGACAAAGAGAATCCTTTCAGCAGCGTTTCCTGTAACATAAGAGCCTGCAGGAAACTTGTTTAGCAGAGGAATGCAGCGATTTACTTAACTAGCTGATTTACTTAACTAGTGCTGAGTTCCTGGGCGGAGCTTCGAGCAGATCAGCGGCTGTGCCGGTGCATGTTTTGAGCGATGGAGCCACAGCAGAGGGGTTCAAGAGCCACGTGCGGCTCCGGAGCCATGGGTTGCTGACCCCTGCTCTACACAAACCCCAGGAGGCTCCAAGGGGCAGATTGGAAAGTCTTACAGGTCATACTAGTCCACACACTCTTTAGCTGAGTTCAGACAAGTTGAATGTGAATTGTCATTGAACTGTGGGTTTCTGTTGAAGTATGGGTTGTCATGTTGTCTGAACTCAACAGTGCTAATAAGTAATGGCTTGTTAACCACAAACAATGCAAGCAGAGAGCCCATGGGTTGTTGTTGGATTATGTACTGTGGATTGTTGACAATGCTTTGTTATCTTGGCTGCATTCAGACAACATAATAGCCTGCATATAAACAACAAGCTACTGCTCATTGGTTTAACCCTTAGCATAGATGATACATAATCTGAACCCAGTCAGTATCTATGGCCAGGAAGACCTAAATTCCAGTCTCTACTCAGTTCCAAAGGTTACGTATTGACCTTAGGCACATCTGTCTCTCAACCCAATCCTACCCTTCATGGTTTTTATTAAATGAAGTTACATGTCTACATCACTGTGAATGCCTTGGGGAAAGGGTTGGCTAATAATAAATATATTCTGACTGCAAATACTTTAGAGCAGGCACAAGAATGTGTCTAAATTGCTGAATAAGCTGCTATTATACTACTGTTTGGACCATAGTAGCTACCAATGCCAGTTCTAATCGTTGACTGACCAGTCATACTGGTGCTTGGAATTTGCTACCTATCTTATGATAACAATAAGCTTTTGGAAGTAAATGTGATTTCTTGTGCTTTCCAGTCATTCCTGTTCACCATATGAAGGTCCTACATGGAAAAGGCAAGAGCTTCTTAGGAAACAGTGACCTAAGAACTTGGAAACAGAGCTAGATCCAGGTTCTGAGGGCCTCAAATAATAAACCCTCAATAAGACACCTGCTTTTCATCACTATCATATTAGCTAGTCTTGCTCCTCACCCTCTTTCCCATAATTGCTACTACTTGCTTGTTTGACAGGTGGAAGGCCAATGAGAACACAGACAGGGCCAATCAAGTGTTTTCTCCTTTATCATGGTTTAGCCCATCAGCGACTGTGCCTGAAATTCAATCCCAAGTTGCATTGCCCCGTGCCTAGGTGACCTGCCTCTTCCTTTTTGATCCATAGCCCTTTTCAGAGGCATTTGCATGCTGTGGAACCCATGATCCTGGCTTCGGACAACACAATAGTGGTACAGGAAATCGATAGGGGGGAAAATCAATTTTTTCTTTCTTACCATGTTTTCTAAAGGCCAAACGTACCATGGTGAAATACATGACTGGGTTTGGTCAATACAGCATACCAACAAGGATAAAAAATGATTAAAAAAAAAATCACAATGGCTTCTCATGTTGTCTGATCCCAGACAGGGGCAGCTACTGCTCCTCCCTTTCACCACCACCAGTTCACATGAACAAAATTACCCATCATGACTTAAGCCACAGAAGGCTATGGCACATGCTTGATGGAGTCTGAATATTCACCGCCTGGCCACAGTGTGCACAAACCATGCAGCCCAAGTTCACATGACATGACAAGCTGCCGAAAGGTGCTGAATTTTCAGAATAGCTACACATACACACTGGCATGTCTGACAGTTTGATCATGCAAACCAGCCCATTGTCTGGGCCAGAGCAAGAAGCAGGTGAATAAGCAATCTGCGGAGATTAAAAGGAGGGCCCATCTCTAGGGACCTCTTGATAGTGGGCCTCTCCTGGGCTGTACACCCCATGGCTGCCCTTGATCCCAAGCTCATTTGCAATCTTAGAAAGATTCTGTATGACTCTCTGTAGCTATGGAGCTGGGCTAAATGAGCCTTACACTCTTCTGCAACCTGGACATTAATCCTGCTGGAAAAGACTGGAATTCAAGCAATGCTGTATGAGACCACAGAGCAAAAACAGTTCTATAGTCTCATCAAAAGGGAATATACAACCTGTAAATAGCTCATCCGATATGCTTCTTTTGTAGATATTAACTCTTTAATTAGATAACCACATACTGTACCTTCTGTATTTCATTATAATTCAATCTGTATTTTTTGTCTTTTTTGGTGTTTAAGATATTTTTGTTTATTTTTGCTGCAACAACACTAACATAGATATCCCCCGGGGAACCTATCAGATTTTCCCCCGCTCCCATCTGATTAACTTCTGTCCATTCTGCTGTTTTCTAATTGAATTATTTGATTTCAACCCATCTTCAAAGGACTGAAATGAGAAAGGGGTGGTTTTTCTACACTTTTGTGTACATATGCAAATACTTGGACTGTCAAACTCTCGAGGGGGGTGCATTTAAAGGATTGGGTTGGTTCATTCATTATTTTATTCTCATAACCCATTAGTTTTAGTCAGCTCTACAGATTCCTTGCCCATCTGCCTCTTAGCATCATTTGTATTACCTAAATATTGCCAAGGAAGGGTTTTCTGATAGCACATTGTTCTTGCTTTAGAGAAAGGAAATATTATTTTCACATAGTTCCAGTTTAGTCCTAAAGCATCAATACTTCTCATGACAACATGTACTTGAAGGATCACATTTTTCTGCAATAACTTGTCTGATGTAAGGATACACCTCTGAAGCCTTGTTCAAGGTCTCTTCATCTTTTGACAGCTCCAGGGGAGGGGGCTTCCCAGTTGTTACACTTAACTTTTGGAATCCCCTTCCTAGAGAATTCTCTCCCTCGCCTTAGTCTATGCATTTTCTTTTTAGCACAATGTAAAAATATTTTTATTTGCTTGGAACTCTTACCAGGTTGTTTGTTCCAGACTCCAGGATGGGGTCTGGAACTGATTTTATCCTCTTCTGTTTTGGCTTATTTTGTTCATGTTGTAATCCACCCCAGAATCTCAATGAATACATTTCATGGACTTGTTCATTAAGCAATACGTTGCTTATTTAAAACCAAAAGAATAATGGGGTCTTACTCAGAGTCCAGTTACCTCCTGGATTGCTCAGGTGATTCTACAAACAGAAGATCGCTAACTGGTCCTCTTTGGTGACACAGTTCCTATTGGCATAATGTGTAGCTTCAACCAGCATCAGCCTTGTAAGATGGCAGCAGATTAACAAAATCTTACATGGACAGTGGAAACGCTTCATCAACCCAACAGCCATTGGCCTGGTACAGCTTATTTATAGGAATGTCTTAAATAAAATGTATACTGGTGCTGAAAACTTAACAAAATGAAGAAATATGCCAAAGGCTTCAGTGGACATCTTTTATGATCCATGACTAAGTCATCAGTTCTATGAAATCTGTCATTTCAATAAGACAAACAATCAAAATAGATATATTAGTTTGTTGTTTGCCTCTGAATCGTGGAGGCAAATGGACACATCCTGAACTTCACAGAGTATCTACACAGCCTTTCAGCAGTAATCATCATCCTGGTAGTAGTAATGGTGGCAGCAGCAGAAGCAATGATGTTGGTGACGGCAATGAATGGAACAAAACATTGATTTCTCAGATCCTAGAAATGTTAAACCTCATGGCATTACCAGGAAAGGCTTAAAATGGCTTAAAATATCCTAAAAAGCAACTGTGCATGGTGGATTATCTCAAAAGCTGAATTACCCAGATAAAGCAGACAATGGCCCAACAAGCCATGGGGTTTTTTTTTAACCATGGCAGTCTGTCATGTCATTTGAATCCTGTCATTGTATTTCAGCATGGTACACTTGGCCTGATATCATAAGAAACAACTGTATGTTCTGTGGTTTTTCCATACCACCATGACTAATAATATCTGAGCCCAGCATCATGGTTTCCATAGCCCAGGAAAGAGTCCCCTGGGGTGTCAACTGCAGGAGTTGTTCTAGTCACCCAGCCTTTACTATCCCACTTTGCCTAGCAACAGTTGCATCACCACCTACCTTGATCTCCACTCCCATCCTCCTCCAGCTTCTTTATTTGCTTCCAGAAGTCCACTTTTTTTGTTCTCCTACAGCAGAAAAGGGCACTGTTCTGCCTGAAGCTGCAACCTTGGAATTAGCCACGCTCTGCACTGCTGTTTTTCTGTTGCAGTTCTCACAGATCCTGCTCTTGAATTGTTCTGCCTTTTGTTTTCAGGCAAGGACATCTTCCTCTTGCCTGTAACAATAAACTGAGGGGTACATATGGGCAATGTTTAGGGCATTAAGAAGTGTCCTTATAGGAATGTTCCCTTGCCTACTTTCTTCCATTTGTATTCTATCAACAACACACCTCAGGACTGTCAAAAGGCCCCACCATCGCCTCCCGCCACATATCTGTGGCATAAGCACTTTCCCAAAAGGCATCCTGCCACCATCCCCAGGGTGCTACAGGCAGGGGCTGGCTCTGGAGAGCTGTTCCCAAAAGGATGCAATTAGCTTCATCCCCAACATAGGTGCCTAGGATCCAAGGGAGAATAGACATTGGGAAAGACGCTGACATCAATACCCCAACATCTAGCCTCTTCTCCCAGAGCACAAAATCCTCTCAGGCTCCTTCTCAGCAGTTTTCCCTGGAAGAAAACCCATATGCTACAGAGGGGGAGCCAGTGTAGTCCTGAAAAAAATGCATTCCCACTTCTGAAGAGGAACTGAGCACATTCATTGACCTATGGGGCAGCCCAGAGTCCCTGAAGTACTTGAGTCCACACACCACAACAGTATATTCTTGTGGTTTTTGAAACAGCTGAAAAAAGGAGGGGGACTTCTTGTGCAGCCCAACGTGGGGCAAGAAGAAACTCCCTCAAGAAGATGATCAAGGAGGTCAGCATACAGAAGTGCTCTTGGGAGGCTCTCAGAACCATGCCCTTCCATGACAAACTGGCACAGCTATTCCTTCACTTTGGGGACTCCATGCCTGGCCACAGCAGAAGAAGTAAAATCCCTCTCTTCCAAGCTCCAAGTGTCTACTTCTAGCCCAGGTAGGGTGCCCAGTCACTATCCAGAAGGTCCCCATTCCCCACTCCCTCCACTCCAGAAGAATAGAGCCAACAAACCCTGTTGAGACGAGCACATCCAGCAGCAAACTTCTGCATCACGCACCCTCTGCTACCCTTGCCAGACACCAGATGTTCCCACAACCAAGAGAAGCACTGAACATGAAGACTGACTTTCAGACGTTTTTTCATGTACTAGATTGCCCATGCCAAAGGCTTCTCTCCTTTCCCCTGCCTCTGGAACATGCTTTTTTTACCTCCACGAGGTCATCCAAGACCTCTTTTGTGACCTCATGAAGCAGGTACTGAATTTCTTTCCAACACAGTTGAGTGAAGACAGATGATGGGGGGGGATCAACCCAGAATCCTCCCCCACAAAACACACACACACACACACACACACACACACACACACACACACACAATTCATAGCACTTTCTATTACTTCAGGAGAGTAGATTTGTCATCCTGGGTTGCTCTTCTAGGACCACAGGATTGAATTCTAGGAATATGCAGGAGTAAAAGAAGAATAAATAGCAAACACAACAGCAAAATATTATTTCTCTTAGTTCAAGTCACATTTTATATATATGCAAATTTATTTTAAAGTCCTTAATGCACTAGTATTCACTTCAAGACAGATTTATTGAAAGGCCAAGAGCCTCATGCAAATACATTTTGTGTCTTTCCCATCTCTTCCATACATACACCCCCATGTACTGTAGTTCCTTGTTGTATTTCCTATTGGCAGCCTTCCTGAAATCTGAAAGTGAAATTCAATGGACAACTGTACATAAATAACACCACACCAGATATTAAATAACATTTGTTCATGATCTTCCAAAGAAGCCTGGTCAGCCTGAATGCTACCCACACACATGCAGAATCCGGTTTTACATTCCAAGCCACAGAAGAACATTTGGATGGGAATGGGGGAAATGATGCTTGACTGATCACATATTTGGGCATTGCAAGCTGGACAAATCCATATTTTCAAACCATAAAAAATGGTTTGGGTCCTGGGTCAAACCAAAGCTTCTGTTTCCCACAGTAGCCATCTAGCTTCCTTTTAGTAAGCCACAAGGAGGACATGAGAGCAATCGATGTCTTGCACTATTGCACCCAAGCAACTGCTATTCAAAGGCAGCATGAGGTAGAACGCTAGAAGCCACTGGTAAGCTCTCTTCAGCAAGTTTGTTCACCCTCTCTTTCGAGCCACAGAAGCCTGCATCTACTACCACATCTTGTGGTGGCAAATGCTGTAAATTAATTGCGTTGTGTCAAGTAGTAGTTCCTTTCATTTAGGGGGAGAATTCTTGGCCCTTCAGATATTTTGGCCTACAGTGCCCATCAGTCTTAGCCAGGAAATCCAGTGGTGATGGATGGTAGATGTGGTAAGTCAGAAGATCTGGAGGGCCACAAGTTGCTCAATGCTGCTTTGGTTATGATCTTCCCATCTGTTTACTTCATTGATGACTCCTCATTTCTAGTCATATGAAAGAAGGAGACAGCAGTCTCTCAAGGAATGATGACTTCTGCGACATCTCTACAACATTTCCATTTACAGCAATAACATGGTGATAGTCAGCATATATATTCTTACGGTACAGGCCCAGCTGGCACCTTGGGTCAAGCTATCACTAATTTGGAACCATTAGCAGCCCTGCTGGTATGCATCTATAGACCACAAAAGCCCATCACCTGGCCCTTATTTATTCATATAAAGATCACACACATACAAATACACTGCATGAGCTCATAAATGGGGAGGGGTGGCACCGGAAAAGAACTAGCCTCTACCAGTTGATTTAGAGGAAATCCATATGATGTCAGATTCCTTTTGCCCTTGCCAGTATCAATATCTTGTCAATATTTTGGTCATTTTTTTCTGCTCTACACACACACACACATCCCATTAATAATCAGTGCCCATGATGGTAAGTGCACTTTGCAGATTAATGCACTGTGATGGTTTAGAAGCTTCTAAGTTAACCCATAGACCTGGATACCAAGTATGTGGGTTAAGTATAAGTGAAAGAATTATAGGTGCTGCATTGAGGTTAATGAGATGCATCTAGGTTACCAAATCACCCTTGCCAGCTTATTGTATAAATCTGCCAACTGAGCTAGTTTGTAATGTTGCCTAGCAGCATAGTGCCAGGAGACAAGGAGCACTGTATGTATACACACTTATTCCTTTCTCTAGCCTAACCCATAATTGTAAAGCAGGCAGTCCACTGTTAACATCTGGAATTTATAGAAGAGTTCACAACTTGCAATCATCTTGGGAATTAAAATGGGATGGCATGAGGCAATTCAGAGCAATGTGGTCTGGTGACATTTGGAACTTCAGGTTCTGGATTTAAATTCCTCACTGGCAATAGGCTGCTAGCTTTCAACCGTCTGTATGTAAAGGGAATGCATTTCACAGGATTGTATTTCACAGGATTGTATTGTCTGGCTAAACAAAGTAAAATATGTGTTTTACTTTTAAAATCAAAGTGTTCTATAAACAGTGGGCAGCAGGCATGATTAATCAATAGGGAATTTTTGCAGTAAACTAGCAGGTAGCTTGCTATTGCATTATTCAATGGAAACTTCTGCATGGAGCCAATTTTTATCAGGATATACAATATCTAGTACAGTGTCCAGACCTACAGTTGCACACAAGATATGAGCATTTCTGTTTTAAAGTAGAATTTAAGTAGCAAATACTCCATATATTTGCACTGTAAGCCAGTTTTTACATCTTAAGAAAGGGTGTGGATTCATTTTAGAACAAATGAAAGATATATTGAACAATTGGGTTCTATCTTTTCATTCCCAAAAGGACATTGTTATTAAACAGGCATGTCCTTTTGTAACCCATTTATCAATAATGTATTGATGGGGGTACCGCTCTCTAATGGCAATACCATAAACAGAGCTTAACTGATTTTCCCATAATGCCCCTGACATTGCATCATTCTGGTACATTTTAGGAGATGGTAGCTATCAGTGGGAACAAGAGTACTTTTCTGCAGGCAACTACCATTTTGCCTCTAAATGCCCTGGCATGAGACAATGTTGGGGTTCTTTGTGGGAAATACAATGTTTACCAGAATGAGCAGCTATCAAAATCAGCTTTGCTGCCATCACAGGGAGCAAGAAAAAGAAAATTTTAAAGAGCCAAGAATATCCATGTTAATTCCCATAATGAAACATAATTGTACTAAATGAATAACAAAACTAATGATGTTTTAATAATTAAAAACATTTTAATTTGCATCAATGGCTTGCCTTTAATTTGCATTAATGGCTTGGAATTAAACAATGGAATACCAAATGACTAATGGCACACAAGACAACATATTTTTTTCCTCACAAGTAAGTTGGTAACCACAGCTTTATCCAGTGAATGTGTTGTTGTGGTTAGTCGCGAAGTCATGTCCGACCCATCGCAACCCCATGGACAACATTCCTCCAGGCCTTCCTGTCCTCCACCATCCCCCAGAGTCCACCTAAGCTCATTTTTCTGCCTTATAAGCAGCTTACTCAGGCATGCCAAGTCTCTCCACAGCCAAGTGGAGATGCTTCACCTGTATCTCCAAAGCCCAACCCAACAGTCATTTACAAGCAGGGTTTCGTAACTACCTGCCTCACATTCTGTTACGTGAACTAATTATGCTGTACTGTTCTAATGCAGTACCTCAGCATGGTACAGGGGCAGTGAAATTACTGCAGCCTTCCACAACTCGGAACCCTCTGAAACTCCAAACTGCAGTTCCCAGCATTCCTGGCCACTGGCCATGCTAGCTGTGGCTTATGGGAACTGAAGTCCAGAACCTCTGGAGGGCACCAGGTTCCGGAAGGCTGACATGGAGGGTTGGACTAGTTGGCATAATTTTTGCTTTCCTGGTGGATTTACAATTCTACCGTCGCTACTTTTCATGGCCAAGCAAAGGAACGTAAGTGGATAATAGGCTCACTTTGAGAGGGAAAACTGCCCTCATTTGGCTTTTCTGAAGTAAAGTAAGGATGACTCACAGTCATGTCCTGTATCAACAACGCCACAATATGGGCCAGGTCCTTCAGAGAACATGAGAACACCAAGAAAGCAGTGACTCAGGCTGTCCTCAGCCTTGTATTCCCCCTTTACATAATGCTATTCATAACATTTTTAAGGAAATAGGGCAGCACACTCCTCCTCCAGCGTGACTAACAAATAATGCCAAGTAGGGCAAGAAAAGATGTGTGAAGCGTCAACCACATGCCCAGCAAGTCACATGTGTGCCCCAGATGGTTTTATGAAAGTGCCAAAAAAAGAACAGAAAAACAAGTTAGGATCCACATGAAAGGGGAAAAATACAGAAAGGGAAACAAAAGAGATTTCTCAGTGTAGATGATAAACACAGGGCACACAGAAAGCTTTTCTCTCTCTTGCCTCTTGATAAGGCGTCAGCTAATACAAGGATGCATAAATAGAAATAACAGCCCTATGAAATGACAATGATTCGGTTGGAAAACCTTCACTACAGGCATCCTGCAATTATTCTTCCCCTTTGGCAGCAGCTAAATCCTGCAACAGTCAGGTGTTCGCCATGTCAAAGCCAGTGGAAAGGAAGAGAAAATAAACTCCATTGCGCTATTTTAAAATATGCTTGGCAGCATGAATGGGCTGTGCGTGTACCCGTCTGCCTGTGCACGTGTGTGCATGTGAATAAATGTGTTCGTGTACACATGAGTCTTTTGAATCATGTACAGCTCATTCTCTCCCCTCCCCTCCCCTCCCCTCCCCTGCTACTTGACAACCCGCTTGGATTATGCAGCCTGGCTGGGCAGCCATCCAAAAGATTCGCATTAAATTCTAGCTATATTCAGCACAAAAGTCATCTAGCATCAGAGGATCAAACTTACATCAACCAAAAAGCACTAAGGAATTGATAAGCTGCTAAAATTAGGTCATCTCCTAGCAGCTGCTTTTGATAGATGAAATGGAATTTAGCCTCAGATTTTCTATTTAAAGATCTGTTACAGCATCTTTTCCTGCAGCTAAAAGGAGCACACAGCAACATATAATACTTGTGATTAAAGGTTTAATCATTACTTGTTTGCTGTGCTGATTGTTTCAGCCGTGCCACAGATTCATAGTATGTCATGTTTGACACTATTTTAGCTGCTCTGAACTCACACTGACATGTTCTGAAGGCTTTAAAATTCCTAAGATCTAATTCCATCAATAGGTTTTTTTGCTTGGAGGGACGGCTTCACAGAGCCGTTCGCCTGTGTTTCCAAGAATAGTCATGCAACGTCAAACGGTGACCTTAACAGTTGCCATAGCTTACATTTTCCTTAATAGTATTTCCCTTTCAAGCACATGCACACAAACACGCAAAGGTATAATCTAATGCTTCATCATGGAAGACATTTGAATATTGTTTCCTGCAAAGGGAAAATATCGCTTGGCTGGCCACCTCTGCAGAAGCAAAACGCCACTGAAGAGCTTTTGTAAAAACAGATTATTAACTCAGAGATAACAGTATTCAACCACAACAGATGTATATAGGTTGGTGTTCAGACTGTTGACACGTGGGTTTCATAGAAAGAGAAGATGAATGCAGAATACCCTTTATCCTATGAAAGGCATTTGCTTATTTGGAAAGTTACATATGGACATTGCATGTAAATCAGTGTCCCTTAGATGAATCACATACAACCTACCACAGTTTGACAGAATTTTTTCTATCAACACAAGTCTTAAGTCCCTCAGATGTCCATCATCAGCCTTGGCTGGGCCCTGTAGCAGTCACCTTCTGCTCTCATGGAATATTTGTAGCTCCAAAAGATACATGAGAGGCAGAAGTTCAGCGAGTTCAGCTGATCCTAGTCTTAAGACACAGGGACTGGGAAAGCTTCAATTATAGAAGTTCTAACTGTCAGGTAGCAGTTAAAGAGTGCTCTCGCTCGCTCGCTCGCTCGCTCTCTCCAACACAGAGTGTGCTAAAGTCTAGAGAAGGTAGATCTTATATTAGGCTGAGGGTCTTAAAATTTAACCATCACAGGGAGCTCTTGTGAAGTTGTCAGGCTGCAACTTAAGCGCTCTTCATGCAGCCATATTGGGTATGCATGGTGAACAAGCATGGTGAGGGGGGAAACACTGTAGTGCCTTATCCATGTGCTCTGGAACTCTATACTTACCTGTACAGTTAGGGACCAGTCATTTTTGCAGGATCCGCACTGGCATATGCAAGGGCTACATAGCAATGGCCAAAAATAAAGGGAAAAAAGGTACCAATCTTCCTATGTTAATTGAGACACATTAAAATGATTACAATAATTAAATTTCACAGAAGGCAAACCAATTAATTTTACATCCAAATTCAGCCCCTCAAATTCTCAAATCCATTTTCTTTCTAACCCAATCAGTTTTCTTATTCAATTAATTTTCTTCCAGCTGACTCAGATTCTTCTTTAAAACCAAATTCTCTTCACTTATGGTCATTTCCATTGAAACTCATCATCATCATGTCATTACCCAATTCCAAATTAAGTCAAATTCAGCATAGGTGAGTAAGGTGCACGTTATGATTCCCTCTGGTGTGGGTCAGAATAACAAGCCATATTGAATTCAATGAGACATACTCCCAAATAGGTGGGTAGAGGCTTGCAGTCTATTTGGATCATTTCTTTTTGCCTGTCATCTACACATACACACACTATACAATTTTACTTGTAAAAGTAACTTTTAGGCGAGGCTAGGGTTGAATAAATTCCATCTTATGATTCATTCTTGTAAAGTATTCTATTTGTGTGAATTTCCCCCTTCCTCATTCCATTCATCAAACAAAAGCACCAGTTCCCACCACCACCACCACCACACACTTCAAAAATTTGGATTAAAATTGTGCAACCTGCTCTTCAGGGTAGAAAATTTCCCTTCCTTTCATGATCCCAACACCCCCGCCCTTCCTCTTTCTCTTCCAGACATGTTCCCTCCATCCTTCCACTAGAAACCTCCTTCACCTGTCCTTGCCTGCATGGGCACCAGGGCAGTCAGGAAGATGGAAGATGGGGGGGGGGGGCTTGCTACCCCCACTCCTCCAAGCTATCCCTTTCTCATCTTTCCTTTTAAATGCCATACTTTCCTCCCACCCTTAGGATATTCTCTCTCTCTCTCTCTCTCTCTCTCTCTCTCTCTCTCTCTCTCTCTCTGTGTGTGTGTGTGTGTGTGTGTGTGTGTGAGAGAGAGAGAGAGAGAGAGCTAGAGAAAGCACTCCAGCTCCCACCATTCAGTGCATTGGCTCAAACCACAATGACTTCCCTTGCTTATTAATCATAGAGGGAAAGGATTAAGAATAGCAAAAGCAACAATATTCTCCCCACTCCTTATCTCCTCTATTCCAGGTAATAGACTTAGAAAAGCCAAAATCTTTGCCAGGCAGCCCTTAAAATGCAGCTTGGTCCAGCTGAAAGGCAGAGAGCTGACCAGTGTATGACTGCACCCAGTGCTCATCTGGGGAATTTGAGACCCTGGACTTAATAATCGTATGCCTTTTCACCTTTAGACAGCCATGTGTATCATTCAGTGGTGAATAGCTAAAGCTCTCTGGGTGGTTTACAAATATCAAACAACACAATATTGCACACAATATAAAATAGTTTACGTTGCAAACAGACAGAGATGGGTATTTATCTTGCAAGCATAAATGTCAGGTTCCATATAGTGCTTGATCCTTTCATTATCATTAGATGGTTGGGAAACAAGATGAGAGTACAGGAATGTCAGTTAGATGGAGAATGCAGCTCATGAGTTACGCTGCATTTTAAACTCTCAGTTCATAGCACCACCACGGAGACTGGAATCAAATGTCAATTGCTTCCATCAGCTGCTGCCCTCCATGTGTCCTATGGGGGTCCCCTGGGCTCTGGCGACATGGATGTGGGCCGAGGTCCTCTCTTGTCTGCCTGTGTACACACCAGTCAATCACTTGGTTCATGCGACCAACCAGTGGGAGGCATGAGGACTCGCTGCTGCAACCCCACTCTCCCCACATGTGGTACATCGACCCACACTGGCTGTAGAAATGTGCCTCTGTAACATCCCCATTAATACAAAGGAGGACATAGGTATGCATTCTCCTGCCATGTTCCTTAGGTTTTGGTGCTTTTTCTGACCTGTTGAAACAGTGCAAGGAGTGGGAGCCACATTAATCCATGTCCAGGCTTCCGTGCGCTCCTTCTGGCTCACTTTCCATGTGGTGCCGACCGTGGTCAAGGCTCCTCGACCCCCCTCTCCTTGCTTGGTGAGCTCCCCTCCTCACAGTCAGTGTCGCCGGCCACCCTTGGTCCTCCTCCTCCTCTTGGCTACCACAGGCTTGCTTGACAGGGAGGCGGGCAGGGCAAAGGGGGAGTCCCATCTCCTCTAGTTCCCGCCCTGGACAGCCGTCTTAGTGGGATGCTGTAACTTGGTGTCCCGCAACAGCAGAGGTTCGACCTGGTGGCCTTCATGGCCCCTTCCAACCGTGTGACCCTGTGATTCTGGGCCGCCCCTCAACACCTGCAGGGCCAGAGCCACACCCAGAGGCCGAGGAACTGGAGGCTGTACTGGTGAGGAGGAGCAGCAGCTCCTGCTGCAACGTGGGCCCTCGTCAGCATCCCCACCTTGGATGCCAGCTCTGTTTGTACCAAGTATCATCTGAAACATAGATCGAATGTAATGGAAGAAATTCGCTGCTGCCCCCACCCCTGCTGAACCAGGGCTTGAAACTAGGCTCAGAAATGCTCAGGCAACCAATGCAGCTGGCAGAACATCAGTGCAGCATCAGCTCCCAGTCTCACTGCTTTATGAGGAGTTCAGTTCAGGGGATCCTATAAGCCCCAAATATGAATATGTGTTTTCTATGTAGACAGGAAATATAAGTTTTGATAAGTTTTTCACAAATTTGTACTGCAACATTCATTACTAGTATTTATACCCCCTTTTTCTTCCTTCCAAGGAATTCAAGATGGCTTACAGAACCCTCCACTTCCTTTCAGTCTTATCCTCACAACAACAACTCTGTAAGGTGGGTTGGGCTGAGAGTCTGTGGCTCACCCTGGGAGCTCCATGGCTAAGTGGGGACTAGAATGCAGATCCCCCGAGTCCCAGCCCAACACTCTTAGCCACTACTCCACACTGGCTCTCATAAATGCCATGCCAGCTGCTAACTTGATGGCTGCTGACCCTGCTGTCTTCCCCCACTCTGAGCTAATCTTACCCAATTAAAAAGTGTGACTGCTTTGGAAGTTGGAAGGCATCATGATGTGGAGGCCTGAGGAAGGTAGCATGCTTAATACAAGATTCGTGTTGTCACATAAATCCCACTGTGTTCCTTCCATCACCATTTTTTTCAAGGTTAATAAACTCATGTCATGCTAACTTATGGCCAAGAGCCATAATTCTGGGCTGATTTAATGTGGGTGTAAACTAGACAGGGGACCATTAATTAAAAGGGATGAATAGCAAATGCATGACTTAATTGGATCGTTCTCAGAGCACAGTTGGATTAGTCTTTATGCTTGGTTCTCTTTACAGTTCTGTTTCATCTTTCATCTTTTCTTAAAATCACTCAGGTCTGCTCACAAGTATCAATGTCACAGCCAAATATGATTCCATGCAACACAAACAAACTCTTTAAAGACCACCCCCATTCCAGGAATATAGTCTACTGCTCTGAGATTGGGTTTAGACAGAAGATGGCTAATATGGTCAGAATGACGGCAATGTTTCCTTAAGTTGCCAGGCACTCACTGTTAGGGAAACTCCAGATGAATGACCCCAAAAGGCAAGGAAATGGTTGGAGAAGCTGACTCATCCTTATCACTGTCCCTCTAGCCACAGGCAGGAATAATATATGTGAGTGGGAGTGCATAATAGAAGCGCTTTGGGAGACAGATGTACTGTTTGAAGGAAATGCAGGCAGAAGCAGGGAGAAAGCTGAATGTTGGGCTCAGGAAGCAAGTGGACAAGGAGGAGAAGAGGAGAGATGTGCAGGCCTACAGAGCCCAGCATTTTGTTCCCACAGTGGCGAACCCAAAGCCCACAAAAGCTGTGCATGTGTGCAATGGCATCCTCCCACCTGTGTGGGTACTGAGCCACATTGCCTCTGGCATGGGAGTAATATGTCATCATCCTAACAAGTATTCGCAATGAATGTGTCTAATCTCCTTTTAAACTGCCCTGGTGGATGGCCATCACTATGCCCCAAGGTACGCAGTTCCATAGTTTAACAACGCACCTCATGAAGAAGTTGTTTCTTTCATCTTGTCACCATTCAGCTTTATTGGATGACTCCAGTTTCTAGGATTATGAGATGGGAGAACAACTTCTCCTCCTCCACTTCTGTGCCACACATGATTTTATACACTTTTATCAGGCCTGCCTTACTTTCATTTTTCTGAAGTATAGAACTGCAGCATTGTATCCTTTCCTCATAGATCCACTTCTCCGAACCCTTGATCATTTTGCAGGGTTGATACCTGCCTGGGCAACTGCCTAGTCCAATTCTGTAGTGGAGGGGTCCACTACCAGTCTCTGAAGCGCCCCAGCTCTGCTGTTGCTTCTCTCCACTGTGGCTACATGCTCTGCTCTGCTGCAAGTGGAGTGAGCATGCAAAGAGTTAAGCGAGCGCTGCTAGCTTCCTGATCATCTTCTTCTGCTGCGGCACAGATGACGAAAGGGGATACTTGGGGAAAGGGCACTGAGAGCCCTCCTGCTCCACCCCTCTTCCCCAGACAAAATCACTGCGGAAATGGGCGAAAGAGATTAGTCTACTGTCCCCCATGTGTCCTGACAGCAGTGGCCTGGTTCAGCAGCAGCAGGGCATATGCGAGAGTTGACGAGTAGCCGCCATATGAGCAAACATTTCTGGGACTGGCCCAGCGATTCTAGGAAAAAAAACGCTTTGTGAAATGGCTCCTCTCCAACCTGGTTTCTCTGATTCATTTTGCTGATTTTTCAGCACATTTATTTGGGAGCATGTTCCACTGAGTTCAGGGGTCTCTGATTAGACCCACTTACAAATTGGAGTGTTAATCTGCAACGACTCCTCTCTCCCTTTTGCCCCTTTCCAAGATACTCTGCAGACAGCTTCTAAATCTTTGCTGCTTCTTTATAGCTTCTCTGGAATTTTGCAAAACGTTCTTCTTTCTGTCTCACTCACAAACACATATACAACATCAGTGTGAGTGAATTGTTTCTGTGAGTGAAACAGCTTTGCAATTATCTTTAACATTTTGAACAAGCCCTGCCATGCCCTCTATATTATGAGTGTTTTGGGGAGGGCACTGAAAAGACAAGCAGAACGCTGGAAATTGGACAGGCAGTAGCCACACAAATGCTATGCTTCTTCATGCAGGCACTATTCTTCTTTGCCAGTGCTTCTATTCTGCCGCTTCTGTGGGCGTACGAATCTTTCCATCAGAGTACATGTCAGACCTTTGTGTGCCTCTGCAATACAGTTACACCGCAGGATCCCTGGCTTAAATCTATACACCCCTCTTGCCTCTGAGGTTGATACTTGATGTTGATAACAGCATTCAGAATGTATATACAAGCCTTATTTCAAGCATTTCAATGTTCTGCTCACTACGTTGATTCAGAACCAAACCCACACAACCAAACAAAGAATACTAAAGAAATCACTGAAATGATCCTCTTTGCACACATCTTGTCTAGTTCTGATATTTAGATCACGTTGTAATAGTCCAGAAATTAGTTCTATATGAATCAACTCTGGAAAACGGATACCTTTCATTTTCATCACTGATGATATTAAGAAGAGAAGTTATTTCATGTCCTTTCCCTTCGTCACATATAGATTTTATTCCATCACTCACAAATGTATCGAAATTCCCTTTCAGATGCAAATAGCTCATTTGCTTTATAGTCGTGGCCAAACAGTTGTGCAGCATTTGTCATAAGGATCTCTTCTAATCACTGAAGCCTGCCTTTCCCTTGTATCGAACAGGTGTTTACTAACAGCATATCCACTGCGGCACCCAAGTCATTCGATGGAAGCGCTCTGCAGGCACAAATGTTGTACAGAGATGCATTTGTTTCCTGCTTAGGGTTAGTGGTTTCTTGTGATGTGATTATGTACAGAGTAAGTTCCTGTGTTCAAGCCAAGGCGAAGCTGGAGTTCATTACAGAAAGCCCGACTGATGTGGTAGTTTCTGGCTCTGGCTTGCTTGGGAGAAGAGTGGGACACATGAAAGACTCTTCAGTGCAAATATTCAGCTCCATGTGGTTCTGCCAATGTGTAGGCTGCCTTCCTGCTCACTTTCTAGGCAGCCGGTACTGTAATAGACTTGGATCCAGCACAAATCAATGTGGATGGAAAAGTGGGGTGGGGGGGGCAGGGGAAAGATTTGTGCCAACGCAGAAATTACACCCAGTCTATCTTGTCTGGTGGTACCAAGGACTAGAACAGACTTCCCCAAGCTGGTGCTCTCCAGATGCCTCAAACGACAACTCAGAGCATCATTCTCTACCCAGCCGTCCTGGAAGGCACCAGAATGGGGAAGATGGATTCGAACAGGTGATCAGCAAACATTGCCAAAGGAGGCCCATGTTTCCTGCCCCATTGGATAGTTTAATGGGCCTTTCAGTTTGAAGGATCAAAACGTTTTACTGCTTCATCAGAATTCAGGAGGAAAGTGTGCAATTTCAGCACTTTGAGTATGCTCCCCCTACAGTTCCCCAGAACCCCAAGAAAAGCCATCTTTAAAGTAGGGGAGTTTATGGTATATCACAATAGAGTGGTCTAACTGCAGAGGACTGCATGTGGGTGCAGCGGTGTCTGGGTATGGATGGATGCTGAAAGAACCACACAACAACAGCTGCAACAACAACAACGAGAACTCTCAGTTGTGTGGTTTGTATACCTGTCATCATTGTGTATAATTTTAATATTTGTTGAAAAGGCAAGCTATAAAAATGCAGAGAAGAAATACATCAACAGATTGATTTGAAGATAAGCAGAATGTACTGTGTTTTATTGATTGCATTTTAATCTGGTGTTTGCTCCAAGCAGTTGAGAGCATGTTGTATGGCATTTTTATCCGCACACTCATCTGGTGGGATAGGTTAGTTTGAGTGGGGGTGACTGAGCAAGATGTTCATGGTTGAGCCAGGATTTGAATCCAGGGCTTTGTCTGCTGCACCACACTGCCTTGGGTTAATGTTAGTATTATCATCTAGTTAATAGTGCAGTGCCATAAAAGGTTGATCTATCAAGTGTGTGAGAACTTTTCTAGTTCTGTTTGAGGAAGATCCCTGGAAGAACTTTCCTTTAAGAGATATGCATGGATTGTTAATTATACCAACAGCACTGATCCAGCTGAAGTTCAGTGCATGGTTAGCAGTACAGTCATATAAATGTATACCCAGAAGTAAAACCAGCTGAGTTCCATGGGATGTGCACCCAGTTAAATATGCATAGAATAGCAGCCTAAGGTGTCAATAGCCATCTTTTTCCGGTTTACACCTGTCAGAATGTTTGGCAGTGACGGTCCGACCCAACATTGCACAAGTGGACTTTTGCTGGAGACGTCCTCTTGCTCTTCTTCCTACAGCGGCTCCCACATTCATGTACATGCTTCCCAGAGCTGCTATGAAGGGTCTCCCAATCCTTTGCAGCACGTCTGCGGGCCGAAGCGGGGACAGAATATTTGCTCAGTCAGCACTTTCTGCACCACTGGTGAACACAGTCCTGAAAATATAATGCTTCACATGGCATTTAGTATTGAACAAAAGAGGAATTAAGTAAGCAAACTGCGTTCATCACAATTATTATATATTATTCTTATTAATCATAATCAGTGCTTTTTTTGTCATAGTATGCACTGGAACGGAGTTCCGGCACCTTTTTTGACAGATTTTCCAAGTTTTAAAAGTAACTTTTGAAAATTTGATGTTTGGTCCACGTGTCGGCGGCAAAATCATTAAAATGATGCATGCGGACTGCTTGTGTGTGGAGTCCGATGCATGCGTACTTTGTCTGTGCTGGTTGTGAGGGCACTGCTCGGCTTGTGATTGGTCGTGGGGTCGCGTGCCAAGTGCTTACTGCAGGCGGCGACCATTATGTTTTGTTACACAACTGACGTGTGTGGGTGTGTGTACAGTGATTGACTACGTGCAAAAGGTAAATAATTTCATGAGTTCCGGCACCTTTTTTCTTACAACAAAAACACTGATCATAATATTATTAATATTAATAATAACAACTGCATTTTTTCTTGCATTTCTAGTAGTAAGCAGAACTGAATAGGTGTGGCGGCTCAGAATATGCATTTGTTCAGGGAATAAAATTTGCAGTCCAACTTTGTGAGCAAAAACTGTAGTTGGTTTCGCATTAAAATGTGAATGAGTGAAGACTAGGAGCAGATCCCAAGAAACCAAATATGGGCAGTTGGTGAAAGAGTGCTACATAAACAGCAGCCTGAGAAGCAGGAACCTAAAGATTTCAGCAGAGATTGAGATTTCAGGGGAAAAGGCAGAGAAGGAGAGCAGGTGGAGGAAGAGATTCTGACTCAAAGATTTCCGGAGAAACTTCACAGTGTTTAAAAGGATGTAGCAGATCATATCATGTCATCATATTACTCTTCCTATCATGGGTGATCTGCTGGGAGGTAAACCCATCAGTGGGTTGAACCTCTCATTTTTGTGCTACTACTTCTCTTTCTAACAGCCCTTCTCTGTCTCTGTCCTTTTGCAGCAGACTAGTGGGAAAGGAACAGATAGTGCTTGCCAGAGAGCTGACCTAATCATTTGCAGCGAAAGACAGACAGACAGACAGACAGACAGACAGACAGACAGACAGAGAGAGAGAGAGAGAGAGAGAGAGAGAGAGAGAGAGAGAGAGGTGCTAGAGATGACTACTTATGAGACAATATGACTAAAGTTAGCGGGATAAAGTAGGTGCTGGTGCAGAAGCAGGGACTTGGTAAAATAAGGTCTGGCACAACCCTGGAGTAGAAAGGAGTAACCAAAGATAAAGCCGGATGGGCAAAATTATAGAGAGAGCCTACAGACAGAGGTGTGGTAACCTGTTGTGGACTGTGGGAGAGAGTTTTTCACAAGCAGTTTTGATGAAAGGGAATGACCAATTCAGCTTGTGTCATTTAAATGAGAATTGTTAAAGTTGATTTATTGCTGTTATCCAATACCTCTTAGATTCAGTAAAATATAGAAAATATAATTGTGTAAGTTGGAAATGTGGGATGCAATCATCTGATTATATGCCTATATGCTGGATATGTCCAAAAATTCAAGTTATAGATAGATGGCTAACTTGTCTTTAGCCCTAAATGCTATTAGAGCCCTTTTTGTGATCCCAAACTCCACCAGCCAATGATCTCTAATTTGCTAACGGCAGCAAACATTATTATTGCCAAGAACTGGAAAATACAAAAGCAAATGCATGTAAAGGGTGGTTTTTAAAGTTTGGCTATTTGGGAATCCTGGAAGTCCATGTTGCAACTCCAGGCAGGTCAGATTTGGTGCACAAGCCTGATTACCAAACATCACTTAACCTTAGTAACCTGGTTCACATTTCCATTTCTCTCCTGCTGTTGCTTTATAAAATGTGCAGCATAAGTTTGCACAATGATGTTGCTTCACTGAAGAAGGAATGTCCAATTGAGCATTCTTCTGTGGTCTCTAAAGATAGCAAACAGTAACAAATAATCTTTTGACAGCCTTTTTGGCCCGAAATAACCCATAATACACCATGTGTCTGCAGCACAGAGTAATGCTACATTACTTTCCTTATGACTTTCTATAGCTAAGGGATCTGGGGAAAAATGTACAAGTACTTATTTTATGTCCATCTCTAGGATAAGTGTAGAAGTTTAACTATTTGTTGTTGTTGTTAGTTGTGAAGTCATGTCCGACCCATCGCGACCCCATGGGCAACATTCCTCCAGGCCTTCCTGTCCTCCATCATCCCGAAGTCCACTCAAGCTCACACCAACTGCTTCAGTGACTCCATCTAGCCACCTCAGTCTCTGCCGTCCCCTTCTTCTTTTGCCATCTATTGTTCCCAACATTAGGCTCTTTTCCAGGAATTCCTTCCTTCCCATTAGGTGGCCAAAGTATCTGAGTTTCATCTTCAGGATCTGGCCTTCTAAAGAGCAGTCAGGCTTGATCTCCTCTAGGACTGACCGGTTTGACCACCTTGCGGTCCAAGGGACTCACAGGAGTCTCCTCCAGCACCACAATTCAAAGGCCTCAATTCTTCGGCACTCAGCCTTCCTTATGGTCCAGCTTTCACAGCCATACATTGCAACTGGGAAAACCATAGCCTTGACTATACGCACTTTTGTTGGCAGGGTGATGTCTCTGCTTTTTACTGTGCTGTCTAGATTTGCCATAGCTTTCCTCCCCAGGAGCAAGCATCTTTTAATTTCTTGGCTGCAGTCCCCGTCTGCGGTGATCTTGGAGCCCAGGAAAATAAAATCTGTCACTACCTCCATTTCTTCCCCATCTATTTGCCAGGAAGTGAGAGGACCGGATGCCATGATCTTAGTTTTCTTAATGTTGAGTTTCAAGCCAACTTTTGCGCTCTCCTCCTTCACCCACATCAAGAGGCTCTTTAGTTCCTCTTCACTTTCTGCCATGAGAGTGGTATCATCTGCATATCTGAGGTTGTTGATATTTCTCCCAGCAATCTTAATTCCAACTGGTGATTCATCTAGCCCTGCCTTTCTCATGATGTGCTCTGCATGTAAGTTAAATAGGCAGGGTGGCAGTACACAGCATTGCTGAACTCCTTTCTCAATTTTGAACCAATCTGTGGTTCCGTGTCCAGTTCTCACTGTTGCTTCTTGACCCGCATATAGGTTTCTCAAGAGACAGGCTATAAACACATTCATTTCTTTTTATTTCTCAAAGGCAAGTATTAGCTAACAGTGCCTTGGAAGAGGGAAGTCAGTGGTTGCTAAATCAATGTTGAGCAATCGCCTTACTTTTACTAGAAGTGTAAGATCAAGGAAGTTCTTTCTAACACACCAAGTTTTCCAAGTAACTTTTAAAATATGGTGGTAATGCGTTTAATGGTTCCACAAGTAACATTCAAGTGGACATCCTTTGCTTCTCAGCTTGTGTTATTCCAAAGATTATTCCAATGCTTTTGCCAAGGAAGTGTCTTAATATTTTTATTTAATTATATGTTGTTTTTATATATAAGCAAAGGAGCCCACAGCAGCATACAAGAGTGTCCCTCTCACCATTTCGTCCTCAGAGTAGCCCTCATAAGTGTCGGAAACTTCATGGCCGAGTGGGAGATGAGTCTGGGTTCCCCAAGTCTCAGCCCAGTCCTCTAACCACTACCTCACCCTGGCTGTATTGAAGTTGACAATTTTATGCTTCAGAGCATGTGCATCTCCTGTTCTTGCAAATGATCTTCACCTCAGTTTCCAACATACACCAACGATGTGTTTCTTGAGCCACTGCATGAAATATGGCAGGCAATACGTATTTGCACAGGGGGACGAGTAAGGTCTTCTCTGGAGAGCTAAGAAGTTTCCAGAGGCAGGCTCAGCTGACATTTGAGAACTGCAGTCTTAGTGCTGGAGATCTGCCCAGGGACTCCTCGTGGTTCAACTCCATGAACAGATTGAACCCTGCGCTGCCCTCTGTCCCCTTCTGCACAGAACGTCCTGATCTCACCTTCTGAAAGGGAGGGTAAATTTATTAGGATGATGAAAATGCCAGCAAAGGTTGTGGATGTTGTTGACGTTCAGGAATGATCTTGATGGTAAGTATTAATTTGCTAGGTTCAACGAGTTCATTCAGAGGAGCCCTGAGGACAAACACACATTATCCCTTGCAAATAAGCCTTAAAATAAACAGAAATAGAGGCAGGGTTCCAAATTATTTTTGAAAAGCTGTTTCATAACTACTGGGTTTACCAAGTCAGATTTAAAGAGTCCACAATATTTTCTAAGGAGGCTTCTCCCAGCCCACCCAGATCCCACACGTACACAGTGGTCACGTCCGACATAACAGACCATTTGCCAAACGAGAAGATGGAGAGCAAAAGCAGGTGTTTGTATAATACAGAGAGAAAGTATGTTCTTTTGATCCGGATTGTGGTTTAACCTGGGTAGGTCCTTGAACATGCGCTTTGCATGGAAGGATCATACTGCAGCTGAGGTTAAACAGACTCAGCATTTTCAAATCCAAAAAACATAACCGGTTCTGAATTCCTAATAAATGATTCAATCTATTTTGATGAATACTTTGGAATATTTGTTCAGCAAACTGAGACTAAAAACCACAAGGAGGGACAGAATTGCTGTACGCTTACCTGACATCAGCTGCTCACAATGCCTTTTACCAATTTTAGCTGCTGGATCTCCCTATATTGCTAGACAGAGATGACTGAGTCACAGTTGTCCATGCTCCAGCCTAGTAAGATCCAGACTAGATTACGCTTGTGCATTACATGTGGAGCTACCCTTGAAGAGAATTTGGGAAACCACAACTAGTACTCAATGCAGAAGCCAGATAATTAACTGAGACTGACCCTCAAAAAAGCATCACACCAGTATTGAAAGTGCTTCACTGGCTGCCAGTTTATTTCCAGGTGTTTCAGTCCTGCAAAGTCTCTTGCAAGCATAGAAAGTAGATGTACTGTCAGGGTAATTAGACAATTCCTTGGCACATGTAGGAAACAAGAGAAGTCTCTCTATTCCAGTAGGCATGCAAATCCAGCCATTTTCTGTACCCTTCCTTATGAGTGTGCAGAGTGATTTTAATCTCATACAAAGGCCCATGGCTTTGGTTAGCAGAAGAGAGAAGGGACTGACTTGCCCAAGGCAAATTACCAACTTGCTTAATGTCCAGGTAGGGTCCTGATCCTGGGCTACCCAGCCCTCACTTCCAGAGTTTAGCCTGATTCTCACCCATAACTAATTCTGGAACTGCTGCACACACATTTTACTCCAGAAATTGCCTATTAAACAACAACAACAACAACAACAACAACAACAACAACAACAGGGAGAATAACTGAGTGAAAGCAAACATATATTAGTAAAGCTGAGAGAAATATGGATGGTATGGAAAATATAACTGTGAAGATTAGTCTCACATGTTACTAAATCCTCTGGTGCAACATTGAACTTTTTTCAATGATCAAATGGACAATTGTTGAATGCAAACACTGTTTAATTTGAAGATTTAATTTGACCACGTTAAGGTGATTCCACTGATCTCAATGTGCATAGTGGGAACTGTGCCTCTTGCGGTCACTGCTTGTTCTGGTGTGGTGGTGGAACACCCTGTTTTAAGGGGACCGGGAGCAGCTTAAGTGGTGCTTGGGCTTCACTGCCATCTTCCCATGTCCATTCATGCAGATTCCACCCTTGTCTTTCTTAGGAAGGCCTTTGGGCTATCTAATGGTTTACAAATGTAATAAATAAATAAATACATACATAAATAAATACATAAATAAATAGTATGCATTTACTCCAGTTAAGATGATAGAGAAGAACATTCATTTGAAGTTAAACAACTAAGCTACAATGAAACATATGCATCTCTTTAGAGAAAGAAATGAAATGTAGGTTTCTGTGGCTCAGATCAGTCTGGACAGCACACTGTCCAGCCAAGGGTGTTTCCAGATGAGTTTTTTTTTTTTTAAGTGTGCAATCACCCTGTCTCATTCCTGAAATTTTCTAGGGGCTCACATGTCATTGTTTTCCATTTGTAGCCCTTCTGTGCTTTCTCATCACTTCTTCCATCTTTTTTCTTACCACAGAAAATCAATTGGGGAAGAAAAGACAAAATACTGTAGCTGCATCTGGAAGCAGCCAAGGTGACCTTCTCTGTAAGCCCAGTAGTGGTAAAAGAAAGGTGCTCAGCACTGTTAGCACTCCTTTTTATTATTCCTTATCAGATTTTGCTTTACTCCGGAAAACAAGAATCAATTAATCCCAGTTGAACACTAGGAAAGCAAGATCTAATCCCAGTTCTGCCACAGAGGTCTTTGTACTCAATGACAGCCTCCAATTTCAGTTGAAAGTGTCTTTAATGCAGTGGTGGAGGCATGTTGCCCTCCAGATGCTGCAGGACTGCAACCTCCATCACTCCCATTTGACAAACCCAATTGTGAAGGAAGGTGGAAGGTACAGTCCATCTCTGTTTTGAATGGAGCAGTTCTGTTTTGAACCGATGAAAGGGGTTCAGTTGGAACAGTTTCACAGATATAGCCTGAAGGTATACCATACAATCAGCTTTCTTTGCTAATCAGGTCTGAGTGAGGTCAGTGTCTGGACAGGAGATTGCCTAGAAACCCGATACCTGCCGCATTGAATCCACGCTGGGAGAAAGGCAGGATACCAATGTTCTTGAACAGACTCTCTTAACAGTTTAGAATGTCACCTCTTCCAAATTATACTCTTGCCTTTATTTGGCATTCAATAATTCGGTTACCTTCTTGGAATGGTGAACTTTGCATTCAGTCATCCTAAGCCAACAAGCATGTCTTTTTCCCCCAAGTCTTTTGAGCTTGCGTTCAAAGTTTGAAGGCTGCTTTCTGACAAGTGATTTGTTTCCATTAGAACATGCCTTGTTCCAGCCAGCCGTGACCATCTTGTACTTAGGGCTTTTTAACTAGCACGTCTCAACATTCCTAAAATCCCATAGAGAATCTGAAAATAGAATAAGAAATGAGAGTTTAAATAAGAAGAGAGCTGCCAGGTTTTTAAGCAAGATAGTGTCTCTTTCTCATCCTTCTCCTCTTCCCCCGCCCTTACCCACCCCCACAGGGTTGTAAGCTACATTTTCTAGAATACAGTGCAACTCCACGGAGAGTTGCATTCTCCCTTCTATTTATAGGAGTGTCTTTTAGAATGAAACAGGTGCCAAGCTGAATGAGACTGAAGGCAGGCCTTTATGCCCTTTCTGGGAGGGAAAGCAAAAGGGTGGGCATGAGGAGAAAGCAGGTGAGTTGATTAACTTGAGCTGGGGATTGACAGATCAGTGCTGAATGGGGAAGGTAAAGCAAGACTTTTTCACCTCATTTGTGGAGCTTTAACGACTTAGAATGCAATTGATTTAAGTGGCAGGGAAAGATACCAGCTGGCATGTCCTGGAAAATTAAATCCTCCATATATCAATGGAGAGAAAGTGAGAGTAACTTCAATACCTCCAGAGGGTGGCAATGTTCATCTATTTCAGCCAAAACAACGAAGAGTCTTGTGAAACCTTAAAGACGAACCAATTTATCTGCCCAGTGGTGCAGCAAGGTAATTTTGGATCCTGTATATAATGGCCTTATAGAAACTTCCTTGAGATTACCATATTTCTTCAGTTGTGAGGCACGCAAATAAAATTCCCCCACCTATTGCAAGCTAGTTGATGTAGGAATTAGAGTGGGGGGCTGAAGAATATGCTAGTGACCAGCCCAGGAAGACTTGGGCTCTCATGCCCACTCTCCTGCTGGGGTGACCTTTGGGGCCAATCATTGACTTGCAGCCTAAGCCACCTTGCGGGGTTTTTGTGGGGATAACATGGGGAGGAGGAGACGGGAGATACTGAAATAAATAAGTCACCATTGCACACCTTGCAAGTCATTTTATGTTCTTGGTGTGTTAGAACAGTAACATCAAAACTGTTTGCCCACCTGTGCAGTGTTGCATTTTAAACTCCCTTGAATCATAACAACATCGTGACTACAGGCATAAAACGGAGCTTGTGTCTACTGTCCTGGTTACCTCCCACTCTCTGAATGGTAACTTGGGGCCCTTGGCTAGGTGTGCAAACTCAGCTCCACTGGTCTATGACCATAATAAATAAAATAAATTAATAAACTCAGCTCCAAGGCCCAGGCCTGGCTGCACAACCAACAGTACAATCCCATGCATGTTTAGGTAGAAAAAAGTTTCACAACTCCAAGCATTGGTGGAAGTTGTAGGATTTTTCTTGTCTAAACATGCATAGGATTAGACCCTGATTCTTTCATAAGTTATTTCAAGGACTACAGCTCACGTCATCAGATGTGTGGAGTAAATGTTGTTTTTCAAATTTATGCGAACTACACATGGCAGCAATGGTTGTGATAGCACCATGAATTCCTGTGCCACAAATGCATGAAATCACAGGTATGATCCCCGTATATGCAAGAACATGAGAAAATGAGTCAACTTCTGAAGATTTCTGCTTGGCTCCACCAAAGCTATTAGCTCTGCAATTAGGCTGACCAAAACCAGTGGGCATCCACTAAATGGCCAGTTAGCAAAGATAACCCTGGAGGGCAATGAGACTCCCACTGCCGCCTTCTATTCCAGCACCACCTTTGTAGGTTGAATTTGAGTTTAGAGCAACACAAACTCTTCATTATATGTCTCTTTGAGTCATGAGCCACTCATGTTAGACTAACATGTATCAAATTTGCATAATATAGAGAGACAATTATGTTAAATGATTGACTGCCTAGAGAAAAAGCAGTGTTAATTTCCACAAAAATTAGCACTGTTCCTTTCATTATCTTTGCTTAATTACAACCATGTCTGGCTTTTAAAGAAAACTGTTTCAAACATTTCATATGAAAGTATTTCCTTGTTAGTGACATTCTCAAGAGGGTTTAAAATGGTTTTTCTTCTTCCTTCTCAGTTCGTAGGAATTGAAACCATAAATAGAAAATGTTATGCAAGGATGAACATTCACTTCTTAATACAATTAAAAAGCCAAGCAGCTTTTACTATATGATTGTGGCTATGCTGGGACAGAGTTAGCAACAGAACATGCTGCATTTGTGGGTTTAGCGCCTAACAGGGCAGTCCTGAGCATGTGCACTCAATCAGGCGTCCGGAGGGCTGGCTCTCACCTGAGGTAGGCTGAATCCTCAACCTCAGGTGGCAGTGTGGGTGAAGCAGGTAACCAAAGAGGGTCCTCTGGAGAGCCATGCCAGCCACTGTCCTGCCGTGGCCTTTGCAAGCCCCCCCCCCCCCGAGAGCTTCTGCCAATGTGCGTGCTCTAAGAGTGCTCGAAGGGCCCCACCAGCCACTCCCCACTGCAGCAACTGCTGTGTCCCAGCCCTCTCTTTCAGGCCAGCCCCATGACCCTCCAGGCAGACCTTGCACGGTGCTCAGCACATGACGGGAGGCAGGGGCAGTGCGAGGGGGAAAGCTGCTACAGCCGTGCCCTGAATCTCCATGCGGCCTTCTCTCTCCCACCCTGCCCACTGCATTGGCAAGCTTGCCCAAAGCCTTGCAAGATCACGTTTTCAGCTGAGATCTCACAAGACCTCATTTTCAGCTGGAATCTTATGCAATTTGGCCAAGATCAGGAGGACTTCTGTGTGGGGGCCTGCAAAACATCCGGTGGAATTATCTGGGCTGTGAAGGAAGAAAGTGGCAGTGGCTGCTTCCTTACAGCGAATCCATGGCAGGAGAGCAGCTGTGATGGAGAACGCATGGAGGCCACCATCACCTTTTTCAGCATCGATGGTCATATTGCAGGTAGGGATGTGACTTGGTACTGGCAACTTACCCATTTCAGCTCCTGAGCTGTTACCAGCAGCTGGGTCCAGAACTGTTACTGCTGTGCCATGAACGCTGTCACTTGTGGCTTTCTGCAGATCAAGCTACTGTTAAATGAACAGAAACACACCAGGAAGCATTTTCCTGAACTGTAGGAATCCCAATTACAGGTGGCAGTGGAAAGGGGTTTGTATACGGGGACTTTTTAGGGGAGGAGAGCTTTGCAGTAGAAGCATAGCTTGCACTGTTAGCCACTAGACTGATTAAGGAGATCAGAAGGCAGTGCAGCTACCAAATAGCAAGACTGAAAAACGTAAGTATCATATCTGAGCTTTTGACTGGCTTTAACATTATCATTGACTCATTCGTAACATATGTGCCTCTCTGTTACAGGATGAATAACTAAATGAAAATCAGTGATGGATTAGATCCTAGATTTGGGTTGACTGATTGTAGGCAATGACCCTTACCAAAGATAAGCGGTTTTTAAAAATCCCCAAAGTCAGGAAAATACAAATGGTTAAAAACAGGTAAAAGGCAAAGTAAAAACCCAAGTTACCTGAGTCAAAAGCAAGCTGCATTGATAAAGATGAGATACAAAGCTGGGGACTGATGCCTGTTCTCTGTAGAGGAACTCTGTGCAATCATCCCATGAGGCTGAATGGTTGATCAGGACAGACAAAAAGAAGTCCTTCTTCACACAGTACCAAGTTAAACTATGGAATTCGCTTCCATGAGATGAACTAAGGACCACAGATTTGTATGGCGTTAAATGAGGAATGGACCGATTCATAGAGGATACGGCTACCCATGGCTATTTGTCCTGAAAGTTATATGCTATCTCCTGTACCTCCTGTCCTCAAGCACTATGCCTGTCTACCCCTGTTCTGCAGGAAGATGTGCAGGAGACTTTCGCTGCACTTGCATCCTGCTTGAGAGTTCCCCATGGGCAGCTGGCTGGCCAGTGAGTAAGCAGAATGCTGGGTTAGGTGGACCCTTGGTCTGATCCAGCATGGCTGTTCCTCTGTTCTTCTGCAGCTGCTGCAATGTCGCCTTATCAGTCATGAGTCCAGCCTTTCTCAACCTGGTGGCATTTGGAGTGCAACTCCCAGAATTCCCATCCAGCAAGGTCATTGACTAAGAATTGTGGGCTTTGCAGTCCAAATGTGTCTGGAAGGCACAACGTTGGGCAAGGCTGAATTAGCCAGTGGGGAGGGAGCATGGGAGGTGCAGGCCAAAACATCTGGAGGCCATGAGTTGCCCACCCCTGTTCTAGAGTAAACCCTTCAAAGTAGCATGTCATGCACACATATTATTATTAAACATTTGGTCATCTTTTGTTTGGTTAAGTTTGCATCAGACCAGTAACATCAGAATTACGTGCACATGTCTATGTTTGTGTCACTCCTAAACTGGAAACCCAACCTGGTGGCTTTTCCCCACTTTGATTTTAGTAGACTTTGGATATGTTGACCAGAATACCTTTCCATCCACATGGCTGTTGTTGTAATCACTTTGGGATACATTAATTGCCCTAAATATCCCAGGGTGGCTGGCTGACGCTTTATCAATGAGTTAATAGTTAAGAGATACCTCGTGCTAGAGCCTGAGTGCTGGCTGTCAGAGTTTTGAGATGGTGAACCCATTCACCAAGGGTAGAGTTAGACCTCTTTTTGAAGACCTGATGTAGGGTAGTAGTAGTGACGGGATGTAAATTTGTTAGATTGGTGCTTGAATAGGAACCACCTTAATTCACATTTCCTGAACCAACATGCAAACTGAAATGCAGTTATCCTTCTGAGATCACACTTCTCTGAATTTTGATGCAGATCTCAGATCAAAGAATGCATACAAAAATTTATATGTTAGGGGGATGTATGCTCTAGAGGGAAAATGCATAGAATTTGCTTGCAAAAATGTTAAACAAAAGTGCATATATAATGTATATATTAGAAGAAATGTGCATGAAAACGAGAACTTGCAAAAAAAATGTTCACACCCTGATGAGGAAATGGAATGGAATGAATGTAAGCTTGGGAAAAAAGGAAACCAAGAAAAACTGAAACTGAGATTCATTCATCCCCACATAGTGTATCTGCTGTCTTGTGGAGTACAAATGCTGCTTGCCTCTATTTAGGATCTACTGGTGCACTTGGAAAGATATTATAAGAATGCCATAAGTCTCCAATGCTCTCTCCTCCAGAGCAAGTGAATCTCAGGTACTTTTGCCATTGGAATTTCTCACCAGAAAAAAGAAGTGGGTAGCTCATAGCAATATTGTTCTTGTTCAGTCACAAAATCATGCTCAGCTCCTTGCAATTCCATGGACAACATTCCTCCAGTCTCTCCTGTCCTCCCCCATCACCTGGAGTCCACCCAATCTCACACCCACCTCCCCAGTGACCCCATCCAGCCACCTCAACCTCTGCCATCTCCTTCTCCTTTTGCCTTCAGCCGTTCCCATCACCAGAGTCTTCTCCAATGAGTCTTTCCTTCTCATTAGGTGGCCAAAGTATTTGAACTTCAGCTTCAGTATCTGTCCTTCTAAAGAACAATCAGGGTTGATTTCCTTTAGGATTGACTGATCTGATCTCTTTGCAGTCCAAGGGACTCCCAGGAGTCTTCTCCAGCACCACAATTCAAATTCAGAAGTGTCAGTTCTCTGGCACACAGCCTTCCCTTCCTTATGGTTCAACTCTCACAGCCATACATTACAACTGGGAAAACCATTGCTTTGACTATACAAACTTTTGTCGGCAAGGTGATGACCTATGCCCATCCTTCAAAGTGATCCACAGAACTTTCTGAGGTTTGGAGGCTGACAAAAGAGAAGGCCTTTTTGGTAAAGTGCTCTCCCAGCTATCATTCCAGCTCCAGGCTAAGACTTTGCTGTTCTCCAGGGATTTTTAAAAATCAAAAGTCTTTTAAGATTAAATGCTTTTGCATCTTTGTATTTTATTCCAGAGTTATTTATAGTCTTGCAATGTTCTTGTATTTTATTCTAGTCCTGCAATGTAGTATTGTATTTTATGCTGTGTTGGCACGTTTATTTGTTTTATACTATTGGCACTATTTTAACTGGTATTCGTAGTTTTAGTATTATAGCAAAATGCCGAGAGAAGGCAAAGGGATGGAGCCAGAAATGTCAGCATGTTGCAGCTTAGATTTCTCAGTGCCACTAATGACGGTTTGAGAGAGGCATTTCAACCATTTTGAATGGGGGAAAGTGTGCAAAAGCCAGAAAGCACCAGAGAGACAGTGGTCATCAGGAAGAGGATGGGGCATACCTACCTAGGCGAGGTGAGGACCCTATGTGAGCACTCAGCCAGTGATTCAGCACCACTGGTGTGCACTAAGTTGACCCGGACTTGCTTTACGACAGCTTCATATTGTTATAAGAATTCAGGAAAGCAGAACAAAGTTTCCTCAAGACTTTGTACATGGCTGTGGACAAGGAAGAATTGACCTCATCTGAGTATTCCATGCAAATTCTGAGCTAACCCTTTTCTAGAAGTGAGGCCCTAGGTCACCTTACATTCACGTTCAAGACAGTTACTTGTGGAGAGGCCAGGAATGTCTCTGCCTACGTGCCCAGGAAAAGGTGTGGTTGCTCCACACACAGTTCCATTATACTTATGTAATACCTAAGAAGTAAAACCTAGAAACTGCTTTTCAGCTAGAGTTTATCTCTCTTCATCTGACTATACTACACCCTGTACCAAACTAGGCAGGATTCTGAGAGATGTTGCAAGCAGGGTTGACCTCTTGTTCGCCAACTGCCTCTGTGATTGTCCAAATCATTTTGCATATACTGCAGGCCAGATAAGAAACTGGCAGGCCTGAGTCACAGGTTCAGGGGCCATCAGGAGTCTATGATGATGGCAACATGCTGTGAATAATTCCACACAAGGTCCAGGGAAAGTGGTCACAGTGACTTATGGTGCTGGCTGGGTTTATTTGGTGTGGGTGCCTGTCCTCTATTGGACTGCCTAACTTGACAGCATCCACCACTATTAAGGGAACAGGTTTCTTGAAAAATAGCCATATGAAGGAGGAGGTGGGCACTCAGAGCAGAAACCAGAAAGGGACTGGGAACTCTGAAAAGGAAAATTGCCTGGACAGACACAAGATACGTTGCAGACATAAAGGGTTGGATCCTGAATTAGCCATCCTTAGAGCGGAGGCACTGAAATCAGTTGGACTTAAGTTCATTAACACCAACTTAAGTCCCATTGTTTTCAATGAGTCTATTCTATGACTAAGTCTGAATCCTTCCCAATCTTTTTATTTCATTAAACAAAATACTTACACCCTGTTTACCTATATAAGGGAACACATCTAATGGGGCTGATACCAAAAATAAAAGGAAATAAGATAAAATAAATGTAAAGATATTCTCACCTACCCTGAGCCTTGAAAATGAACATGTATGGCCATAGAGCTATTTTGGTCAGGGTACTGAAAATAATCCTGATGGCACAGCATCTCCCTTTCTTGTTAATTTCAAGGAGAAGTTGTACTCTAGTTTATGCAAGTACTTCAAGGTAGTAATAATGCAAATGACCCTAAGATGGCAAATGAAGCAATGCCAGGGCAGGAAAGCCATTATTTCTGTCGCTGCCTATGGGTGTAACTGCTGCAACGTACGTACATGAGGGATCAAATCTACCACTGTTGACCATTTTGTATATTGAAATGTTATGTGGTATTTTCTGATCTGTACTTGTGGTTTGTAATTTTATGAATTGTTATGAACCACCCAGAGAGCCTTAGGTACTAGGAGGTATAGAAAAAATAAAATTATAAAATAAGAGAAAGAGCTACTGATCCTTCTGCCTAACTATAACACACTTGCCTGTATGAGGGCCCTCACAACTTTAAGCTAGAATGAGTCAGCAAAATGCAGCTTCACCAAGAAAAAAACATAGAAATTCACAATGCATCTCTTCTACATTTAAGGGTTGTGTGTGTGTGTGTGTGTGTGTGTGAGAGAGAGAGAGAGAGAGAGAGAGAGAGAGCGAGAGCGAGAGCGAGAGCGTGAGCGAGCGAGCTTAGGAACATACTAAATACAGCTAGTATCATTTCCAATTCTTTTCCCTAAACGCTGAAAATGTTAACATTCTTCTGAATTCTGATTTCAATTGGAGAAGAGTTATGTAAGTGAAAGAACAGCAATGAGATGATAATAATGATTCACTGCCTTCCTTTGCAGACTGAGTTGCATAATCTTCCCAGTGATTACAAAAGCAAAATAAAATAAAACAAAACAACAACCCATAAAAGTAAGTTGAAGTTTCTGTGTTATGAAAGCAATCGCTCTTTAATAAAAGCAGAACTCTCACGGCTTCTCTGAAAGTTCGCCACACCCACATCTGACAAAGTATTTACCAACCATCCTGAAAATAGAATCTCAGAGAATACTCAGCAGATATATTGTGGCTTTTGACAACTTTAGTCAAAGATCTAGCACAACCTTTTCCCACATGTGTCCTCCTGATCTGTGGATTCTAATTCCTGGGAATGATGGGATCAAAATCCTACTGACTGGGAATGATGTGACTTGCAGTCTTGAGCATATAAAGGACACCAAGTTGGGGAAAGCAGGACTAGCACAGTAAATGTGGGATTTGATTTGGTTTGGTTTTTTTTAAGATAGCCATCCTGTGCGTGGCTAGAATTCAGGTTTGCGAACAAAGCAAACTTGATCCACCAACCAGCTAAGCAAAAGTGCTTGAATGGAAGCCAAGTTGAATTGGAGTCTTTTTGAAGTCAATCAGATGGGGTTGGCTCTTTTCCAGGTATTCCAATGCAAATGGGCTGTGGATTGGGATTTTACAGAGCGATAACATTTCTATTGTACGTTAATGACTTGGTCAGCTCTTGCTATTTTTATATTTGTGGCATACGGTAATGAGACCACTTCTGATCATTGTTTCTATTCACCCCGTAAAATCCCATCTAAACCAAGCTATCAACAAGCTGATGTAATGTAGTTTATATAATAACACTGAAGTGCTTTGGTGCATGATTATTGTTGTAATTAACCACATGCCTTTTATGTACATTATGAAAGTACCCGCCTGTCCTAGTTAATGAAACAAAGCCCAGTAAATGTTAGGGCTTTGCACCAAGTTGCCTAAAAGTTTGAGAGACAGCAATTAAGCTGCGGTGCTTATGATTAATGTGATTTCTGAAACTGCAGCACTTACCAGCCTGCATGGCCTACTTCACATAAGTGACAGTAACCTACTTTATGACAGCTGAGTACCAGAACTTGCTCTTTGTGTTTGTAGAACATTAACGCAAGGCAGCAGAAGTCATCCCCTTCTATTGATGTCTTGATCTGCCCATCCTTACCTCATCTTTTTGGTCGATCTAGAAAGTAGGACTTCCCTACCCTGTAATTGTGGTGCAGAGGCAGCCTACAAACCTGCTCAGAATGGCTTCTGAAAGGGACAGCCTCTGCTTTGAAGGGCATTCTGTCTGCTAAAGAACAATAGTCATGTTCACATCGATAAAGTCAACCAGCATTCAGTATTTCTCAAGGGTTTATTCTCTGCCTTGCTGCTGTACTTGTCATATACTCTGGAAGTACAAGAATGTACTCCAACAGTTTCTCCACAAGGAAGTTCTCTCAAGAAAATTGTCCCTCCGCTCTGATCTATTTCTGCATCTGCACAGTCGTTTTCCAGACTGCCCCCATTATGCAAACTGTGGAAGTCAAGTCATTTATGCAGTTGCTTTGCAGCTCTTCCTTCTTGTGGGGAGTGGGAACATAATCATTGGAGCTTCCTTTCTTAACAACAAACTTTAAAACATGTTAAGTGGTTTCTAAACTCATCAATTCAAGTGAAGGTGGCTGAATGGCAATGATACTGTTGTAATTGGGATGAGAGCATTTGTACCTGCTGAATCGTGCCAGGAAAAGACATTCTGCTCCTGGAGGACCAGGATAGCGTTCCATGCAGGGAAGCAAATGGGACTGAACCCTGATCTAAGGTTCAGGTTCAGCTATCTTAAGGATTCAGGCCAGGCCAGCTGGACATATGAGTCTGGCATCCAACACTTGGTGCTATTCTCTGGCCCTCAGCATCTGCTGCTTAAAGTCGCTGCTTCACCCAGTCTAGCACAGGGCCGTCTTAACAGCATTATGGGCCCCAGGCAAAGCAGTGTACTGGGGCCCCTACGACAACTACAACTACTGTTAATTTTGGAAGTTTTCCAATTTTCCAAGGGTTAACATACACAGATTAGTATGGGGCCCACAGGCAAGTGCCCATCAGGCCCATGCGTTAAGACGGCCCTGGTCTAGCAGGGTCAGCCCTGCTGCTGAAAATGGCAGCAGCTCACCATTTAGAAGGAGAAAGGTGTGTGGCTCTGTCTCCTCCATTGGTGTGAATGGAGCCACTCTTATAGTCAGGGCATGTGATAATAGATCCCCTGAACCTGCTCAGTGCTTCTAGAGTCTGGCTAGAGCAAGCTCGAGAAAGCACCAAGCCATGTCCACGTGTTTTTGAGCTGTGCTTCTCAGTCACAAAAAGACCCAAGCATTTTTCTTCAGCAAGGTTATAGCTCTAAGAACAACATCAGACCTATTCTAGCACCCTTGCATGAGATCCATGGAGCAGGAGTGAGGCCATGCCCGTGGTCCCTGTCTTTAATGCCTCCCCCTCTCTTCCAGCTCAACATCAAGCTTTCTTTTGAGCAAAAAAGGCAGAAGGGTGTTCCTGAGTGCCCTCAGCCCCCAGCCATAAGGAAGCCATCCTGATGCCCAGGCAGGGCTTCTCATTCCACGAAAAAAGAGTTGGTGAAGATACACTGGGCCACTGGGAGAGGACGAGCATGTGTGGCCTCTCTTTCTCTCCCTGTGCTCAATGGGAGGACACCTGAACAGGGAGCCTGTAGATGTTCTTGATTGACTTTCCAGCATTCATCAGTCAGCAGATGACTCCTAATTGTCACAAGTATTCTAGGTTACTTTTGTTAGTTTATATGGTTAAGCAGGGGTCTCCATATAAAATAATATATTAGAATGGAGCTTACTTGCACAAGAGAACAGTAAGCTAAGCTTTCCATTCACCCCTTTGGGGTTGGAATACTGGATATTCAGTGAGGAGGTGCCCATCCATTCACAGATGCCTCTTCCCATAGAAGACAATGTGGGCAAACTGTAGTCATTCTGGATCTCAGCACAGTAAGTTTTGGATTGCGGTGTCAATGTGCAATCATGGGGCATTTGCTTATCAGAATACCAGCAGATGCATAGAAAACAAATAAGCAAACAAAGAAAATACACAGCAAACCAGCAGCTCCAATTGCACTGCATTTTTAATCTCTGCATGCAATGTGTAAAGCTCACTCTCTTGTTTTGTTTTACACCAGAAAAACTCTTCTGTAGTCTCCTTCTCCTGTAATTCAGAGGATGGCAGCATTGCTCTCTATAATTCATAGGCATAAATCCTGATCCTGTGCCTTCTTGCCTGTTATTTATTCAATTGACAACCACAAGGAGAAAACCATATAAAGTATATTTAGACTGAATAAAAGCCTAGACATGCAGGCCACAAGCCACAATCCATAAAGGATATTTTTAGGGAAGGAGTGTTCACTTCTTTGTGGTAAATCAACATTTTCTTATTGAAATAGAAATGCTGATTTACAAGCCACAAGACAGAAGTTATAGATTGCAAGTCCCAAGCCTGGCTCTCTATCAGCAACATAAACAGAATTAGATTGACCTTTGTTTTCAGAATGCTTGTTGCTAATCAAATGTCTTACTTTTGCTTGGTGGCATCTTCGAAGCAGCCTAATGCGAGTATCCCTGCGGTTACCAATTGGAGGCCGCCTGCAACCACTGTCTGATGGGCTAGGAGCTTGTGCCTTGGGTGTTTTCTCTAGGGAAGGGCCACAGTTCCGTGATGGAGTGTTTATTTTGCATGCCTAAGCCTCCCTGGCATCTCTAGCCAAGGGAATGGCGCTCTCAACACTGGGAAAGACTCCTGCCCGAGACAGGCTGCCTTCTCCCATACAGGCCTGCCCAGGTCTACAGAACTTTATGGGACCCCTTTCTGCCTTCAGCGGCATGTCAGAGGCTGACATGAAAGAGGCCCTTCTCAGCATGGAACACCCTGCCAAGGGAGGCTCCTTTGGCTCCCCTTCTGCTGCCCTGACATCAACAGGCAAACCTCTTCGATACGTAAGCACGACTGCTGTGTTAGCTACTATTTTGTTCTGTAATTGTTGGACTTTTAAAACTGTGTTTTGAATGTATTTATTTTATTGTTTTATTTATTTATAATATGTTTTAATTTTAAATGCTTTAGTTCCCGTGTTTGCTTACCATGTTTCTTACCTGATTTGTGGTGGAAAGGTAGGAATCAAACCAAATCCATCAAAATATATCTGGGAGAGCCAGTACCATCCAGAGAATATAAACAGGAAACAAGATAAACAGTGGCCCAGTTGCATCTAAACTGGCTTCTTATATTATCCATTGCATGTCCTGCCTATACTATCCCAATCTATCTATTTACAATGTAGCTATATATTATACAGCTGCTTTCACAAACTTTTGCCATAGTATTGCTGACCAGGGTACTTACTGAGTAGATCCAAAGGATCCATTCATAGATCTTACTTGCCACTATATTTGGAAAAGAAAAAAAAATGGGAAGCTTGTAGAGGGTCATCATAACCTTGCCTGGTTCTTAGAAACTGGTGTCTTTAGCACTTTGTATGAGTGCTCTTCATAAAAACATGTTGCTTTCAGGGCAAGTGTGTTTTGCAATAGCACCTTTCCTCATTATGAAATAATGCAAACTATCTTGGTAAGGGAATGGTTTTGCAACACAACTAGGTTATGCAATGTGATGTGCCTGGTCGTTTTCATAATGCACTAAGAATTATGAGACTGCAATCTTGGGGTCAGAGAATGCTGCGTGAGCGTGCCAAAACATGCTGAGAAAAAGCAGAGAAATGCAGCATTCTTCTCCACATCGGGTATGATCCATCGCTATAGAGCCGTGTGCGTGGCTGCTATGTAGGACATGCCTGAGGGAGAGTGGGGAGGAGGCCGGCTTCTTGCAAGGGCTTGCCACTGGGCCCTGTCATAAAAGCCCCCATGCAGGCCTTCGGTCACAGCATAGCACTTCATGCAGGACAATGTGGTTGATCCTGTGATTCTGCACATGGCTGAGGTCAATATAGCCAATGGCCTGGGTGCTACAGTGCTTGGGTCTCTGCCTCCCCCTTTTTGCACCCACTTTATTTAGCAAAGTTGCCATTTCGTTTCACCTGTCTTTATGCATGGCTCGTGGGTCTTTGTTCCCCATGATGGACATCAATAAAGGGTGAAATAAACCTGCAAGACAGCAAGACACTAGCACAGAGCACATTTCTTTCAGGGTTTTGTTTCTTTAATTTAATCGTAGCAAAGAAGTACCATTAGTAAGACAGCAATTCTACCATCTGCACCGGGCCTGTTTCAGTTTAAGCAATGCATCAATATAAATAACTCATAAAGCCAACTGCTGGCTGTTTAGACATCTAATTCTCTGAGAGATGCTGAGTATTTTACTATTTATTTGCTCCTCTAGAATGCAAGGATTTCAAGCAGCCAGCATGATTAGGCACCTTGGTTCAAGCCCAACTATAACACAACCCTCTGTATTTTCATTATAAAAAGTCCTGCACCAAAAAAGGCTCTGTTCTGTGAACAGCAAAGGGAAGTCATGAGGCTTGGACTGACTCAGTTTAAGAGTCAAGATTGCTGAATGCCTGGCATTAAAATAGATCTCTCTCTCTCTCTCTCTCTCCCCCACCCCCCACTCTACATATCTTACAGCATTCTTAATGATAGCAATGAAATTTTTGACTCTTCTAATTCTCAATTTGATAAATGAGTGGCGCATCAATTCCAGGCTGAGCATTGTGTAGATGCAATAGACGACATACTCATTAAACAGACAGTATTAATGAGTGCAAGGCACCAATGCAGATGTCCTAGGACACGAAAGGCAGATGTTTCAAGCATCTGAACTGCCATTTACGGGAGAAGTCTCCAGTCTCATCTGAGTGCTCACTGAATGGCTGCAGATGTGCATTCAGCGCAAGGCCCTTTGGCTGCAGAAGTCATGTTTCCCTGTTATTTTGATGGGAACTTTTAAATGTTGTTACCGTCAAACACACAATAGAGAACAGTGTGGATTCTATGAATACCCAAACCGAACCAATCAAATTATTACAACATCTTTGGTTTGCATAAAGTCTTTGACTTTCCCATCTGAAAAAAAAATATGATTGCATGTTAGAATGTTCAAACCCAGAGGGATAAGGACTACTGCCTAAAATAGGGTATTTGGAACTTGAAACAAACTATTGAAACAGTTATCGCCATCTAAGTCTTATAGTCCATTCTGGAGTTCTTGGAGTTTATGAATTTCTATTCATGTCTTTCACATGGGTCTGCATCTCAGAGGATGGTTCTTGGTTGCCCACCCTTTTCCTATATTGATTTAGAATCAGTTGAAGATTCAGATGGAATCAGTAACTTAACCTCCCCCTTGCTCTTCGTAGCATGAAACCAAGGGGAGGAAAGCTTTTTGGGGGTCAGAAGGTACATGGGAAGTCATTAGAGGAAGGGAAAATGTTGGGGGTCTCCCCATTTCTGAATTTCCACTATTATCACCCCCTTTTTGAGATTTCCACTTTTTGGTCACCCTCTTTCTGCATTTTCTCACGTTCTCATAGAATCATAGAACAGAAGAGTTGGAAGGGGCCACGAAGGCCATCACGTCCAACCCCCTGCTGTTGCAGGACACCACGTTACACCACCATTTTGTCAGTCCCTTTCTCAATTACCATTTTTCTTGCCATCCCTTTCTTGATTTCCTCTGTTCATGCATTCGCCTTTCTAGATTTCCATTTTAATTCCCCTCATCCACCACTGCAAACTGTTTCTCAATCTGCACCCTTTTCCCACTTCTGCTAAAGTTAGTAGCATAAGATCTCACGCCATACTTTAAAAGAGGCGGAGGAAGTGGTGCCCTGGCCAAAAGAATGATGAAGGGGAGGAAGCCTACCCACCTTGTTGCCCCAAGAAGCGGGCATCACCAACCTGTTGTTTTGGCAAGACGATTTCTCTTCACCTCCAATAAAGTCTATGAAGTGAGCTTGCATCCTGGCTGGTGCTGATGGGACCTGTAACTCAAAGAATCTGTAGGGTACTAGGTTGCTGATGAAAGGCAATCTAAAAGATAATCTGCTAAATTAGAGTAAACAAAGACTTTCACCAAATCTGAATGCACAGGCTCTTTGTGTGACCACAGTACATTCAGTTTGCATGGCTTCATGCAAGAGCCTAAAAAATCAGTTGCATCCCACGTCAGAATGTTGGTTGTAGGCCATTCAGACTTTGAACTCTAATTTATATTTCAGCTCCTCAAGGCAGAGTGCTGACCTCATCAAGATAACAGAGGGGCCTTGCAAGACAGATGGCAATTTGTTGACACTTAACTCTTGAAATGTGCTTCATTACAAAGGCACTTTATTTAAAGGAAGAATCTAAAGAAAGAAAGCACATGTATTCCTTTTATAATGTAAAGAAATTGCTGAGAGATTTGTTTTCAGCTCAAGAAAGAAATGTGCTGACTTTGTATTTTTGCAGAACACGGTAAATTCAAACTATTTTTATTCCTTTAAATAAGACAAAAATAGTAATGAGGCCTTGTTTTTTTAAACTACCATCTGCTTCTACTAATAAAACTATGCTGAGAAGAATGGATTGCATGCACAGAAGAACAATAATGAACAGATAGCCATCTTTCCTCCCCAGTAAGTCACAACATACTTAACTTTGCTCTTCTACAAAGAGTTCTTCTGAGAATATCCAATGCAAGGACATAAACATTCAAAATCCCATAATGATTGAAGGTCATTATGGAGAGGTTTGAGAATTAATGAAAGGGGGGCTGCTGCCCACCAGGATGGGGGTTTACCATAATGAAGGGCTCTGGCCATATCTGCCTGTTTGTTTGTTTGTTTGTTTGTTTGTTTATATACAGCCCAATAGTCAATGCTCTCCGGGGACTTAACTAAGGTAAAAGCATACAAATGACAAAAATTAACCCCTGCAAAACCACAGCTAAATCAGCACAGAAACATAGAAGTGTGAGCAGTACAGAATAAAATGCAATATGAAAAGAAAAATTTGAAAGTTAAACTGTTAGAATACTGGAAAATAAGAAGGCTTTCACCTGGTACCAAAAGAATGCAAAGTAAGTGGCAGACATACCATTTTAGGGAGCTTGTTTCCCAGCTGGGGTGCAACAACCAAAAAGGCTCTCCTCTTGGTAGCCACCCACCTCACTTCCTTTGCAGGGGGCTCTTGGAGAAGGACCCCAAGGATGATCTCAGGGTCCAGGTAGGTACATATGGTATTAGGCGTTCCTTCAAATGACCTGGCCCCAAGTCATTTAGGGCACTGAATATTAGTCCAGTCTTCAAGTGGCAGCCATGCAGTTGGAAGAGGACTGGCATAATATGTTCTTGTGAGCCAGTCCCCATTAACAATCTTGCTGCCCTGATAAAGATAACATAAAGACATTTTTAAAGTCCATTGCAGCAATCCAAATGAGAGGTTACCCGCACATGGATAACTGTAGCTAGGCTTTCTCTGTCCAGATAAGGTTGTAGTTAGTATAAAAGTTCGAGCTGATGAAAAGCTGCTCCGTGCCACCAAGGCTCCTTGTGCCTCAGGTGACAACTCTGGATCCAGGAGCATCCCCTAACTACAGGCCTTGTCTTTTTGGGACAATGCAACTCCATCCAGAACAGGTTGAATATCACCCATCTGGACAGATGAACCACCCTCTGTCTCATCTGGATTGAGTCTCAGTTTGTTATCCCTCATTCAGTCCGTTACCATGCCCTGTCACTGATTTGGAGCAGTCACTGCCTCACCTCTGCTTGATGAAAAAGAGGGATAGAGCTGAGTGTCACCCACATATTCATGGTACCTCATCCCATATAACAAACAATACTACCCTATTTGGAGAGAGAAATGCCAGACGTCGAAGCTGGATGTTGAAAAGGAAGAGGCACTAGAGATCATATTGCAAATATTTGTTGCCTACTCGAATGCACCAAAGAATTTCAGGAAAAGGTCAGCCTTTGCTTTCTAGACTGCAGCAAAGCCTTTTACTGTGTGAATCATGAAGAGCTATGGATTGCCCTAAAGAAATGGGGGTACCTCAGCACTTGATTGTCCTGATGCGTAACCTGTATCATGGCAGGAAGCTACACTTAGGGCAGGATACAAAGAAACAGAATGGTTTCCCATAGGCAAAGGTGTCAGACAAGGATGTATTCCATCCCTCTATCTGTTCAATCTGTCCACAGAACATAAAATTAGGAAAGCTCTATTAGAATCAGAGGAAGGAGTGAAAATTGGGGGGAAACATCACTAATCGAAGATATGCAGATGATACCATACTACTGGCAGAAAGTGGCAATGACTTGAAATGATGGAAGTGACAACACAAGTGTGGGAGCAGGACTGCAGCTGAATACTAGGAAAACAAAAGTCATGTCCACATGATTACAAATGTAGAAGAATTACAAAATTTTATTGTTAATAATGAAGAAATAAAATTTGTGAAAGATTTTATGAACCTCAGCCCAGTCACCAATTAAAGGAAGACTGCAGACAGGAAATTCCAGGAAGGCCGAGACTGGGAAGGGCAGCACTGAAGGAACTAGAAAAGATCATCAAGTGTAGGAAACATTTCACTGGAGACCAAGACCAAGATCATCCGCACTATTGTATTCCTGATTACTATGTCTGGATGTGAAATCTGGGCAGTGAAGAAAGCAGACGGGAAGAAAACTGATGCATTTGAAACATGGTGCTGCAATACCCTTGACAAACAAAGACAAACAAGTAGGAAAGCCAGAGGTTTCCTTGAAAGCAAATATGACAAAACTGACCTTGTCATACTTTGGGCACATCATGAGAAGGCAAAACATCCTGGAAAAGACAATCATGCTAGGCAAGCCTAAAAGCAGAAGGAAGGAAGAACAAATATGAGAGGCCTGACTCCATTAGGGAAGCTACAGCCTTGAACCTGGAAGAACTGAATGGTGCTGTCAGGGGCAGAATATTTTGGAGGACTTTCATTCGTAGGATCACCATAAGCCGAAGAAGACTTGATGGCAGACAAAGAACAACAAATTTCATTGTACTCATTTGCTTTTAATTAATCTTTATTTAGTACATTCTTCTAGTCAGTGGTTTACAGAATGATTCTGATTTGCATTTGTGCTAAAGAACAACAGACTAAGAAAACCTAAAGTGCTGTTGACATTCTGCTGTTCATTCACCCTCTTTAGACAACCAACAACGTATGTTCTCAAATTCATGAAAGATGTATTTCTTGCTTCAAGTAATGTATCATTTGAAAACCACTCCACATTTTATAATTTTACTGAATAAGTTTCCTTCTGACAAAGTTGACAATTCAGGCAAGGCAAGTAATAATAATCTTCAAAATACCTATATCATATGTAGGTAGTTTGGCAAGAAAAACAAGCCTCAATTCTCATTTAGAGCGGGTGGATCATAGTATAAATTAATACTGATGGATTACTTAAAATTTACATTGGTCTTTAGGCTGCAATTCTATATCCACTTATCTGACACTAAGACCCATTGAACTTTCCAGGATGTACTTCTGAGAAGACATGTCTAGGATTGTCTAGTCAGACTCTTCACTGATATCAAATATACCAAAACAGAGAGGGACATAAGCTCTTCCCTGGCTTTGCCACTTAAGTCATTGGCACCTCATCCATTTCCCTGTCCCACTTGCTAGTGGTATGACCTCTGCTGTGTCTCTCTGTGCCTCTGGGAGCAGGCCCCAGTCATTCTGAGAGTGTGTGTCTAGCCCCACACTTCTTTTGCTTCTTTTGGACAGGCAAGAAAGTTGGGATCTTGGTGCTGCCAATCCAGTGCTAAAAAATTTGGATTGTACCACCGACGCACATATCATCCATCACTTAGCAAGGAGGTGATGGGTAGTCATGGTTCTCTGTGATCTTATGCACTGATATATGCCTTTGGTGGATCATACCAGTAGGGCACAGCACGATCATAGTTTGCAATATTTATTTGTACCAAAACAGCATGGAGCAAGCAACCAAAGGGCCAGCTTTTGGCCTCATCTGAGTATTAATTTCCAAAAGGCTAACGTTTGGCCTCATCTGGATATTAATCCACACAGCTCACTCATTCAGCCCCTTCTAAACACGTTCCAGGCCTTGAATGTGTCACAGGGGCATCGGTTCGGCATCCAATCACGTTGCCTGGAGTCGTTGATTGGAATCCTGCCGGGTGAGAGAGGGATGTACCTTTTGCTCAGAACAGCCAGTCAAAACATGCAAACAGACAAGGGAAAATATAGGCTGTAGGTGTCTAAACACAAAAAAAACTCCATCAAGCTTCTAATTGTTTAGGTTGTGATGCTTATTAGGGAATAATTCCCACTGAAGACACTGAAATTTACTTCTGAGTAAACATTATAGGGCTGGGTTGTGGACTGATAAGACCATGAACTGAATTAAGGTCACAGAATCAATTCTATTATTAACATCGCGATGTGTTTATTTCTGTAATGGTATACCATGGGGCAACTAAAAAAAAAGTCCCTGAATTTTTAAGGAAATCTGAGCCTTTTGTTTTAAATATTCTGTGATCACTCTGTTGAAATCAAAGAGCATACATTTGTTTGATCTTCCTTTGTATTACATTTAATTAAATACTTTAAAATCCAAACAGCATGTACAAGACAGCACAGGAGGCAGGGATTCCTGGGATGTGGATAGAGCGCTGCCAACTGAATCTTGCTTTGCCTTTAAGACCACCTCATCTCCACCTCTTTGCCTCAATGGACATACCTGAGGCTATTTCTCTACCCCATATGGTCCTGCCAGAAGTTCAGCAAGGGATGCCTCCCATCCTTTCCCCAGCAGAGCTCCTGCAGGCCATGGCTTTCAACTCTCCACTTGGGAATTACTGTGTTAATAAAACAAATGCAGACATCAGTTGGAATGCTTTAATGTTGCTGAATTGCACCATTAAGGAACAGCTGGAAACCACAGCACATCCCATGTTAAGAGGGAGACAGATGATGTCTACAAAATGCCATGAAACCCTGAAAATTACATGTGCTTGCTGTACTCGTTAGTCCAGAAGCAGATGGCAGCCCCCACCTCCTTTCTACCTTTAAACATCACAGGTTCATAAACGACTCTCTCTCTCTTTTTTTTTTTTTTTTTTTTGACACAAAAGGAATCACAAAGAAACTATGTTCTGTTCCTCCCCCTTTTTAAAATTACACCACCTAGGCATGCAATCTGATGCTAATGAAGCTGTTTTTGTTAAATGTACATAATATTGGAGGCTTATGTCACATGCATTTAGGCCCCATTTTAGTTTTGTGGCTTGTGTAAATAATAGGGCTAGATTTCTTCACACCAAATCTCTTAAATCCATGTTGGAGACAGACAGTGACAATTCCCAAGGGGTAGCCATGATAGTCTAAAGCAGCAAAACCAACAGAGACACTTGCAAACATCTCTTACTTATTTACTTGCTTGCTTACTTACTATTTCATTCAATAACTTGCCCTTCTTCCAATTCTGGAAGACAAAGCATTAAAGAACCGTAACATAAAAATATATACTTAATCAAAATCACAGCTTCCTCTGTGCTTTGCACAGCTGTGCAAATCTGGTCCATAAAAGCTCATGTCATAAGTCCTTTACAAGACTCTGCATAAGTAGAGAAAATACTGGCCAGTCATTAGTCAATGCTTCCTTACATACAGAAATTGTAAGAGAATATGACAGCAAGAGGCTTCACTGTTACTATTACTGTTGTTACTACTATTACTATTGTTATGCACGTCTAGCCCACCTTTTTCCTCCTGTGAAGAACTCAAGGTGGCTTACATAACTCTATTTTATCCTCACAACAACCCTGTGAGGTAGGTTGGGCTGAGAGGTGCTGACTGGCTGCTTTCAGTTGTATTATATGACATTAAGTATCATAATTACCCACAGAGTACCTTGGAATGATTCCCAGAGCAAGAGAGGGCAGCGGAGTTTGCACGACACGTAGGGTAGCTGTGGGTGCTTCTTCACGGAGGACTGTCCTCTGTAAAACGATCTGTCACAGAACAGTCCTCAAGTCACAGGCTTTCCTGCATTAAACAGAGTTTATCTGAAGAACTGTCCAATCCAAATATGGTCAAAGGACCACCAGAAGGAAAGAGGTGGCCTTGAAGTTTCCCATCTGTAGCTAGTAGCCAACAGCAGGCTGTGGTGAGGCATGCAGGCCGCATGGGCTGGGTTCCCATGTCATGACAAGCAACCCTGTGTGCTTTCCTTGGTGTGCAGCTTTTTGCCTGGTCACACCTGCAGTTGACTGGTTTCTGCGCTGGCATCGTTTCCACCCTCCTTGCTCAGTCCTCTGCTGGCATGTATCCCATCAGCATCGCGCCTGAAAATCTGTCCCGTGCTGGATGGCTAGAACAGCTCTTGCAGTGGCTGTCAGTCTTTCAAACGTGCAAATGCTGGATTTGAACCACGGCAAAACACGGAAGCCATAGAACAGACTGTTGTTTTTTATTGCCATGTCTAAAAACCAAGCATACCATGTTGAAATACCAAAACAGGATTCAGCCGACATGGCAAACCATCCTGTGCAAGAAACCACTGTGGCTTTTTGTGTCCTGAGAACCCATCCATGGTCACCTCTTCCCTCTGATGGTGAGATGCTTCGGATTTGTACTTGTTCCTGAACTCTGGAAGCACTCCTTTTGGAGTTGCAAGTGGTCCCCCACATTCTCTGCATGCATTATTTTCATGAAGAGGACCAAGACACACCTTTTTAACCTGGCCTTTTAAAAGGCTGTCGTGGTAAAGGTTCTATTGTGCTTTGCATTATGGTTTTATTTGAACTCTCTGTAAAGTGCTCCTTGGCTTCAGAAAGGCAGCACAGAAATTCAATACTAAATAGATAAACCATTGCTTACTATGAACTTGTGCCTCTACCTTCCCTGCTACTGTACTATCAATATCAGGAGCATGGCCGCAGGGGAAAAGCCATTTTAGAAGGAAAATATTGTTCGATCAGTGTTTCTGGCTAATTTTGCTTTAAAATAGCACCCTTTTGCAGCTCTTGCCACCTTTGTCTTGCCAAAATTTGCCTTCTGTAAAATGTACATTTCCTTTTAAGAGGTGCTTTTAGTTCCCTGCCTCATGGCAGTCTGACAAGTAGAGGCCTCAAAAAAGGCCAAGGGGTCACATACAACCCACTTTTAATTTGAATTATTGTGATTATTTTCAAAATGTTTTTTCTTTATATGAATTACTATATGTAAATGTGTGCCCTGTTTCATTCTTTTTCATGGCAAGCACCCTAAAGATATATGCCCATCTTTGAAGGCCAATTAACCATCCTACCCAATCCTTTTAATGCTGAAGGGAAAGTTCCCTCTCTACCAAAAGGTAAATTGGAGTTGGGCTGGATTAGTAGGGTGTATAGTCCAAGGCTATTAGGATTGCTGAAAGGATCTTTTTGTGACTTGGTGGCAGTCAAAAACAGTTTGCTTCGATTGATCTTTTCCATCTCCTATCTAGGAAAACAAGGCTACCAGCCTGTCTACATAACATTTGCCTTGACACTGGGTAGGTTCACACAACACAACAGGCAACAGTGGTCTTTTGTGTCATCTGAACCCTACCGTGTTATTTCCATGAAGAGAAACTATGGTCTGTTCTATGTTTCTCAGCACCATGACGGCTTTGTTGGCTCATGTGAACATAGAAAACCCAACTCATCATGGCCCCAAGGTCAGCCCCAGCACCACAGGGCTGCTTGGCAGGAACAGTTCTTGCCAAGCAGCTAACCAGAGAGGACCATTGAGGGCTGCCATTTTGCATACCCGTCAGAAGCATCCCTGCTTTGCCCATCTCCTGCTCTAAAGAACTTCTTTGGGTCACAGCAGGTGATCAGCTGTGGGACAAAAGCAGCACTGATTGTCTGATTGCCCCATGCCCCTCCCCAAAAGTGGGAGGGATGAGAATAAGCTTGGCAGTGGCGTCTAGTTGAGGGCTTTGCACACCCAAGGGACACTGTGTTCATGCACAGGAGGGAGAGGGTAAGAACAGCTGGGCTGCGGTGCCCATTTGGAAGCTGTGCACTTAGTGGATTCCCCCTCCGCTGCTCCCAATTCTTTCTCCAGCTGCCTGGTGATGCTTCCCAAGCTTGTCACCCTGCAAGCAGCAGCAAAAATAGGAGCCAAGCACTGCCCTCCCCCCATTGTGACTGTGAGCCAGAAAGGTGCTCAGGTGGGAGATGGGTTGGGGATGCCTCTCTGGCAAGTGGCAGTAAGAAAGGGGAATGGTCAGGCAATCAGCTGAGCACAGTGCTGCCCCCTGGACACCACCCCCAGCTGATTCTTGCCCCTCTCGCTTGCCTGTCTGGCTGATTCACTCCACACCCTACCCTCCCTCCTCTTCTAGTGGTCTCTTCTGGAGCAGGAGGGGGTTCCTGATGAGCTCCTTCATCCTCTCTGTTACCCATCAGGGCAGGAGCTCTGCTTGAGCAGCAGAGCCTGCTTGACAGCTGCAGCAAGCCAAACTCTGAGCACAACTGCTGTTGGCAAAGAGAGGAGCCTCAGTCCTTCCCATGAAGCCACCTGGGAGACTGCCCAGAAGACTGAGAGGGAAGGAGATGGTGGGAGGGGGAAGAGTTCCCACAGTGTGCCTGATCTTCTGTCACAAAGAAACCACAAAGCATGGAAACCAAGCTAGGTTGCTTGTTGTGACATGTGAACCCAGCCGGGTGCCATTTTGGTGCCAAAGTTTTCTGTAGTGGCAGGCATTTCTACTATGGGTAAAAACTCTCCTCGATCTTGACCTCCTTGACAAACAGGAAGCAGTTCTGTACTGCTTATGTATCTTTAAAGTAGTTGCTATTTGATTAAAATTAAAATTGATTAAAATGTGTGACTACTGCTCTATCCACCCTTGGCAGACAGACCAGAAAGCTGTGCTGACTGCCATGGATCCAGCAGTGGGTTTTTCTTCTTCATAATGGAATCTGGTTTCTTGGGTCAGCTTCCTAAGAGCTGGAACATATTTAAAAAGCTTGAGCTCCATGAACAAGAGAGCAATGACAAATCCTATACCATCCTTGGAATAGTCTATGAAACTCCTTAACATAGCCGAACAGATTCAGATTCTGTCAGCAGAACTTCAGATCTTAAAGCCCACATTCCTACAACAAACATTTGGCATCTGTAACATTTTCTTCACCACATAAGCACTTGCTTTGAGTATGGATATGATGGACAGCCACACAAGGCTGGGAGATGATGTAAAAATGCAAGACTCCATAATCACATCCTGTGTTATCTAGCTAAACCACAGTGGGAACACACACACACACACACACACACACACACACACACACACACACACACAAATACTACAGGCTCTTTCCTCTCTTATCTCAAAGGCTTTGGTAATGAATCGGTTGCTAAAGTAACCTGATTGAATTGTGACACAAGTGTTTTGAAAGCCTTCATGGAGTTCATCTGAAACCTTAGCACAATGAGTGGCCTCTTATCTGTGTACTATTCCAGGAAGAAAGTCATGACATTTCATCATTGAGGCTGAAAGACTAACCGGCTCTGCACGTAGACTCGGGGCGAGAAAAGAGTGTAACAGTAGGTAATGATGGTAACAGAGTTGTTTTCCATTTCCCTAGCTGTTCTACTACTTGCTGGAACAGCACTGCAGGAAGAGGCATTGCCCAAGTTTCTAAGAACACATTGAATGTCAATGTTTAACTTTCTATTTGCTTTGGGCTGAGTGCATTCTGTGAAATGGAAGACATGATGCGGCACTGTATTCCCTGGCAGAACAAGGATACCAGATTTGCAGCTCTTACTCAAGCCCTTTCTCCTTTTTACCCATAGCTGCACTAAATTCCCATGGACTATTCACATGAGCAACTATTACTTGCTCAGGTGGGAGGTGCTGGAACAGGCCATTTTTCAGACCAGCCCAACATTTTGTCAGAAAAAGGAATAGCATTCAGGTCAAAGTAGCACTGCCTTGTGAAAAAATGTGAAGGGAGGAGAAAGTTTCCAAGTGAGTGCTTTGCTAACAAGCATACCACTTCCCCCTGTTAAACAGAGTAGCTGACTGTGCTAACCAAAACAACCAATATAAAATAAGGCATTTTTCAAAGATTTATGCAAACACAAATGCTTGTTGGGAAATAAAGTCTCACATGAAATGTGATAATCCTCACTGTACAATCTAAATATGAAATGTTCCACATGAAATCTCAAGAGAAATTTACATGGTGCTACAGTGTTAGTTTAGCTTGGAGCTATGATACCACGATAAAAATGAGTAGGAAGCTGAGATTATAGGAACTTCTCTGAAATCTGATTGATTTCTTACTATGACTTGCACAGAAAAATAACTGTACCTCTCATTCCAATATAACACTTTATCAAGTATCAGTAGAATTCCAGCACAACCTCCACAACAGGATGCCTTTTCAGTTTAGGAGTTTTAGTGGTGGTAGGAATTTGCTCTGACTACAGTTGAAAACAGCCAGGTTATCCTATTTTTAAAGCAGATATTTGTGCACATATAAGTTGGTCTTCCATGGATCCAGAAGACTTTACTTAGGTTTTGCATTATCAAGAGCCAAAACTAGTGCACTGTGGTTGGGTGTTTCCAGACCATCTTTTTATTGTGAAACACACAGCTTCATTCACAGAATGTTAAATGGGATCCACATAACATCATTTTCCACTGTTAACCTTCCTGTATTTTCCCAACATTTCTTCCATCTTTTTTCATACTAGGAAAAAAAACCCATTACAGAGGAAAGATGGGAACAAGGGAATAATGCCCTTAAATAGGCAATGCTAGGTGTCCTCCAACAAGCCACAACTTTTGTGCAGTTTTCACTAAAAATCATACTTAAATTACACAGCATAATTGATATTGAATATCATGATTGGTACTGATTCTGAAGAGATTTGAAACCTTTTCCTTTTCATTTATTTGTTAAAATATGTATATATCATCTTCTGGCACTTGAACTAGGCAATTAACAATGATATGCATTTCAACAGAACAGTAGTTTTTTCAAAGCAATAATAAAAAAATGTTTAACAAGACATTCAAAGATCTTTAAAAGTTTAGTAGAATATAGAGGTTTTGCAGCTGTAACAGGCATGTATCCTGTCATGGACAATGTGCAGCTCTGGGCAGCAGAAGACAGAGCAGGACTTCAGATGATAAGCTCAGCTGATGGGCAGGTTCTTATGGATGTCTAGAAATCTCTTTGCCCTGAGCTATTCAGGGCTTTGTAGATTGCAAACTCCATGAACCAGGACTGGAGACAAAACAGAAACCAGTGCAGGCGCTACAGGATTGGTGTAACAGGAATCAAATAGTGAGCGTCAGAAAACAATGGTCAAATGTGATGATTTGGAGGAAATCGAAAATGCTTATTCCATGATTAGGTAGGGAGCAGTTACTGAATGAGCTGCTTTTGTCACCATTTCCACAAATGAATTATGTGTATCATTTGGACCCCTAGAAATAAATAATGTTTGCTTTTGTTTGCTTTTTCATCAAAGACGATGCTCTGAAGCTGAAACTGGCTGTTAATCATATATACTAACAAGCAGAAAGTGTTCAGTTATTTCTGAAACAAGTTTGAAGTCTGAGGCTTTCATATTTATGTGATGAGAATTATGTCACAAAGTTAATCATTCCCAGGATATGAGCATCCAGGCTAATGAAAATCTTGTGCAAGCAGTCATTAATCAGGAGCATAACATTGCATAATACTTTCTAAAACATGTGTTACGTGATCAGAGTACAAGACTACATAATAGGAAAAGTGTTTGTGTCGTATGCTGACCTTTCCCAAGACAGAAATATAACCATGTGATAGACACTTCTTGCCAACTGCTGCTTATTGCCAACAATTAGGCTTGATGATATGAAGAAAGACAAACTTGTCTTCTTTTCAAGTCTTAAGAAGGAACTTTGAAGTTCTTTTTTTCTGCCATAGTAAACACAACTGTGGCCAAGTTGGCTCAAATATAGTACTGTTGTCCATTAGAAACGCCTCTCGTGAAAGTGGTAATCAAATGTGCAGTTCAAGTGGTTCCTGGCATTTGTGTTAGGGAAAACATATGTATTTTTACAAGATCACTTGGTGAGCCAAACAGAGTATAAAGGTCAGGGGAACAAAGACAGCTGAAGGAATGCATTGCACATCAAATCTCAGCACATAACAATGGTGTTTGAAGTTCTTGAGCAACATCATTAGCAAGAAACTCTTACCTAATCTCCTACCAGTATTACAGAGAACATTCGTGAAACCTTTCAGACAAGCACCCTATAATTATAAGATATAAAAAATGTTTTGCTGCACAAGTACCTGTGGGGCCATGGCTTAATTTGCCAGAACAAAGAAAGCAATGTTTACTACATGGCTGTCAAATTACAGTAGTGCATGTATGCACATATTTTGATAGACATCCTTCTAAGACTATTTACCTGTACCCCAAATAGTGTCCAATCCTTTCTAGGCAGTTGGAAACCTAAAAGTGTCCTGCTGAAATGGATAGTGCAGGCTGTGTATTTCTCCTGATAGTGACCCACACTAAGAACTCCTTCAATCCTTTTCTTTCTGTAAGTGTACAGCCAGGATTGGTCTAAGGGAGACTAATCTTTTTCCGTTCCCCTATTTTTCCACAAATGATTAAGAAATGTTTGCTATGTCGTCTTTAAAAGGTCTGGAAACCAGATGAATTGCCTGCCTCATTTTGGGGCATCCCCCCACACTTTTAGGATAGCTACACAGTTGCCTTTCTATTGATTGGGTACCTTAGGGACACACCCCTAAGTTGTACTTTACCAGCCATATTAACTCTTACTGTGAAGTTTTAGCAGGTATCCCTCGAATGATGGCACTTTCCTCACAGTTTTAGCCCTTTTCCCATTAAAATAAAGAATGGTTGTCTGAATCAGTATGTTGTTGACTAAAAGACAGCTTCTTCTCTCTAGTTGAGGCTTTTTTTCCTAAAGCAAATCAAATTTTGGACTGTACAGACTGTTGGTCAAATCCAACATGGCAATTCCAAACAGCTGTCTTAGGATTGCTTCATATGTTACATTCCCTATGTGGAAACTGGAAAAATCTAATTTTGTACGGAATGTTCCTCATGCAACTGTAGTCTTTGCAAGCCTTTTGCTATGTGTGACAGTCTGATTGCCTGCAGAGTCGGTATGCAAAAAAGAATGGCAACCTTTCCAGCATGGTGCACTCCAGATGTTTTGGACTACAACTCCCAGTATTCCTGACCATTGGTGGTGATGGCTGTGGCTGATGGAAGTTAATGTCCCTTTTTCTAAGGGATAGTTAATTGGTTTGAGAAAGGTCAAAATCTAAAGCAACAGCCAAAGCAATTGAGCTTGCATTTTGAAATTAGGAAATTGAAGCATATGTGATTTATTTTGGGATGTGGATACTCCCAGGCAGTGGAAAATATGTCTGAAATGTAGCAAGCTTCTGATCAGAAATGTACCAGATTTCTGTCTCTGCAGATATACTGTACTAATGAGACTAGTCTGTAAGAACATTGTCCAGGCTTTTAAAATAATTCAGCACTTTTTAAAGTCAGTAGGATTTAGCATGCTGTAGCTGTGGTGAAACTGTGAAACTGTGATTCATGACATCAAGACCAAGCTATCTTCATTGTGAGCATTCATTTAAATCAGTTGCGATCTGTTTATAAGCTTTTCTTAATGCATTTCAAGAATAACCATCATATCCAAAAGTTATACTGTACAATTGATCATAGATACATTTGTACTGAAATTAAAATTTGATAGCATGCTCTTGAGCTATAGTCTATAGTACTGCTTGTTACACTTCACATGGAGCTAAGTGGAATTGCAATTTTCCCTCTAGATGTTAGAAGTAATTTAACTGAAAGGAACGTTTTTCCTAAAAGAAAACTGTTGAAGTTGCAAACTTATTACTTAACTTGGTAACAGATGGCTATTCTATAGCATCCTTTTACAAACTAAATCCAAATTGAGAGGGCTTTTGGAACTGTTGCAGATCACAAGTTCCATATGAGCCACAATGTGATGAGGCTGCAGAAAGGTATCTTCCAGCTCATGTAAGATACTGGTTCCCTCTAGCTGGCATTTGTTAGGCCCCATCATAAGTATTATGATCAGTTCTGGGCATCACACTTGAAGACAGGCAAACTGGAGAAAGTTTAGTGGAGGGCAACAAAGATGAGCAGGAGACTGAAAACAAAGAGGGGAGAGATTTAAAGCATATTTAGCTTTGAGAAGACTGAGCAGATATGATAGCACCTTTCAAATATTTGAAAGGCTGTCACATAGAGGAAGATCAGTATCTCTTCTCAATCATGCCAGAGTGAAGGACATTGGATAATGTAGTGTTAGAAGGGGTCTATAAGGGCATCAAGTCCAACCGACTGCTCAATGCAGGACTCAAAGTATCCTTGACAGATGGCTGTCCAACTGCCTCTTGAATGCCCCCAGTGCAGAAGAGTCCATGACCTACCTAGGTAATTGCTTCCATTGCCATACTGCTTTAACAGTCAGGAAGATTTTCTTGCTGTCTAGTCAGAATCTGGCTTTCTGTAACTTAAACCCATTTCTATGATTCAAGGAATCCCTCTGGATGTATTTCACCAAAATCCAAATCATACTTTACCATTAGCCATGTGGACTGGAGCTGATGGGAGTTGAAGTATAAAATATCTGGAGGCCACATGACTGAGGAAGGCATGCATCTTGGTACTACGTATTTTCTTAACCATTATTTTTTGCAGAGGCTGCACCCAATGCACCTACTATGCCCTGGAATGGTGGACTGATACTACGCATGGAGTATTATGGGGCATGCAAAACTGGCTCTGGGCTGTCAACACAGTTGATACTGTCACTACTTGTAGGAACAGTGGAAAAAACATGCACGGGGGAAGACTGTCCTAGAATCCTTGTCATGGGTGAACCCTTTTTCTGAGAAACCATTGGAGCGTTTCTCCTTCACTTGATCAAATTTGGTGAAATTCTCCTACCATTACAATTTCTCTATCCAGAAATAGGGTGTAGTATTTCAAGAGGCCATTTCTGGATTGCTCTAGTTTTACTGTAGAAATGTAGCAATATATAGTAGCTTGTAATCCATTTGAGAAATCTCCTTTCAAAAGAGAAATAATTTAATACAATATAAATTATGTATGGATAAAACTCCACTAAAATACAGGAGATATTAACCTTTAGACTGCAGGGTTGAATGGAACAGTTGATATAAACATTAAGAGCTCTCTCCCTCTGAAGCTAGGCAGCTCCTTAGTATGCACCTGAGGTGAGAGCAATGGAGCAAGATGAAAGATCACTAGAATACAGTTGGGGGAAGGTTTATGTCAAGCCCTGCCAAACACAGTCTAGAGCCTACTTTGAGCCTACTTTGTAGCAAGGGTGTTGACAAAGAGATTTCTTTTCTACTACCATTGCATCCTCTCAGTGTTTTCCAGTGGAGTTTTTTTCCAAGTGACACACAAGCTTACTGAAATCTGGTCCATGGATGGATGGTGGAATCCTTAGTAACACTCCAAGACAAGTTTATGCAACACTTAGAAAGTAAAATTGCTCACATCTCCAATGATATGGACACTACATTTTGTGCAGTCCCATCCAAAGTACTGACTGATCTAGTTTTATTGTACAACTTTCAGTTGTTGAGGCTGGAGGATAAGGTCAAGGTCTGGCCAAGTTTAGGCCAGACTTATTTGTGTTTGATCCTTGCTCTTCTTGACTTACTGAAACTAATAGGGAATACCTAGACGTCTCCAAGAAGCTGTACATTCTTTCTTGAGAAAGGAGATACTAGACTTTTTAGATGGAGCAGTTAACAGGTCATTCCAAAAAAAAGCCTAACTTGTATCTAACTATACGCTGGTTGCCACTATCACCTTCCTGGGCAAGGTGCATGAATGGGGTAGTTACATGTCAAGTCCAGAAACTTTTGAATTATTTAGAACAGCCATCTCCAACCAGGTGACCTCCAGATGATTTGGTCTTCAACTCCCATCAGCTCAGCCAGCTTCGCTTACTACAACTGGGAGTTTTAGTTCAAAATATCTGGAGGGCAGCAGCTTGGACAAAGCTCATCTAGATCAGTTCCAATCAGGATGTTAGAATGGAAAGTGCCTTTATCAGTCTGTGGGATATCTTTTGTTAAGGACAGGAGTTCAACCTGTGAATTCTATTGGATTTCTTAGTATCTTTCGGTACCATCGACTAGAGTATACATCTGGATATCTTATATGGCCTGGCTGTTGGTGGTACTCCATTGTAGAGGTCCCATCAGTGGAAGACTGATCACTAATTTAAGATAAGAAGATGAAACTATATTACTGGTAGAGAGTAGTAATAAATTGAAATGACTCCTGATGGAAGTGAAAAAGCAAGTGTGGGAGCAGCTGAATATTAGGAAAACAAAAATAATGACTGCAGAATTACAGAACTGTGCTGTTTACAATGAAGGCATTGAAAATGTGAAAATTTTTACATACCTTGGCTCAGTCATGAATTCAAAGGGGGAATACAGCCAAGAAATTCCAAGAAGACTGAGACTGGGAAGGGCAGCAATAAAGGAACTAGAAAAGATCATCAGCTATACGGAATGTTTCACTGGAGACCAAGGACAAGATCATCCACACTATTCTATTCTGATGGCTATGTATGGATATAAAAGCAGGACAGTGAAGAGAGGACATGAAGAAAATTGATGCATTTGAAACATGCAGCTGGTGGTGCGAATACTCTTGACCTACAGAAAGGCAAACAAGCAGGAAAGCTAGATATTTTCCTGAAAGCAGAAGTGACAAAACTGACCCTGTCATACTTTGGGCACATCCTGAGAAGGCAAAACTTCCTGGAGAAGACAAACATGCCAGGCAAAGTTGAAAGCAGAAGGAAAACCAAATATAAGATGAATTGAATCCATTAGAACTGCTGTGTGGGGTTGTCATGGATAGGATATTCTGGAGGGCTTTCATTCATAGGGTCGCAATAAGTTGGACATGACTTGACAGCACACAACAACAAAGATACCAGTTCTCCTCGCATTAACTTGTTATATATGTAACACACAATGGAGCAGATCCAGCTCACTGTTCACACACGCTTCAAGATCAATGAAGAACCTCCCTGATGAAATCTGAACTGCAGTGTTCTTTCAGCCTTTGAGAAAGCATGTGAAGCCTGCCTTTTGAAAGGGCCTGAAGCAGCTGAATGTGCATTTTGCTTCTGTTGTACTGTTGCTATAGAGTTCTTCTGAAATGTATATTACTTGTGACATTCTTTATTGTTAACAGTATTGGGCACCACCTCAGGTTTTGTAGAGTGCAATACAAGCTACCCAGGTTAAACTTTAAAATCAAAATACATTAGAACTGGCCAAAAATCTTAGAGGTTTTAAACCAAAACAAGAGCTAGGTTACTAGATAGTAAGTTACTTCAAGTAGGTTCTTTAGCAGTATTGCAGGTATCAGTTTTATAGTCAGGCATTTTCAGCTCTGGAGTTATTTTGGAAAATGCAGTTTCTAATATGATGATGGCCACATATAAATAGCAGCTTCCCTTGTTGCCGCTACAATTTTCCATGTCATGGAAAAAAACTCTTTTGAGTTCCAGGACAAGGAATCCATTTGTGAAGAATCCTCTAGCACAACAGCTACAGTGTTAGCTGCACGATGAATTTTCTGGAAGAATTGGGTCATACAAGATAAAGCAAATGGTGTTAGCTAGAGGTTCCTTGTGTTAGCACAAATGTAATCTGAATTAGTGGAATGACACCACAGGATACCGCCCAACCTACTGCTGAATTCTAATTAATGGTGAAGAGGTTAAAATTCAGTACAGTGCAATTAATATAGTAAGTCATCCTTTATAATTATGTAAGAACACAATGTAATAAAATTCCCAAGAACTTTCAGAATATATGAACAAATGAGTGCTTTAATTACTGTCACTCTCATCAATTTGGCTAACTTTATTAGCAAATTTAAACATTCAATTAGAATACACATTATCTTGTTGATTTACAGATCCATTTAGCAACATTATTTGGTGTATTTCAGTTTTTATTATGTAGAATTAATTTACTTTGTTGAACAGCAATGTAATGGTTATTTTAAGTTTGTTTACATTTGGAATTTTTATTTTTAATTGATATGCTATATAATTCAAACATGTGGAATAAAATGCTATGCAATTCAGTGACCTTGCAAATACAGTAAGAAGCCCTCAGAAACCATATGTCTATATGCACATTTGAGTGCAATACTGGTATTAAAGTATGAGTGGTTACATTTATAGTCATGTTGCAATATTCCAAGTTCAGAAGCAAAAATACAGCTGAAAAGTCCTGCTACTAGTGCATTTATTTCATTTGTATTTCAAAGGCATCCATTTTTTTCTATTCTCCCTTGTAGCGTGGGGGTCTTTTTTCTTTAAAAGCAAGAAGACCTTCAATTCTGTCTTTTGTTGGAATAGTCTATAACAAAAAATAATAATTTTCAGTGCCCATATTATAAGTTACAGTTCCAAAGAACTTGTCTGTCCAGAGCTGTTAATTTCATTCATAAAATACACAGAGAAATCTAAGGAAACTTGCAAGTTGAGCTATGATAGCAAGGTGCTCTGCAGCTGTTTTAAATCAATCACTCTCTTCTGTACCCAATGTTTCCCTGATTATCAGTGGAAGGGTTAGCACAGTGGGGTCAGTTCTACATAGGATGCTCTTTCTGCACTGAGAAGAACAATAAAGGAAATACTTGGGGTTTCCTAAGTCTAGCCTTCACAGCAAGTGAAATGTCCATACATCCTCTGCCTAGCAATGGGTGAACTTTCTCAGCATTGCTTTTAAAAGGGCTTGCCCAAAGCAAGCTGATTTGGGCTCGATTTAACATGGGGTCAAACAGGCAGGTTTGAAGCTCAGGCCCTTCCAAGTTGATGATGAGGAAATACAAAGAATACAAAGTTGGAAATCTGCTTTCCAACCAGCCTGCCCCTTTTTCTCCCCCCTCCTCTTCAAAACATATCCAAAGATAGTAATAACAGCATTTCTAAATTACTTCAGAAGGCACGGGAATATATCCCACTCACTTCAACATGAAGATACTAGATCAGAGATGCATCATCAAACAACTGAAGATAAATGAACAAGGTCTGCTTCGTCCTGACAAAAATATTGCAATGCTCAAAGGAGGTATTTGTAGATTGCTTCTGGTAAACCTAAATACTATCAGTAGTATAAACTAGTTTGCTATTAAGCATAGAACAATGAAATTGCAAGCCACAGATTACCAGTATTTGAAGACAGTAGGATACTCATAAGCTTTGATTCAGGAAGGCTGCTTGTTTTTTCACATAAACTGAGTTACATACCTGAGCATAACAAGCTTCCTCAATGGCTAAACCTGTTAGGAGGTCTACCTGTGTAACAAAAACATAAAATGTATTGAAAAACAAATTTGTACATCATAAATACTCCAAATGTTTAAAAAATCCTTAGCAAAGATTTCCTTTATTATTACAGAATTACATTGACAAAAAATCCTTCAGAGATTTCCTAAGGAGAAATTGTACCAATACACATCTAACCTGTTATTTTTCAAATTATATTTAATAGAAACTGAACATAAAGATTACTTTATGATACTGTAATTCTGGCTGCTTTATGACCCTATGTAATTTCAAGGCTTGCACAGTTGCGCGCGCGCTCTCTCTCTCTCTCTCTCTCTCTCTCTCTCTCTCTCTCTCATATTACATAATGCAAGGAAACATACAGGTGCATATTTCAGGATACTGTGCTCATTCAAATCTTGGGGCATTTTAAAAAAGCATAGTTTGAGAGTTCAGTTTGGGAATCCATTTCAAGGAAATCTCACCAATAATTATGTCATTCATTTGGGTGTTTCTGGTTGCTATCTCTTAAGAAATCTGGAATACAGAACTATTCATGTTTGTTCATTTTAAAAGCATCACATATATTGATATAAGACAATATAGATCAATATCACATTTTCAGAATGTCAGGTCAAAGAAAACAAGGTAAGTTGGCTTTTGACCAACTGCCTTCCAAAAGCAGGGGAAAGGACATTAATGAGCATTTGGGATAAACCTCATAATATTAAATTCATCGTATCTATATACTATTTTCAGAATAATAGTGTAAAAATAAATCAAATCACTGTTGTTTTTAGCCAAGCCAAGGGCAGTATGTGAAGCCTAAGTAACAGGAACCAGGAATTTTCAAATGGGCAGGTCAGTAGAGGTCAGAGAAAGAAGTGAGTTCATATTGCATTAGAATCAAGTCCTGCTGGCACATCACAACTAGTAGACATGCAGGACCAATGCAGGTTATTGTCCAATCTCTGTACGTCTTTAAGTTTCTTTATTTGCATTACCCATATGCCTTTGCACAAAGATATGGATATATTATGAACAAACCAGTGATTCTTGAAAGGACAAAGAAAATGTACTCCAGGATACTAAACTTAAACAGTCCTACTTTATTAACAAATGCTGTTTTCTAGGAAAGGTGATTCTATGGACAAACAGATTATTCTTCATTTGAATGGTTTTTAAACCGAAGCTGAAACTAGATATGATGACATACTTGCATATGGGAACTGAGATCCAACATCTATGAAGTATGTGCTGCTGCAAAGGTGAGCTGCAGAGTAATACCAGTACTTCCCATATCCTACTAAAACATTTCCCAGCCAGTTTTCTCTCAATGGAGTTTTGAGACTAGAAGAAAACCCCACCAGAGAAAAATGGCTAGGCAGAAGCAATGTCAAAAGAAAGCTTTGGTATGAATTCCACACTTGGCTATGCTTCCTATAATTTCTCCAATCCCTGCTTTATAACTACATTAGGTTATAAAGTAGTTATAACCTACTGACATAACTACATTAGGTTATGTTGCTTTCATATTTACTTGCCCTTTAAACAATACAGTTAGAAAGCAGGCACAAACATGTTTTCTTACTTCCATTCCTTGATTGATGGCCAGTTTTGCAACTCTCATTGCTACTGGTCCCTAGAATTAAAAACATACACAAACCAGAATTTATGATAAAAATATTCAAATATTAACACCTCATTTTATCACCCTTCCATCTGATAGAATTTTGCAAGGTGACAGAAGCCAGACTTCTACAAGTCTGTTAGATTTTTGGGGAAGATACCACATCTGACGGATATGAGTTGGACCATCCATCTCTAAAATCATTGTAGCACACTGATCTCAATAAATGTGTGGTTGGGTTCAACAGTACTGCATGTTAAAGGTATCTTCTGCTCTGGGGAGACCTTTGTTAACATCTCATACAAAAACAATTCCAGAATAAAATTTGAATTAGAACTACAATATTACAACCTGAAGTCTTTTAAAATGTAGTAAAGATACTACTTTAAAAAGCAGTAAAGATAGGTGCACACACAAATTGTACTTTCTCCTTCTCAAATTATGGTTTTATAAAATCATAATTAGACTAATCTGTTAGTTGAGGGTTATAACCCTATGCAGATTTAGGCAGATAAAGACCTACAGCCCCCAGCATGCCCCAGCCAGTATAGCTGGGACTTATAAGCCTTTTTTCTATCAAAACTTGAATAGCATGGTGTTTTAAATCACTCAGCTTCACCTTGGGAAATAAATAAAGAGACAACAGGCCTGTCCAATTATGTTAAACATAGGCACCAACATTTTATTTCACATAATGCGTCTAAGTGCCATCCTTTCTGAAATTCCTGCTCCTCCATAAAGCAGCAAATTTTAAACAACAGTATTGTTTTATTTAACTCTGATTGTGTGCTTATCCAACAATATATGTGCCCTTGAGGCTCAGAAGATTTTACAATAATAAATATTAAAACAGTAAAAACAACACAACACTGATCTTTGGAGCAGAGAAAGAAATAAAACAGTGAATAATGCAGATAATAATAAAAACATGAGCAATGAATTAAGTTTCCAACGCTGAAAAAAGAGAGGGAATGTGTGAATGAATAAAACACCAAAAAGACAACAAGGGTGGTGTCAGGCATTTCCACAGCAGAGATGGTAACACAAAGAAAGCCTCTGGAGTAGCCATACAGGCATCCACAGGAGAAGGCCATCTTCCAGGCAACTTGAATACTGCTATTTAACATTCAGAAAGCGTACCACTATTCTGGCCTGTTTGTTTCACTTCTCACCATCCACTTTTTAATGCAACCACCAGGCATTTGCATCAAATGTTTTTTCAGTGTTAAACTCCATTTCTTTTATGATTTAAACAACTGAATTATCAATATCAAAACACTATACTATCAAAACACTATTGTTCAGATCTGACCCTTTCCCTTTTTTTTGTTCACTATTAATGTGCTAGAGGTTGGTTTTAAAATGGTTATTTATCAAGATCTTGACCTCTGAATGCTGGACCACAATTTAAGAATGAGGGTAAGACTATTTTACTCATGAATTAACAGCACTTTTAAAAGTGTTAATTGAAGCACATTACATTAAAAGCTATGTACTACTAAAAACAAGCACAAGCAAATTTTCAGACAGGCACACACTGATGTGAAACTTAACATACACACTACTCAAGAAAGATGCATATAGTTCTAAAATAATGAGGAAATTAATGTTATAATAATCTTAAAACTAAGGGTTCTTCCAGATGATACCATCTAATAGTGATGGTACTTTGTACTATCTTACATTTTGTCCTTCATTCCTTTTTTCGTTAATATCCTAACACAATGCAATGGGTGTGCATGTGTGTGTGCGTGCATATACACACACTCATGCATACACACAGAATGACAGCACAAGAGCAACTTTATTAAATGCAACTGGACAGGAAAGAACATTAAATAAGCCCAAATACTTATGTAAATTTATTTATTTAAAACATTTTTAGACCATCCCTTACTGTGGTCTTGGGACGGTTTAACAATAAGACAAAACAGAATAAAACACAGCACATAAATTACTTCCTGCAAATACTGTTAGCTGGACTCAAGTATTATGAGCAATTGTTTGTCTCACCAGGAAAAGAGCTACAGAAATTAAAGCTAGGTATAGGTTCAAGTGCAGGTTATTCCACAGACATAATGGGCAATATCACATAAGGTGCAACCCATTATGGTAAGAGTTGTAGATACTTACTTGCTCACCACCCTCATCCCTTCCCTTATTCCTCCAGGCAGTATCCCAGGGAAACTACAGGAGCAATGATCCTCCCTGACAGCCATGATCATGTGCTAATATTGACTTGCTGCAGCTGTCTCTTTGGGTCCTCTCTTCAAAAATCAGCTACAGAGCCAGCTTTTGTGAGTCTCTTAAGGATCAAGAACAAGCTGCACCTTCAAAATGCTGAACCGACTGTCCATGCCTGCCCAGTGGTTAATGCTTTTGTTTCTTTTTTGCACTTGCCATTTTTCCCTGAATTGTTCATGTTGCACTAACATTGTGTGTTACATAAAGTACAGTGGGATCAATTCCAGCCTCAGCTGAGGCAACGTGCAGGGGGCAGCTGACTACGTTGTATCTCAGAAAATGAGCCTTGTTCGCACAACAGGGTCAGCTGTCACTCTGCACTAAGCACAGTCTTTTTGGATTATGGTGGCAGAAGGCAGCGAAGCAGGAGTTGGGTTGATCAACTTGAAAGTTGACTGATTTAGTCTCTTTTCTGTTCAGCCAATGTGAAACTTTTTGGCTTGTGGGTGGGCAGTGGGTGGCAGAGCTGGGAGCATTATCAGTGGATTCGTGAGTCAACCTATCTGATCGCCATCTCATTGCCAACATGGACCTTTTCTGCTTGTAGCAGTAGCATAGCGTGGTAGAGCCAAGCTTGATGCTACTGCTTACCACTTCATGCCATCATGGTGGGTCTGACTTCACGGACACTCTCAGGACAGCTAGTACTAGCCTGGCCACCAGTCACTTTCATCCACTGCAACCAGCAGCAGCTCAAGACAACTGACAGGGGTGGCAGGGAATGGGGGAAAGCTCTGATAACTGCCTCCCAAGTTCCGCTAGAGCATTTTAGGAGCAGCTGTCAGTTGTATTTGCTGGCCAAAATACATTCAATTGTTCTAGGGCTTGACTCATGATAGGGTATGTCATCTTTGGGCAATATAATAACCCACTCTGGGTCAAACAAACCCTACAGCAAACTGTTGATTCTGCTTATGGATACCAACCACAATAAAAACCAATCATAGATAAGTACAAGTAGTTTCATACAGCATGACAATTAGCTAATCACAACAGTTTAACAGTGGTTGTTGTGTTATATGAACCCAATCACTGAGTGTGGTGGTCAACTTATGTATTAGTCCAACTACACCAAACAAAAGCAATATTCCCTTGATCCACATCACTCCTAAAACAACACTAAACCCCTCTTTCCACATATATGAGTACTGGCGAGTTCAAGGAGAGGAGGGCTGGGGAACCTCTCTCACCCAGAGGACTAAATTAAATTTTGGAGAAAACACTTGAAGGCTGCATTCCAGGCTGGGCCAGAGGCAAAGGCAGCATGACAAAAGTGCATGTGCTGAGATATAAAAATGTAGTTTCAAGCTTTTATTGGCAATAACTAAGTCTTAAGAAAGGAATTTCAACCTTTTAGAATAGGTAAAACTTGCACAAAAGGCGGGAAACTACTTTCAGTAGTTGAAGGAAAGAGTGTGGAGCCAGGTGGAAGGGACATGACCATAAGGAGAATTCTGGAGGGCTTGCATGGGACCCCAAAAAGTTAGATTAGACCCCTCGGTATGAGGTTTCCCACCCCTGAAATAGAACATAGGGAGGGATGCATGAGTAAGTTCTTCATTCTTTACAACTTCCACAAAATACGTTCCATAGACTAATAATTCTAAGGGACAAAAAAAAGAACAGAAGGAATTGGGAAGTGTAGGCATCAAGTGAACATGCTCTTTACTTCAACCAGCATGGCACAGTATTACTGAAGTAAAACGGAGACTAGCATGATTTGATATATGAATCAGATGGGTTGTGCAAGGCCACCAGGAGAAAGTAACAAAATAGATTTCTATCACTCACTGAAATTATCACTGAAAGGAATTTAAACATGTGCTCTCTCAAGCCATGTGAAAGATCTGAAGACCTCTGACTACACAATATTACTGCTATTATGTTTATGCAAAGGAAGAATAAGATCTTCTCCATTTTGCACTTCTTTTTGCTTTCAAATCTTCTTGGCCTTATGCTTTAAGTTTATACATACAGTAATTTTTCTAAATTATCCAAATGAGTGTGAGATTACAATGAAATTAATTCAATGCACCTAGATCAGAGAGTAACCAAATATACAGTTGTAAACATTTACAGAAGAAAAATTTAAGTATATATAAAGCTACATACCTAAACACATTTACATGCATACAAATCCCATCAGTTAATGGAATTTGCTTGTGTTTAGAATTTGGGCCTCCAACTACAAAGTGCCTGTTCAATATTTTTTGTTCATGCAGAGAATCTGTAGATTTTAGTTTGGAAAATTGAACTGGGAAATCTAGAGACAAAGAAATAATGAAGAGAATTCAGTAAAAGCCATATCCTGCTCTAATGACGACATACAAATGTAGGTAAGTATGAATGCCGTATTTGAAAGGGTTACGCTTAAACAGTAATAGAAACCTCAAAGGCTTAGCTTCAATTCAACATGATAAATTTGTAACAAAAATACAGATGGATTCAAAGCTGAGATGACTCCACATGGGTAAAATATAATTCCCTAGACTGTGCCCAAGCAGCACAACTAGTAAATATGTGATATGGTTTATATTTGTCTTATCAGAATATCTTACATATTGTTTGCAATAATCATTTTCCTTTTTTGTAAGATTTCCCAATTCTTTTCTTAGTTTATTTTTCTCATTTATTATTCTCTATCACAATAAATTGGCAGGTTAAATAATACCTTCCATTTTGTTTGTACCTGAGGTAAAAATTCTCTTGCCAGGGCTAAAGCTCTTTTATAAGCAGCATCCCCTGCTTCATTTTGTTCTACCACATGATTGATCAATCCTATTGATTTTGCTTCTTGACCATCAAGTACACGTGCAGAAAATATTAGTTCTTTTGCCAGAGAAACACCAATTGTACGAGGCAGCCTTTGTGTTCCACCTGTAGTTTAGGGGAGAAGAAGAAGAAATAGCAAACATTGGTTATGCATTGTTTGGCCTGATCAGTTTCTCTCCAGAAATTGATAAACCAATTTATCTCCATAAACCAGATAAATAATTATTTATTATTTTTATCCCATATCTACTACAAGAATCCTTCAAATAGCTTGCAAAAATATAAAATACATAATACAGCAAAACTAAAGTAATTGCAGCAACATGTTCCTTTCCCTGGCCCACATCCCTCCAAAACAGTAATGGATGTAAACACTAAAAAAAAATTACAAAACATTTGAGGATTTGTACTTCACAAGGCAAAGGGATATGTAGAAGGGTCTCTTTGGAATTCTGTGTGCAGAAAAGTTCATGAAAGAAGAGGCAATCCTTCAGATAGTCATGTCTCAAGCCATTTAGAATTTTAAAACCTAAGATCCATTTTAATTCAGTCTAGAAATGCGGGGTAAATTAAATGTCATATAAGAGATGTTTCATTCATGCAACAACTTCATCTCCCCCGCCCCCCCAGTGCAGCCTTGTGCAAACCTTGTGGCTCCTTAAAGACTGCCAAATTTAAGAAGTTGTGTAAGCTGGAGTCCATGTAATCTGATGGTATAGGTTACATATGGCGAGGAAGGGGGAAATTATAAACAGGTCATGAGAGAAATGAAATGTGCAAAGTACAGACAGCGAAAATATGATGATGCAGTAAACACATGAAGACTATTGTTGTTAGGCAGGATGGCAGTTTATTTACTACATTTGTATGTTGCCCCATAGCCCAAATGCTCTCTTGATAACTCACAAAAAGAACTAAATAAAATAGCTGAATGGGTGTATAAACACATTTCCTAATAAGGGTCTTAACACCTACCACATACATTAAAGAATCAGTACCACTGGACAATGCAGCTAGCTATAAAGATGGTTTTCTGGTTAGACTTCTGCTCTCCTCCTGCCTGCTCCCTGGACTAAGCTGCTGCATTACTGAGAAACTGGGCAGGCATTGCTGTGACAAAGTAACAAGCTCCATCCACAGCTTTATTCTATAAAGCCTTGATAATACATTCCAGGTCAAAAACTCATTCAGGATGGTCCCAGATGATGGAGGCTTTTACATTCAATCCACATGGCATCCAACAGCAGAACATGAAAATCCACAGGGTTGCTCCAGGAGTTTGTTATTCAGGTGAAGGAATGGGAAGGAAGACAGTACTTACCATGGCTTGGTCTTCTAAAGCTTAATGTGGTTACCATATTTTATACTCTGTGAGATACACACATGTATCTCACAGAACAGCCACAAAGTATACTATAATATAAATTATATAATGTGCGATGTCAGAACAAACCTCTCTGGATAAATTCATATATTAATCTTCTTTACATAAAATAAGCAGCTCCCTCACCAATTAATAATTAAGAAGAAATGTGGATGCTGGAATTTTGCCTAATAAAGACATTAATTCAAGTTATTATAAACCAATAGACCAGTAAGCCAATATCAACTAAACATCAACTGTAATCAACCACAAAATGATAGTGTATGCTGCTGACTGATGTTCTACAACGATAATATAGAAGTGTGTATTTCCTGTCATAATCAGAAAAAGGAAGTAACACCCAATCTTTAAAATAACTGGTTCGAATAAACATTCCATCAAAATATAATGTAATAGAACTGTTAAATGTTTTGCAACTTCCACATTATTTAACAGAATAGGAATAACTATTTTAGGTAATCTGTAAACACACACAATACTAACTGTTGCAAACAGATATATAATACTAACATGAACAAATGTAGGCTTCGAACCATTCCTAATTTGCTTAGAATGAAACGCTATTGTATTGCAGCCCACAAGAGACAAGATTTTTATGGTTTGCCAGGCTGGTGCCAGCAATGTAAGGGGAGCAACGGAAGTTATTTTTCACCTTTTCATCTTTCTTTTATATCTGAGTGTACCCTGTCAGGGGCAGGCCCAGTGCTGGAGAGGCTTTTCTTCCCCACTCACCAACAGCCTGCTTTTTCTTCTTCCTCTTCCAAGTCATGACAGCAATTTCAGAACAGAAGCTACCACAAAGCTTTCCCTGGCAGCTGGGAGAGGAGGGAGGGGTGAAGATCTGAGTAGGGATTTTCAAATCTGAGTTTGTAACTCTTTCCACAGGCTTGAAAACAAAAATCCCCAGTATCTTTTAGACCATCATAAGAGGCCATAGGGCTGAATACGTCATCATTTACTCCCTTAATTATCAATTGGTATATGTCAGACAAATCAGGAAAAGGAAAATAAAGAATTATTTACTAATCTTTTTAAAAAAATTCTATTATCTGCTCATGCTTAAGATTAATTTCTTTTCATAATACACGTAACTCAGAAATCTCTATTTTAATATTTCAAGTGATAATTTTCCTTTTTCATCTAATAAATCAAAGTGTATAAACCCTAAACAACCAATTTTCAATCACTGCATAATGATGGATAAATGGGCCAAACATTAACCCTTTTGCAATTACTCAACAGCTATTTTTAGCATTAATTATAGTCAGAAGGCACTGTATAAGGCTCAAACTATAGGTGGCACAGGAGATTTGTGACTAGATCTTCCAGTGTCATTTTACCTCTTACAAGTAAGTGTATAGGGCGTGGCAGCTATCCATCCAAATTACTATTATGATTTGTATGAGGAAAGAGAGGTATCCATATTGTACCTTTTATCATCAATGCAATTAGTTGTAGCTTTGCAGAGGAAGCAATTTAAGTGAAAGAATGTAGGGTGAAAAGGTATAAGGGAAAAGGGGTAAAGCCCATGCCCTATTCCCAATTCAGTACCCACTCATCCCAGACACCATCTAAATAAATAAATCAAGATGGCCACATTGCCTATTGTTGGGCCCTAAGTTGCTCCAATATTAGCCACTAGGCCAAAGGAAGATAACCACTTCAGTTGCAAGGGCTACAGGGGCAGCGCAAGACATGAATGCATGCATGAATACACATAAATGAAATAACAAGGTGGCTACTAGGAGAAAGGCCTCTTTAGTTGTGGCACCTCAGCTATGGAACCAGCTCTTCAAAGAGGTGTGCCAGGTACCTACTCTTTAATTCTTTTGCGGGTCAGGTAAAAACCTTTTTATTTGCCCAGTATTTTAATAGTTAATTTTTATTCTCAATTTTAATACTGTATTTTATTTATTATTGCTGTTGTACCTCTGGACTGATTTGATTGTAGTTGATGCGGGCCTACAGTGCCCATTTTATTTGGGATTACTGTTTTATTGTTTGATTATTATATATTGTTTTTGTTATATGTTCTTTTTAATTTTATGAACCACCCAGAGACCCTTTTGACTAATGAGTGGTGTAGAAATGAAATGAAGTTTTAAATAAATGTGCGCATGCAGGATAAACCTGGAGTTTTTCTTGCTGGCACATGATCTGCTGACATGAGAAACTGGAGACAAGGGATTCCCTTGTAGTACTAGTCCTGGTAAGAGAAACCCCAGGTTTTCCACAGCATTATATAATGACATGAGGGATAATATTACTTCACTAGCACTAGCACAAGCTATGGAAAATCCTGGGATTCTCTTAATGCTAGCAAAGGAATTCCATCTTTATCTCCAGTCTCCAATGAGAAACTGGAGATAAGGGAATCCCCTTGCTAGCGCTAGCTATGGAAAGCCTAGGATTTAGTTCTAAGTAGATGAAACTCAAAGGCAGCTCTGCCACAATTTTTTTTTTTTTTTTTTTTTTTTTTGGGCTGGAAAGTCTGGCAGGTTGCCTGCAGGACAGACTTTTTGTACCTCTGCACAAAGCCAATAATTGGCTGCAAGTATATTTACTTGAGCTCCCTCAGCATCTATGTTTGAATAAAAATATTTGTATAAATAATACATGGACACATTTGCTGATATTAAAAACAACATAACAGAAACTAGCATAACAGAGAGTGTGATGTTAAGGAATGGCTTTCAAACAAATCTGATTAATAAACCATAAGAAAAGTAACAATGAACTAAAATGAGTGGGAGATAGTGTCTGACATTCTGTATAAGCGATGGAAAAAAATCAAATGACAAAACTTAGTATTTAGCATCTATGCATATCTTATTCTATAGATATACACAAAATATAAACATTCATAACAGCTTTTACTGAACATAAGAATGCCACACATTATGAAGGAATGTCATGTTCAACCCATTCTGCAAGAGACTACACTCCCTATTAAACTGGCAAGTGATCATTAATCCACCTCAGTTGTAAGAGGCCAAAGTGACTTCTGTGCCTTTCACCAACTAAGGCTGATGAGATAGAGTCAACTTCCTTCTAACAGAGACATATTCTGGTAAACTCCAGGCTCGTCTGGCATCTATGCTGACTTCCAAACTTCAGGCATAGCTCTTTTCAGGCTTTTAGCCACTTATTTTTATCTTAGTGATTAGTTTTAGCAGTATCCTGTTTGGTTAAAAACTGTTTTATTGATTATTGTTTTGCTTTATTACCTATTGTAAATCACCTTGGAAAATTTAAGTGGAGTGTATTTCACATTTTTTAAATATTTAATATTTATTTGCATTTGCTTTTATATATGATACTATAGAAATAGGCCTAGCCTCTGTGTCTGCTGGGCTAATAAGAAAAGAATAATCAGCTATTTAAAATAATTCATCATCTATATTCAGAAAATGTAAATATAAGAAGAGTTGCTACAGGACCCTTGTCATTCCTAGCAGTTTCTTCATATTGAAGACTTTCAGAGAAGTAATACTAATTCAGTTTAAAACCACAACAATGTAAGAAATTTAAAATATTTTATTATGCATCTTACAGTTACAGTTTGCATTACAGTTCCAAAAGATGATGAGCAAAGAAATGAGATATGAAACAGCAATGATCAACTACCAGATGGTTTTCCTTTTGAAGGAGAACAATTATTGGTAGGCCTGATTCACTCCACTGGCCTTTTAGCAGTAATTTCTTGGCACTATTCAATACACATGAGAAAAAGTAAAATAAAAAAAGTTTAAAGTGATGAACTATGTATGATGATTTGTGAAAAATTAAATAGACAGTTATCTATTTATTGATGGAATTGGTGTATACTCATTTCCTTACTTTGAACAATAAAAGCGAACATGACTGTATATAGGAAGAGAATAATGAAACAGGAACTGTAACACCACAAATAGCCCAGATATAAGTAATTTTAGCTGCAAAATGCACTGAATACACAAATGAAACTCTCTGAGATAGTTTCTAGCAGCTTTCTAGTACTATCAGCTTTCCAGACTAGTTGAAGTAATAGATGTGAGGACAACAGATTTTTTCTAGAATCAAATCAGGGGATAGTTATGTTTTACAAGCTCCAAACCTACGCATTATAAAGCACTAGAACAAGAGATGGTTTACAGATGCCAAATCCATAACACTGGCTGAGGAGGACGAGTTCACAAATTATGTTTAAGCTTAGCAGACAAAATTATTTCTGCTAATCAGCAGGAAAATAGTAATAATGCCTCTGTACACTTGCACAGTTCCTCTCCCCTTCCACCCTACAAATGGCAGCCTACCTGCCTCACTGAACTGAGGGAAGCAGACACTGCTAATACTTCAGATGCTACTGTTCCTAATAAGGGCAAGTTCCGTCCAGGTATCTTTATTAAAATAAAACACTGCTAGAACTTCCTGAGTAAGCATCAGCCCATCCAGCATTTTTAAACGGGGGCCAAATCTATAGAAGACCCTATCTTTTGCTCTCCCTGAAAGAAATCAACTCAAGTTTTTCTTCTTCAGCATTCCCTCACAACCCAATGCAGGCAGTTAACTCACATTGCATCCTCTTCTGTGTGACTCAAAACTTTTTATTAAAATTCAAATTAAACAATTAAATAATAGATACATAATTCTTAATAACTCAGTTGAAAAATAGATGAGTTGGACAGATGACATGAAGTGGATTGATGTGGTGAAATTTTTATTTATTTATTAGGCTTATATCCTGCATCTCTCTCTCTCTCTCTTTCTCTCTTTAAAGAACTCAAGGTGGCTTAGATCATTCTCCTCTTGTTCTCAAACTTATCCTCACAACAACAACCTTGTGAGGTAGGTTGGGCTGAGAGCCTGTGACTGGCCCACAGTCACCCAGTTGGCTCCATGGTTGAGAAGGGACTAGAACCCAGACTGTCTTGAGTCCCAGTCCTGCACTCTAAAACAACATAAGGCCAGACTATCAAGTTGAAATCTAGGGCAGCAGCAGAGAATCAAGCCTGAGGGAGGTTTCTTCCAAATTGAGAAAATGCTGGTAGAAACTGAATAGGAAATCATCTTAGGGACAACTAATCAATTCAAGGCATCAAGGTCCTGAACAGCTGTAAAATGCCTTGAGTACCTTGGAAGGAAAAATCTGGGCCATAAATATAATAAAAGAATGGATGAATGAATGTCAACTATGGCAAAATTTAAATATGTTTGGTTATAACTAACTTTTTGTTAGTCCATCAAATTCAACAGAATTTCAACATATATATGCAATGTAATAATAATATATAGAATGGCAGGGCCAGAAATATCTTGGTAACTTCCTTTACTAACAATGCTTGCTCTGACCCAAGATTCTTTCATCACTTCAGTATCCTTTTTAATGTAGATTTCCCCCTTCTTTATTATAATACAGCCTTCCAAAAAAGAAAAGTGTTCACTGTAACAGTGCTCCGTATTTACCATATTTTTCGCTCGATAAGACGCACCTGACCATAAGACACCCCTAGTTTTTAGAGGAGAAAAACAAGAAAAAAATATTCTGAATCAAATGGTTTACTAAACTATTTAATAAACTATAACAGAATACAGTAATACCATATTTCAACCTTGTAAAGTGAACAGCAGTCAACAGCGGCATTAACCATCATCACTGTCATTAACAAAAGAGAGACTTTAAAGTTCGAGTACTCTTCTAGTTTTCATTGAACCCATAGAACTCATCATCACTAGAGTCAGAATTTATGAAGCTCTGTTGCTCAAAATCACTGACTTCACTTTCTTAGTCAGTAGTGGAATTATTGAAGGAATCCACAATCTACACCAGTTATACAAGAGCTGCTGCAGACAATTCAATAACAAATCTAAAAGAGCCAGTAATGTCCACGCTGCCCTACTAGTAAATAATAGAAAAAAACTTCTGACAAAAAATGAGATATTGTACGGTAAATCAAACACACAGCAGACTAAGTAGCCTTTGAAGAATAAACTTCATACACGAAGGTAATGCTGTTCAAATATCCACTGATCCTAAAAAAAAATGTGTCTGATCAACTAACAGATAACTGATCCATGGAAAGCTTCCTGATAATCACAGGCACATTCCCCATCACTTCCCCATGGGCTTCATTAAAAGATGAGTTGCCATTTGAAAACACACACCGACCTGTGATTAACAGCTCTCACCTGTGCCGGAGGAGGGGGGCGGAGCAGGGCGCGCTGAGCACGTGCTGGCTAGGTGGTGCCACGTGGGGCCGGCAGCATGCCGGCGGTGGTCTTCTGGGCGGCACGGTGGCGGCAGGTCTTCCCAGGCGGTGGGAGTGAGCAGTTCCCAGGCGGGGGGTGAGCAGTCTGTCTCTCTGTGCAGCCGGTGGGTTAAAGCCTGCGGCTCCTCCTCCTCCGCACCTCTCCCCCTGAGCGGCACAGCTTTCACCTGTGCCGGGGGGAGGCGGAGCAGGGCGCGCTGAGCATGTGCTGGCCAGGTGGTGCCACGTGGTGCAGGCGGCCGGCAGCGTGCCGGCGATGGTCTTCCGGGCGGCACAGCGGCGGCAGGTCTTCCCAGACAGTGGGGGTGAGCAGTCTGTCTCTCCGTGCTCTCCGTGTGGCCGGCAGGTTAAAGGCTGCAGCTCCTCCTCCTCTGCATGCCTCCCCCTGAGCGGCACAGCTCTCACCTGCGCCGGGGGGGGGGGCGGAGCAGGGCATGCCGAGCACGTGCCAGCCAGGTGGTGCCACATGGTGCAGGCGGCTGGCAACATCCCGGGCATCGGGCACACACACATTTGCTCTATAAAACGCACAGACATTTCCCCTTACTTTTGAGGGGGGAAAAAGTGCATCTTATAGAGCGAAAAATACGGTACATACTTCTGTAGATCAATCTAATTCCCCATTTGTGAGCAACACGCTCCATACCAACTGCAGGATTTGCATGGCCTCCTGATCAGATGAAGTCAGACCATATCTAGTAATGGCAAAAAAGTGCAGTTACTTTAAATAATTCTGTCTCCACATCCATATAATATATACAGCTATTATATCATTAGACTGCATTACACATAATACTTCCCTCCTCACTTGGTTATGAGTAGCTTTTACACCAATATTGTGCAATTGAACAAATCTTTCATTTCCATTACGTGATATTCAAGCTAGAATTCTTCTTCCAGGACATTTAGAATACATTGCCAACTCATCTCATCATCCACTTCTTCTGCACTGAAAGCTTGATAGGAATAATTCTTTTTTATAGAGTAATCCAAAACAAATGTACTGTTATCTTAATATAATGAGATGTCCATAATGTTGTATATCATGAAATATTTAGCACTGATTTTATGGGGAAGTATTGCAGAATATTTGAATATTGGCTATACTTTGTTGTGAATCACTTCTAGTTGATGACAAAATTTGAATGATATGCCAAGATTCACCATAGTTACCATATTAAGCTCTGGTTAGCGGAAATGCGTGCCAGGCTTGGTTTGGATTTTTAGTCCACAACTGGAGTTTTTCATGTTGTACAAATCCTGCCATTAGGGCATAAGTGAGAGTTAAACAATCTTACACAATCCTCCAACAAGCCAGTTGGGGCTTCCATATTCATAATATTGTCTGGCACATTCTATGGCTCATCAGGTGTTGATTAATTATGATGGGTTGTCATGTTGTTTGAATCAGCCCATTCAATACAATGAAGTGACTACCTATCAAGCATACATGCAGCTCCTATATTACAAAAGGAAGAGACTTTAAAACAAAACACAGTAGGAAGTGGTAATTAGCAATATTCATAACATTGTCTGGCACATTCTATGGCTCATCAGGTGTTGATTAACTATGATGGGTTGTCAAGTTGTTTGAAGCAGCCCATTCAATACAATGAAGTGACTACCTATCAAGCATACATGCAGTTCCTATATTACAAAAGGAAGAGACTTTAAAACAAAACACAGTAGGAAGTGGTAATTAACAAAGTAAGAAGCTTCAAGTAATTGGATTTTTAAAAAATGCATTAATGGCTAGATTCAAAATAGAAGTCATAAAAAGCAAATTCTCTGTAACTACATAAGATGTATTAGAAAGACTTATTAGAAACTGAAGAAAAATATATCTGATATAAAACATGCAACATCAATAAAGTAGTCATTCCACCTCAATTGAAAGAAAATATTAAGTTTTAGAACGTGTTTTTCAAAAACTCAACTAAATCAGTTAGTGGGAGAAAGAGCAGCCCTCAACAAATATGCTAGCCATGTGAAGCTTGCGTTGCCTTTCTCTACGTCCTTCCTGGTTTTAGAGCCAGGGTTATGGGCCGCCTCCTTCCTTCTCTTTGCACCTCCTTTCTTAATTTTCTAGCAATATACAAGGGAGCACTCCAGGTGAACTGAGATGTCCCCTGACTTTTGGCAAGAAAAAGTGTCCGTGAGTCATCCATACTTGAGAAACTGAGGGGAGTCCAGGAACACATCCCCAAGAATAAACTTGCTGCACAGGGTATTTTCCACATATCCCACCTTTAAATAAAAATCTGAGAAAAATAGGAATGGGACACAAAGTTGCAACTTGGCAAGGACACAATGCCTATGCCAAACTGCAACTCTGTATCCTACTGGTAATAATTTTTATCTTATTTTTTAAAGGTGGGTATATGGAAAGCACCCTTTGCAACAGAAATCTCATGGTGCTGGGGGCATACTCATGTAGTTATGTGACCTTGAACTGCACCTCACTTGCTGAAAAAGTCATGAGGCAGCCAGTATAATATTGTTAACAGTGGCGCAGGGGACACAGCATAATTCCTACAGTGTTCCCTGGGATACTGCAGGAGGACTGAGTGGGAGAGGAAGGGGAAGAGGAGGAATAAGGAAGTACACAACTCCTGCTGTGCCTGCTCATTTGTCAGGCAAAAAGGAATCTGAACCTCATTGCATCCTAAACATTCCCAAAGGAGATAATATGCTGTGCACACCTAACCACCCACTTATCTTTGGAGTCCCAAATGGCTTCCATGGTATAAAACGCTTCATCAGTTGAGCTTTGTGTAGCAATTGTAGTCCCTCTTGGCTATAGCCAGATCACAGTTATCCATGCAGGGTTAAAAATTAATTTGAATTACTATAATGCATAGAATGTGGGGTTGTCAGTAAATCTCAGTGTGAAATGCAACTGTTAAGATTGCTGACTTGGACCATGCTCAAGGAATATAGGACATCAATCTTAAACTGCACTGGCTCCTGATCCACAGCATAATTCAGAATGCTAAACTCCTAAATGCTTCAACACCAGGGTATTGCAGTAACTGCCTTCTTCACATTAATCTGCCCAGTTATTAAGATCAGAGTCAGTCTTAATATAGAAAGAAATACAGATAGAATTATTTCAGCTGTTATACTCCATCTCCAGAAGGCTCTGTCCAAGGAGGCTTGCCTAACAGTAAGCTCTATCTTTCTCTGGTACCGCATAAATTCATTTCCATTCACCCAAGCTTTAAAAAAAAGTAAGAGTGCTATTTAGCAGTAGTTTCATATTTATAGTATGGCTGCTTTGTTCATTTTTTAATCTTTTAATTTTTGTTAGGCATTCCTGGAGCCCTTGGAAAACACAATGGAAGTGCTTATGGTAAATATAAACTATAACATATGAATAAATTCAAAGACTACCAAAGTACTCACTGCAATTTCACAAGCTACATTTGATAGAGAACTGTATAAAAATAATCTATGGCTATCTAACAACTCTCATTATTGCATCTGTATGTTTTAAAATCATCAAGAATTCTTTCAATATATATGCTTATCTACTGCAAGGATTTTGCTCTAAGTAGCTAGCTGGAATTCATAAACTGCAAGAAACTTGTTGATCAGAATAATTTAGCAAGAAAGTTATGACTATTTGTAGACAATTTTGTATTTTTAATACTATTGATGAACTGAATTTAGTAAAGGTCAGGGTGAATAAAGATCAGTGATTTTTTAAAATTAAAAATTAGATTTTGATTTAAATCAAGTTTTATTTAAACTGGATTTAAAAAATACAATGCTTTTTGAGGAAAAAATCCAAAACTATCTAAATATAGTTTTCTATTTAAGATACTTTATAGTCCAAAGGTTACTTTTGATGAAATAAGGATTAGTTTTTAATTATGCAGCATAAGGTTGTATATTCCTGTAATGTTTAACTTTTTCTGGTAAATGAATTCTATTAATCCATTCACAATGCCATGCTCTTCCAGGGGTTTCTGTAAGATCATTGGGTAATTTTTCTATATAGAAGATATTATCATAGATGCTTGGTCTTGCAGTTCTCAAAACTGTGCAGTTGTGTCTGCAGAGATCATATGCCTCTTCTTCACAGCAAAAAATGTTACAAAATAATCATACAGATTGAGAAAAAGATCTTAATCCCATTGCTCCTTTGCAAATCTATGTACAGAGAATCAAGCCCTTCCCTCTTAAGATCTAAGTTTAAAAAAATCAATGAACAGAAGAAGATTGTTGGGAGTGGAAGAAGAAGCTAAGTATGACAAGGGAGGAAGAAACAGTAAAAATGAAAGTGAATACTTTTGAGCACAATATTCCACAAATCTTTGGATCTTTTTGTGTATAGCTTGAGATTTATCATATTATTCTTTCCTGGGAGGAGAAAAACTACAATGGCTGTAGGCTGTAAAAGAGACTCAATTTGGGAATATTTTAATGACGTTCCTCTACCTAGGGGTAAGGCAGGCATGTATGCAAAACCATGATTTAAATCTAGTCTTACTGACTAGTGATTTAAATCATGATTTAAACTGATTTTATTCAAATCAAATCCACCCTGCTAATGGTCAATATTTACATTGATTACACAGCGCTGCTTGGGTAAATAGTGGATGGGAAATTTTCCTTCCATGAACTTAGGTTAACTTATCCAAGTCTAGGCATAATTTTGAATAGTTTCTCCATTCCTCAACAGACACCTACTGCATCCCACCAAATTTTCCAGGGATCCTTTTCAGGATACACAAGTTGCTGCAGGGAAGAGCAGAAGATAGGGAAACTTTCCTTTTACAAACTTCCTTAGGTTACCTAAGGATACAAACTTATCTTTGGTTCTTAGGCATTGCCCTGACAGGCATTTTGAGGGGGGATATTTTAACTGAAAGAATGCACAAGATATAATCTTTTCCACCCAGAAAGGCTCTTATCAAATGGACTAAACTTCTTACACAAATCAAGATGTTATCACTTTTGAGTACCAGTCTGAAGCTTTACTTCTCCTTTTAGAGCAGGGCTGGACAATGTGTGGTCCCCACCATCCTGCCGAATTTAGGGAACTTCTCCCTCACAAAAAATTTATAGCAGTTTTGGAGGAAAGAAATGAAATGCATAGTTGATATAAGGCATAAAAATTGTTAAACTGGGTCTATTTATTCTAAGCTAATTTAGTACTTTTGGAATTCCACAGCAGCATATTTTTCCTTTTTAAAAAATATATTTTTAGGTTGACTTGCACATTGGGTGAGTAGCACAAATGACTCCTGGACTTCCTAGACTTGCCCCCTCTCAACACACACACGTTCTACAGGTTATGATTGGGATGTATTACTAAATGCAATTTACTAAATGCAAGGATCAAAACCATGCAAAAGAAATGGGAGAAATGCAGATATTTTGGAAAAACAGATATTTTGGAAAAAAAATCCATATGCACTGTAATCATACTGGAGGAAGGAATAGGGGAAAAGGACAAGGAAATGTTATGGATATGGATATGATCTAGATTCTAGAAAACTATTTTGAATGTTGGGGCAAACTAAAAGTAATGGCACATTTTAAAAATCAGATCTGCCACAATCATAAAGCAAGAATGCTCTCTGTGACATACTTCCCACAGCCTTTTACCTCAGGTTCTATTTTCCCAGCTGGGGCCCCAATACCAAAAACCCAGCTTGAAAGGCACTGAAGCCATAAGCAGCTGAGAGCCAGGATGGAACTATATGCTGCTTGTATCTTTTTGCCTTAGGCCCAGGGCCACCTGCCCCTGATGGAGAGATTTACAGCTGCTTGCTGAATGTGCAACCTGTACCGAATAGTTTTTCTAGATCATGTATTTAAAATGCTTATATATTACTTTTCTATTAAAATATCCAAAAGCAGTTTACAAATTCAGCATAAAGTTACATAAAGTCCATGAAGAGCCTAGCATACCAAGTAACAGACATAACATTAAACATTAGTTGAGATTGTCTAATATACAGCAATAATTTGAACAAGTGAGAGGTTTAACATTTTCGTATTATGTCTCTGCTGCTAGAAAAACTTATAATGATGGCTACATAGAAATTAATTTGAGTCGCCTTAGTTTTGCTTAAAGGGGGAAAAAAAACAGGAATCATGTATAAACCACAATTCACCCTAATTTACAGAAGCAGAACTAATCCACCTATTTCCATTAACACTCTACATATTTTGTTTAATTACTTGGAAACAAGAGTGGCTGTTCAAACATCTGGGTTCAACACTATTAACAATTTCTCCTGAGGCTATTTATTTAAAAAATAAACATAAAGCAAACATTATCAAAATTATAAAATGCAAATAAAACCATGTTTTCAACATAACTGGAAATGTTGAGAAATAATCTGGTAGCAAAATTAAGCCTTCATATTAATTTTAAGTGGGAAATTGATTCTGGAGCCAGAGCCCTGTATACTAGTTATTTCAACATTGCATATTTGCATGTAAATCCTAAACTGATAATATAGATTTCTGTTATTTGAAAATGAAAAATTAAGATCTTAAACCCTTCATCAAATTTATTTATAAAGGTGAACAGCACAAACTTTCATAGTAGTGGGGCAAACAGTAAGGAAATTGTTTATATACTTTTCAGCAGTTCCAATTGCTTGTTGAAAACATCCAACAAACAAAAGATTTTGAAAGGTTTGTTGAAGAAAATACATTCACAACTTCACTCTGCTCACTATTAAAGTTCAGCAGAAATATAATGCCCACTCCCAGCGAACCCTGACTTGCAATTAAGAAGCCATCCACAGGAACACATACTCCTTCCCTTTGTTTTAGCTCCCTCCATTCCCTTGTTCACCTTAAGTAAGACTTAGTACAACACAACCACAACAACACTAGATATGTTGCTGCTATCCATGTTAACATGTTCACAGTCCCAATTTCAATAAATTAAAACACCCATTTATTTGAAATATATTTATCTCACTCCACAGACACAAAAGTCTCCCAAGAGTGACTTATAATCAGCAAAAAAAGGCCATACCTACTTATAGACTTACCACCGCCACCACCACCATCCATTAAAAAATCTAAGTATTCATCAGCAACTTGAATGATTAAGTATGTCAGAAAACTATTTCATTCCATATAAGAATGAAAAAGAGGGAACTACAAGAAACCTTCAGGGAGGCCAAGCTGAAGCACATTGAGGGAAGACAAAATGTAATTCCCTCCCCTCAGTCAAAGGGTGTGGGTTCTCCAAGTAAATGAGGACTTCGTTTGCATATACAGTATACCCCCGTGATGTTGTGGTTCAGCGTTCGCAGCCTCAGTCTTTCGCAGAATTTTCTGTGCTACGGCTTGCTCGCAAGGAGATTGTTTTCTCTGAGCGAGTCCAAACCGATCTCCTTGTGAGCAAAGGAGATCGGTTTGGACTCACTCAGAGAAAACAATCTCTGCATGCGCCAGCCCCTGCCCTGTCATGCATGCGTGCCTGCCCCCCCTGGCCCAGCCCACGCCCCCTGCCCACACCACCATGACAGCTGCTGCCCATCGCCGACACCAAATCTGCAGTTTTTCACAATTCACGGGTGCTCTGGGAACGCAACCAGCATGAATTTTGGGGGGCTAACTACTGTAATAAGAAGCCACTGTGAGTGAATTTACCTCTGGAGCTTCTTAATGCAACAGCAACTGTCATTTAGAATACCAGAACTGCCATAATGTGAACCACCATGACAGGTGAACCTGGCAAAGGCAGAATGTAAGGTTGGTTAAAAGACTACCCAGGACTCATGGACTGCTTTAAGTTTGCAAATGACAATGACTTGTTAATCACCCAACAATCTATGCTTTTCTGGTCTGTATTTAACAACAAGCTAAAGCACACACCCCTGGCATGATGCAAATATTTAAAATGGCCACCAAAGGTTGCAAACAAGGTTCATGCTTCTTCTGTACAACCATCTTATATCCTCTCAGGCACCCCTTGCATGAGTTCAAAGGCAAAAGTATAAACCTGCTCACCCCTTTCTTCAACCCTCAAACAATTGTGGGGACTAGGGCAATTTGGATATTCACCCCCAGAATCCTAGGTGCTGCCGTGAGCTAGGCTTGCTCCCTTCACACATTCAAAGCCTCCAAATTTGGATGGTAACCACTGGTTTTTTTGTGGGAACCCTTAAGACTGAACCCACAAGAGACAACAATTGCCCTCAAGTCCCCCAGAGCTGCCTATCTCTGCTTTGGCCCAACCTTTGAAACACAGAAACACAGAAACAGAGCGAGTCGGAAGGGGTCTCCCAGGCCATCTAGTCTGACCCCTGGCTCCAGCCAGCTCCGCTCACAACATGCCCACCATGTGCATGTCTAGCCTATCTTTGAACACCCTCACCAACGGGGCCTCAAATAGGGCCATCCCATCACCTTTGGGATGACTCTGCACAGTGGATTCATCTACATGTTAAACTGCACAGTTGAAAAGATGGAATCACATCACACTCAAAGTTAATGAAGTGAAACAGAAGCCCTTCAGAACATCCCACTAGAAAGGACCTCCCAATCCAGCCATATGGTCCAGAAGGATATTATGGTCAAATGGTACCCAAACTCTCTATGAATTCCAGGAGAACTAACTGCATTCACCTGCCCACCAATCAACTTTCCACCACAAGTCATTCACCATAGCAACTAAGTTTATTGCCAACCCATAATCTAACCAAATGACAGAATATAATCAATCCAATAATCAGAACCATCTATGATTCCCTGGCCTTGAAATGCCACATCTCTCCACGACTTTGTTTAGAAATAGAAATTTGACACAGCACAATATTATCCAGAGCCATAAGAGTCAAATTATTATCTAGCAGAGGTCACACAACTATCATAGGATCATAAGACACTAGAGTTGAAAGGGCCTATTAGGCCAACAGTTCCAACTCCCTGCTCAGCAGGAATGCAAGCATCCCTGAAAGATGGTCATCCAGCTGCCTCTTGACTATCTCCAATGTGGGAAATCCCAAAACTTCCCTAGGTAATTGGTTCTATTGCTTCACTTCTCTAACAGTCAGGAAGGTTTTCCTGATATCCAGCTGGAACCTGGGTTCCTGTACCTTCAGCACATTATTCCATGTCCTACACTCTGGCATGACTGAGAAAATATTCTGGTTTACAGAGTATTAGCTGCCCCATCCAAGTTTGTGTCATCTTTAAATATTAAATCCCTGTACCTCCTTGTCCAAATCATTAATAAAAATGTTGGAAGAGAACTGGGACCAGGACTGAACTCTGTGGCACTCCACTCATTAGCTCTCTCCAGTTTGAGAAGGTGCCACTGAGAAGCACTCTTTGATTCTGTAGGCACCTTTGGACTTACCTAATAGTTGTTCCATCTACCCCACTTTTACCTTGTTTGTTGATCAGAATGTCACAGAGTACTTTGTCAAAAGCTTTACTGAAGTCAAGATTTATTATATCCGCAGCATTCCCACAGTCCACAAGGGAGGAAACCAATCAAAAAATGAGATTAAATTGGTCTGGCAAGATTTGTTCTTGATAAATCTATCCTGGTTTCTAGTGATTATTGAATTGTCTTTAAGGTGTTCACGGAATGACTTCTTTATGATCTCTTTCAGAATTTTCCCTGGAACTAACATCAGATTCACTGGTCTGCAGTTCCAAGGATCCTCCATTCTGCAGTTTTTGAAGACAGGGAAATGTTAGCTTTCCTCCAGTCACCTGGAACTTCACCCATCTCCCTTGATTTCTCAAAGATAATAGACAGTGGTTCCGAGAGGTCTGCCAGTTTGTTTATTTTCTAGGATGCAGTTCATCAGGCCCTGAAGATCTGAACTCATTCAAATGAATTAGGTGCTCCCTGACCATTGTTTATTAAGCTGCAGAGCAGACCAGAGTCTGGGGAGCTGTTCCCAGGGAATCTGACAGATTTCCACTCCCAAGCAAACTGCTCACACATCCCTTCTTTTGAGTCCCAGACAGTAAGCCTGACTCTGGCAGCTTTTAATAGCTAGGAAAGGCAAAGGTCTAGAGTGTAAGTGATAGCTTTCAAACATCCAAGCTGCTTGTCCACAGCCTCACATTCATAACAACTTAAGCAGTATACCAGTTGCATCCAACTTTGCCAAATCTATGGCTTCTAACTGGGTTAGAAGTGATTTTAACTGTAACATGCAACACAGACCGGGCACAGTAGCCCTTTAGAAATTCTCAGTCAGCCCCAGAGCCTATATGCAAAAAATCCCATACAACTTGCAGAAATTCCAATGGTTGGCAGTCTGCAGACACACTGTGAGCAGAAAAACAAGACTTCTTTTCTGGTATTTCTGTCAAAGAGTAAACCACTACAATGGTTTCTCATCTGTGTTCACTCAGACTCATCAAAAGGCTTTCACTAACTGTCCTGCAGTCACTGGTCTAGATATTTCATTGTTTGTAGCTCTCCAGAGTACCAGGGCTCTGATTTGCCTTTATGGTGGGATCAAGGACATTCAAGCAGCAATGATACTGAGAACGTGGGTCATCTGCCTATCCCAAAGACAGACCAGGAATATATCTGAATCACCTGTTAAATCTAAAATAAATACTCCCACAGACATCAGAACACACATCTCCATCAATGTCTGGGCCAGACCATCCCAATAGGGACAACAAGTGATCATAAGATCAAAGCAAATCAGGCAATCATAGCCCTAGTCATCACTGGTTCCTGTAACCCACAGATCGTTTACACCTACCACCAATCAGAAAACAAAGTATGCCCTCCAAATCCATTAATTCAGAAATAATGTGAAACAGACTCATGGATGCCATGAACTTTCAAATTGCACCAGAAAAGGCAGTCCTAGAATTAATGTTAATGTCTCCCCAGGAGCAACACTTTTAGTACCACCTCTGAAAAGATCAGCCCTGAAAAGGAAAATGTTAGGCAGCAGGGAGAGTGGTAAAATAGAATTTCAATCATGTCTTTGTTATCCAGCCTCCAGTACAGACCCTCATAGCTGACTGACTGATGGACAAGGGTACCTGAGCAGAGAGATGTGATACATCAGCAATAAAAACCAGAAACACCAATAGAAGCTATTATATTACTAAGAGAAAATGCCATACCTGCACCAGGAATGATTGCTAACTTTGTTTCAACTAGACCCATTTTTGCAGAAGTGGCTAAAAAATAAAAAGAAAAGTTAGTTCTTCTGAAATCTATAGGTTACTATAACAAGATAAACAGGAACATGTAGTTTACCAATGTAGTTTACTAATGTAGTTTACAGGAACATGTAATCTACCAATACATTGAGAATAGTTAAGATTTTTTTTTAAAATGCGCATTTATCTATGGAAGCAAATCCAAAAACAAAATACAAATGCATTCTACCAACCAGTAACATTGCCCTCCAGTTTTAAGAGAAGGACTACCAATGATACAGGAAAACAATGTGTATATTATGAAATTTAACACATTTATGGTACCATTCCTATACAAAGCAAGCAGTTAGGATTTGCAGGAAGAGCAGAATACGTATGTATGGGCTCACCAGATGACTTTATGCATGCATTTGTCCAATACAAAAAGGATGTTATATATAAAATAATCATTATAATCATTTGTGATTAAAAACAAGTAAGAATTTTCAGAAAAGAATTTTGTTAGCATGGGAAAAATTGAGCTGGGGGAATTAGGAACCATAGTCTTTAGATGTGTTGGCAGAAAAGAGAGGTGATTTACATTGCCAATTGCAAGCTTATGTAAATCCAATACATACATTTCCAGATACAGGGCTCAAACTTATGTTTAATCTAAAATGTTATGCCAGAATACCTTGGCTTAGCAACATTCTACTGCAGAAAGATCTTTTTGTTTGGCCCTCTCAACCACTGTTAGCATCTAAAATATTTTGAAAAGTTCAGGAAATTTTTCAGGTGAGTCATCCATTCAATTTGCCTGGGGTTCTTAAGATTTTTTGAAGCCCCAGCTCCAAGGCCCTAGGACTTCTGAGGTCCTAGGACCTCAGAGCTGAGACTCAGAAGTCAAAGCCTGCAATGCTTGGCCCACCCTCCTCAGAACTGGTACAGAAAGAAGTATGACAGCTCCCTCCCCAGGTCACAACTGGCCTCGGAGAAAACAAAAAGGGCATGCCAGGGGTGGGCAGGGGAAGAGACTTACACTGATTCTTTTTGGTGCCACAGCATGCTTCCCTCCACAGTAGATGGCTGAAGCAGCAATTTATTTATTTATTTATTTAAAGCTTTTCTAACCCATCCACTACAAGCGTCTTGGGACGGTTTATGAAAAATGAGTAGAATAAAACAAACACCACAGCATCCAACAACTGATAAACTAAACCCCAGTTAAAATCAATTAAATATTAAAATAACGGGAAAATAAAAATATTTTTGCTTGACGCCGGAAAGAATATAACATCAGCACCAGGCAAACCTCTCTGGACAGTGCATTCCATAATTGGGCACCACCGCAGAGAAGGCCATCCTCTGGGTACTCACCCTCCTAATCTCCTTCAAGGAGGGCTCCCAGAGCAGGACCTCCTCCTCAGAACCCAAGGGGCAGGGAGACACATAGGGAAGAAGGCATTCCTTCAGGTATGCCAGACCCAAGCTATTTAGGGCTTTATAGGTCATAACCAGCATCTTAAATTGGGCCTGGACTTGAATTGGCAGCCAGTGCAACCAATAAAGGACCAGCGCTATATGTGAAAACCTGCCAGTTCCCATTAACATCCTGGCAGCTCTATTCTGAGCCAATGGAAGTATCTGGACTGTCTTCAAGGGAAGCCTCACATAAAGCACATTACAATAATCCAACTGGGAAGTTACCAGAGTGTGGGTCATCATTGCAAGGCAATGCTCATTCAGGTAAGGACACAGTTGGTGAATCAGCTGAAGCTGAAGGAAAGAGCTCCTTGCCACCACTGCCACCTGGGATTCCAGTGACAGCTCTGGGCCAAAGAGCACTCCCAAACTGCAAACCCTATCCTTTAGCGGGAGTGCAACCCCGCCCAGGCAAAGGCTAAAATCACTTACCTGGAAGGCTGAACTGCCTACCAACAGGACCTCTGTCTTGTCTGGATTAAGCATCAATTTACTGGCCCTCATCCAACCCATTACCTTGGCCAGGCACTGGTTAAGGACAGTCACTGCCTCACTTGGACTAGATGTAAAAGAGAGGTATAGTTGGGTGTCATCAGCATACTGATGACTCCACTGCCAAAACCTCCAGATGAACTCTCCCAGAGGTTTCATGTAGATGTTTAAAAGCATGTGGGATAAAATGGAACCCTGAGGAACTCCACAGAAAAGTCACCATAGCGCAGAGCCATAATCCCCCAGCACCACCTTCTGGAATTAGCCAGACAGGTAGGAATGGAACCACCACAAAGCAGTGCCACCAACTCCCAACCTGGCCATCCTATCCAGCAGTATACCATGGTTGATGGTACTGAAAGCCACTGAGAGGTCCAGGAGAATTTAGACCAAATACATAGGGCAAGGGATGTATTCGATGCCCATAAGTCTCTGAGTTTGGAGGTTTGTGTGCATCGAGGTTGTGTGAAGGTACTAGATTATGCCCTAAAAGTGAAATGTTAAGCATATCTACTCAGAAACAACTCCCAGTTGCTTAAATTATAGGAGAAGGACCAAAGGGCCCTTTTACCCACTATTTTTAGAAGGTTACAAAGGACCATAATTTGACTAAAATTGCTGTAGTTAGGTATGGGCCTTCTACATTTCATTAAGAGGGCCTACTTTTTTCTGTAATTGAATACAGCTGTACAGTTGTTTATACATATACTGGAAATGCAAGTCTGATTGACATAGTACTCCCAGCAATCCTATTTCCTATTGAACTAGTTGTTGTTGTTTAGCTGCGAAGTCGTGTCCGACCCATCGCAACCCCATGGACAACATTCCTCCAGGCCTTCCTGTCCTCCACCATCCCCTGGAGTCCACTTAAGCTCACACCAACTGCTTCAGTGACTCCATCTAGCCACCTCATTCTCTGCCGTCCTCTTCTTCTTTTGCCATCTATTGTTCCCAGCATTAGGCTCTTCTCCAGGGAGTCCTTCCTTCTCATTAGGTGGCCAGAGTAACTAGTACGTATGTACAAAATTACATCTTCTAGATATACAGTGTGAAGGAAGCCAGGAAAATGAATCCTAACTAATTTATTGTGCGATCATTTCTGCAAGATGGAGAAGCACTTCACTTTTGATCCAGGGGCAGAGGAACAACCATTTGATAAAGAAAAGGAAGAGAAGCTATGTCCTGATGCCTTAAGTAGCTCAGTTTGTCAGAACAAGCTTAAATAGAATGGCACAGCTTATATAGCATGCAGTAGGCAGCAGATCTTCCACTGCCCAAAGGACAAGGCATCACATTTTGGAGGCTTCAGTGCCCTTGCAATACACTGAAAAGTGTATGTGTGGAGGACATTAACGTATATATGGCCACCTACTGTGTACAGCTGCTTGATAAGCAAGCCAAGTATAGACATCAACAATCTTGTTTGCTTTCTAGAGGCAAGTGCGCCTTGACCTCTGATGAGGGGGACTCATGGCTGCCTATGACACAGTCTGAAGTGCTGCAGCCACTTAGATAAAATCAGAAATAGCAGGGATTTCTCCCACTGCTTGGTTTCTTATCCAAACCTTTGAAAAAGTGAGACAAAATGTGATTCAGAATATGATTCAAAATGTGATTCCCTACAGCATTCTATGCTTACTACAGAGCTTGAGGAAGAGGTATGATTTTGCACAAAGGTTTAGAAAATGCCTGCTACTTCACTCTCTTTCCAAAGCTTTCTGTAAGACCCCACCAAATACAATGATTTTCTGATCTGAAGCAGTTTTGGAAAAGGAAAGCAAAAGCAAGCATGTCTTCAGCTTATTTTGTCCTTCTGCAAAGTTAGAAAACTATTTTCAGCTCCCTCTAGGAATCAAAGGGTACAAAAGAGAGACAGTATACTGAAATGTATTTGCATAAGAAAAGACAAAAAGGCAAGACTTCACCTCCCAAGCCCTGTGTTACTGCCTCTATTCATTTATTACATTTCTATACCACCACTAGCCAAAGTTCTCTTGGGAAGAGATGGCATCTTTGCACTCCCACAACAGTTTCAGGAGGGTAAAAAACAGTAGAGACCCTCCAGTGTTTTCTTATCTTATTCATACTGCAGCACAAAATAAATAAATCCTGGCTTCTCCCAGAGAGCAATGCAGGACAAATGTGTGCTTGACAAAGGAGTTTGTATAAGTAACAATGAACTCAAAAGGACCTTTCCTGCAGACCTTAATACCAGTCCCTGAGATAACCAGGTCCTAGCCTATTTATAGCTTTGAAGGATGAAAACAACTCCTTGAATCAAGTTCATAAAGCAACTGGCAACCACCATAGATCTTTCAAGGCAGAAGAAATGTGGCCACAATACCATGCACCAGTATGCAGATAAGCTGCTGCATTTTGTACCAATTGTAGCTTCCAGACACACTTCAAAGGTAATCCCATATAGAATCAAAAGGATGAGAACAGAATTGGTGGCAACAACAAATACAGGTCTGACCCCCAATGAAGTGTTAATACATAAGAAATGTACTATTCTATATCCTAGTCAAGATTTGTTCAAAGAAAAGAGTGCTACGATGATATTTTGAGAGCCAGCATAGCATGTTGAAAGCAAACTAGCTTTAAATTGCCACCTACCTGTAAAGCTGACTAGGTGGCCTTGAGCAACTATTTCTGAGACCACCATTCTCAAAGGACTGTAAGAAGCATGGGGCATAAACCCCTAACATAAAAGATTTGAGGAAAAACAGCAAGAGCAAAATGAATGAGCAAATAATGTATACATTTCCTTTCCACTCAAGCTTCTTTTCCCCTTTTATCCTCCTTTTCAAATTCAGCTCTTTAAAATCACACATTTTTCCATAAGATCTCTTCACCCCAGAACATCTAATGTAGTTATATCAAAAACTCTTTCTTTTTCTTCCAATAAAATGTTACTAAATTTATATATAAGGTTCCTAAAATACAACTACAAAGGGCTGAAGTAACAGAAGATATCAGTAGCTCAAGAAACTGAAGTGGAATGACTCTGTTGGGAAAGAAGACCAGTCTTGACTGCTGAAACAGGGACAGGTAGCAAAGTTGGTGCTAAGTATCTGCCTTATTTCTTCTCTTCTCAAGAGTTCTTGGACAATACCAAAAACACTCAGTGACTGGGTTCACAAAGCATTACAATCCACACTGAAGAGAATGTGTGGGTCACTGAATTATTTGTTGTTGAACTGTGGGTTGTTGTGCTGTATAAACCCAACTGCTCTAACAAAGCCTGATTATTAACCATGAACAATTCAGAGTTCACAAACCAACAAGCAGATATGGGTTCTCCTTATGGGTTGTCTGTAGTTAATAAACCATACCTTTTTAGCATGGGTGGATTCATATGACTCAACAACCCATGTTTCAACAACAACCTACACTCAACCTTGAGTATGGATTGTAGCATTGTGAATTCAGCCAGTGGCTTTTTAGCAACATAACTTGTGCCAAATATGGTGAGCAACTGCCAAAACCTTTTTATTCAGTAACTTAGGCTTTCTCCTTGTCCATCAGCTTTTATGCCAGTACCTGTACTACACTGACAAAAGTTAGAAACCACTTTGTTCAAAATGGATGTATCCATTGCAGATGTTAACCAAAAAGTATCTTGCCAATGAAAAACTACAAATGCCTCAGGAATATATTCAAAATTACAAAGAGGAAATACACTACCTGAAAATAAAACTACTTTCCTAAACAAGAAATAGACAAATTTCTATATCATTTAGAGTGCTGTGATTGTAAAAATAAGACTAACCCTTACCTGCCACTCTTACGTCACATGCTAAAGCCAATTCTAGACCACCACCTAATGCAATGCCATCTATTGCTGCAATAGTTGGTACTGGAAGATTAGCTGCAAAGAAAAGCAACAATTAACATCACAAAGATACTGAAATCATTTGTATGATACATTGTATCTAGTCTGCATTTCTTTACTAAAACAAAATTAATTCCTTGAAATTACTATTTTCTCTAAGATATTATACTGTCTTTTTTCTTAATTCAATCTAAATGCTGCCCAAAAAGATATTTACTGATACTGATAACAATGAAAAACTAAATGGCAGGATGATTTTGAAATTCAAGATAGAGACTTAGCAGTCTTCACCTGACTATTTACATTACATCATAAAATGAGCAGCAGCTGTGACTAGGGAGCAGTTCCTGGATCTGTGCGACATGACAAGTGGGAGTGACTACATGATGAAGAGAAGAAGAAGTATGGAAAGGTTTAATTTGCTAATAGTAATCTCCTTAAAAACCAAGGTGGTAATGTTAGCTACTGCTGGCTGTACATTTACATGAAAAGACGTGGGTCAGAACTGAAAGGAGTAGGTTTCTTTACTATTTAGCTACACAAGAACTTGGTCCTTCTTAAATGGAGAAGCACTGGTGTGGGTTTTCCAGAAAATTTTGAATTGGCCTTTCCCCAAAATATTTTTCTGTACAAATGCTTCTAAGAAAATTAGAATTGTAAATACACACTTGTAGTTGCGGACAATATAAAAATAAAATTAAAAAGTGATCCCATATCCTGCAGTAAGTATACCCATACTCCAGCAGTAATTATACTGACCTACCCCAATAGCTTCATCTTGTTCAGCTGTCGCTTTCCAAGTTTGGGGTCAAGGGAAGCTTCGAAGTATGTGTTGTGAGGGGAGCTGACAAGTGTGAATTCAAGATACAATACAATGACAGGATGAAATTAACAAATGGGATTTCTACACTTATATAGGGACAGTGATCTGTACTACTGATAAGGCAAAATAAAGTAATAATGTACAGGTGAATCTGCATACTTGCTAATGGTAGGAAAAAAGATAACCTGTTTGCATATTTCCAAAGCAATGAAATAAGGGTTGTGAACAAGTTATGGAACTTTCATTCTTTCACTGGTGACCAGCACCAATGAGGGAGTTGGCAGTAATGACATGACAAGGTGTGGCTGTGTTTTTCCTTGCTCATGCTAGGCAGTTCTGTAGCCACTTGGGAAAAGTCAGTTACATGTTATTGTATCAGGTTCATACAACATAAGACAACTTAAAACAAGCCAACTAAAACCATGGGTTCTCAGGATGGCCTCTGCCTGGTTACCAAAACAAGTAGAAGAAGCTGTGGCGGGTTCAGATATCACAACAAACAAGTCTAAAGAAACAAGTGCTACAACCCACCATGGCTTTTTGTCTCAGGCAAACCAGGTCAGTTTAGGAGTTTAGAAGGACTTTGCAATTTCAACTGCCACAGAATATTATTTTATTAATGCAGGACAGAAAATTTTCTACTTCAAAAACACATTATTTTATAAGCTGAATTAGCAATATAGTATAGTGAATGAATGACAATTTCTAAACTCAAGTTTTAAATTTGCATCTTTTTCATGTGACTATGCTTTAGTAGCACGTATCCTATGCATAACTCTTTGGGCAAGATAAAACTTGTACATTACAGTTTTTAGCACATTAATTATTTTTCTTAAAATTTAACAAATGTAATGAAAATATATGCAGTTGAATTGAAATATTTTCAGGTATTCCAGGTAAAGCTTTGAATATAACAAAGGATATATATTCTTAATTTAACTAAATTAACTATGTATGTATATATGAGCTCAGCCATGTGCACATGATTGTAATGGAGAAAGCAATCCTATGGCCCAAAGAGCGTACCCCAGAAACCACAGGATTCTTAAGAATCCCTCCTCCAAGACCATAGACACAGCTATGATCTCAGAAGGGAGACACCATTATCTGATCCCTCCTGCTGCTTTCTCCCTCACAGCTGCTACTGAAGGTACTGCTCAGGCTGCCTTTCAATGTCACAAAAGTGGCCTTCAAGGATCTTGAAGAGGTCAGAAGGAGAACATTCCAGCTGATGGGGAGAGGAGAGTCCAGAATACATTGCTTTTTGTGGCCTCTCCAGCTCCAGCCCCAGCCCCAACAGCATGCTTCCTTTAGACAGACTCACAGACCCATGTAGATAAACAAAAACACAAGGAAAGGCATAAATTACCTATATAATTCCCCCGTCCCACTGGCAGTAGTCCAAAAGGATACTTGCAAGACTTTGAATTCCATCTAATGGGGTCACAACCCATAGGATTGCATCTTTAAGTTTGTTAATTTTTTTTTCCTGCTAATCTGGTTTTACTGCTCATCTATTATGGGTTACTGAAAAAACAGATATATTTAAGCAGCATTTAACATGGTATAGCAGCATGTTAATTAGATGGTTCACTTTCTTAGTTTTGTTTACTAAATATAGTTTTAAAAATGCCAAATCAGATCTCAACTGATTTAGAGCATTATTCCCTGCCCCCCACAAAAACCCTACACTGATTTGATTTGCTTTTGTAGAAAATCCACCTCACTGGTTTTTTAAAAATTACTGTGCACAATTATATGGCCCCTACTGAAGCTGATATACATGCAAGCATACTTAATCTGAGATTAACAGTCCTTTGACTATTAAATATTAATGTTCTTTTTTAGCCAACTTCTTTTAATATATAAATGGACCTGCATTAGTAATAAGAACTTGAAGACAGAATAAAAAAGTGGGCAAGAAGTCATAGTGTTTTTGTACAGCAAAGCATGCAATTCTACTTTTAGAATTAAAAAAGCGATGCTAAAAATAGCAAGCTTTGATGCTTTTCTCAGTTACAATGTATACAATCCATAGCTTCCAGCTCAATACAAATGCTTATTTTTATATTAAAGTGGTGTTTAGCCAGTATGTCAACAAAGATTAGTTATAGAGTCAAATATCCCTGCACAAAATACATAAAGCAGCAAACTGTTATGATTGCTGGAAAATATTTGAAGTACTTGAAAATTTCCATCACTTATGAATGAAAGAAGAACAGTAGATGAAGAGTATTCATACAAAATAAAATTCTTGAAAGGCATACCAACTATCACAGCTCACTTTCAACAGCTATTCAACACTAAGCCTACAATCCAGAGAATTCCTGTATGCATAACTACTAACATTGTTGGAGAAAACGAATCCTTGAAATTGCCATCTCCTGTCAAGAAAGCAGTAATTAGAAAACTCTTCCTTCAAAAATCCAGCCTGAATGTAGGTGAACTCCATCCTGTCTTCCATTATTCAATTGCTGTCCAAGGGCCTTGTCAAATTACTTACATACTAAAGTAAAAATGGTCTGATGTCTTATAAAAGTAGTAGTATCTCTAAAACTGTCAGGTTTATGAGCATGCCCCCTGCCCAGAAAAGAAGACAGTTAATCACATAATAATCTACATGAATGAAGTTGATGCCATTTAGGAGAGATCACCTTCCATATGTCCAAATATCCAATCTGATTGCTTTATGTAGGATCAGCTCCAATTCAGACAATTTTGTATAACCAGTCATAACTATTTCTCCTTCTGCAGGGGTCACAGAGGAGGTAAGACCCTCCCCCCCATGAAAAAAGACAGTCAGATTAGACAGTCTGGAAATATGTACACTATTCTCCAACAGATGTTGCTTCTTTTATCCATGCAGCTATGACAAAATTTTTGGCCCTCAAATGGTATATGGATGGGTGAGCTGCCACTTCCTAAACACCGTACCAGTTGCTCATAAGTCTAGTAGTTTGGTGACCAGATCAAACCGTTTGTACCTTTATGATGTAAGCTTTTTAGTTCTTAGATTACTGAGGGAAAGGTAAACCAAATGTAGCTCCAACTCAGCTCTATTTGATGCAAACATATTACATAATCATAATCATGTTTATTATTTTATTATTATCATTTTATTATTTATTAATACTGTGGTTTTAATTGTTTTATTTATGAAGTTTTATGTTGTTGGCTTTTATTATGTAAACTGTCTAGAGAGCTGTGAGGCTACGAGATGGTATATAAAAGTGCTAAAGAAATAAATAATGGCTTTGCTGGATCTCTCCATGGATTTTGCCATGAAAAATGTTATTTTATTACAATGTCTGAAAGATCTTTCTGGTGAAAGTGGTATTGATTACAGAATATATGACTTAAAACTCAATTCTTTGCATACCAAAATCAATTCTAAAATCGAAATTTAAAAGTTAGATCATTACAACTTGTGGACACAGTTTCTAAGCACCACGGTACTCTAGCAGGAAAAGTCAGTGCTTTAAGCCTTTGAGCTACTCCACACTTCACAGTCACAGTAGGAATCCTATAACTGGCTTGCAGAAGACACAAAGTAGGCATACTGGAATATTTGAGACTTGCTACAGTTCACCATGATCACAAGACATCCAAACATAGATGGATCCTCATAATAAATAACCAATGAAACCCTCCTTTCACTTGGTAGGCATGCATGGATGCTAAATATGCCTGGTTATTATGGATAGCAAGAGGGCCACATGCATCTCCTGTAACCACATCCAGCCTTCTATTTATACAAAGAATGTACCCTAGGCCCTAGTTTCTTGACCAAGGAAAGGGAGTCACTTGGATGCAACTAGGGAAAGCCTTTCCTCTCATAGCTTGGTGCTGGGCTTGTACAGCAAGCCAAGAAAGGGATCTGTCATATCGCTGTCTTCAGTGATTGTTTCACACATGGTCAGTATGTCCGCAGATATAAATTATGCATCCATAGTTTACTTCCACTAAATGTTTTATTAAACACCTGGCTCTGTTTTATGAAAAATCTAGATTTAATTGTTTTAGACACAAAACTAGAAAAACTGAACATGTTTGTATAAAATAGTTTTTGCTTTGGTTTGCTTTGCAATCCAACAACCTCCAGTTGCTGAAGATAACTTATTTTTATTCAATAACTATCAGATGATTTTAAATACTTTGCCTTTTTGGCAATAAAGCTAGCTGCTTGCTTCTGTTGCAGTTAATCCATTGCAGCCGTTAAGAAGGTACATTTAACAACTTCATCTGGTATACCAGCTTTTCAAAAATGTCCTTGGTCATTCATGTCCCTTATATTGGATACTGTGCTGTGCTCTATGTTGGGCTGTCCTTAAAGGCCGGAAATTTCAATTGGCCCAGAGTTCTGCAAGGAGTCAGAAGAATAAAGCACAGAGCTGCAATCCTTTGCTGTCAGCATTAGTTACCAACTGGTTTTTAAGTTCAATGTAAGGTTCTTGCTTTGCCTTTTTAAAGTGCTATTCATAACTGAGATAAACTCTGGACTTGCCATCAGGAACTTTATTCTACCACAGAGGTCCTCCTCAAATGTTTTATTCCTATCTGGGCTACAGTGATTAGACACAAAAATGCAGCCTTCTCAGTTTTTGTACACAGCCTATAGAACAGTTTGGCTAGGGAGATATACTAGACACTCTCATTGCCTGCCTTTTGACAGGCAGTGTAAGCAATGTTATTCCAGAGAGCTTCCCACTAATGCTCACTCATGTTTTAAGTGCTGCTGGGGGGGGGGGTGTTAGGGCAGCCATGAAATCCTGAGCCACCCCAGATAAAGCCGCTTTGCCTTGAATGTTTAAGTCTCCCAGAACCAACTTTCTGGGGGTCCTCAACACCAGGACTGAGACTACCTCCATCCACTCAGGCAGGGAGACTGCTGGGCAGCAAGGTGGCTGGTATACCTGCAGAATCCCTAATCAGTGAGAGTCCAACACCAGGTAAAAACTCTCAAACTCAGAACATGATTGGACTGGAAGTCTGTAAGGGAGGTAGTAGTCTTAAAGATTATGGCCACCCTCTCCATCCCCAATCCTCCAAGAAACATTGGTGCCACACCAAATACTCAGGTAGGCAGAGCTGGGAGGATGGGACAAACGTGCCTCTCCCACCCACGTCTTAGTGATGCAAGCCAGGTCGGCCTTCTTATCAACAGTCATATCATAGATGAGGGAGGACTTATTCTGAACTGACCTTGCATTTAACAGTAGCATCTGCAAGCCAGAGGGCTGATTGACATGGCTACCAGAAGCCATTTGGTTGGGGAGGCGGGGGGAGGGAACCAGAAAAGGGGACAGGTATAAGATGTCTGTTCCCACATCTCCTAGGTGGGCAAGTTCATCCTCCACCACCATATCTCTCCCTATTCATAACCAACCAAATGGCTGCACCCCTAAGCCTCCCCTCCATCTCCAGGCAGAAAACTAAAACTCACTTACCCAATTCTCAGCTGTAGTACAAAACACACATGGGTGCACACATACCACCTGTCCAACAGGCACAAAGCAGGCAAAGAATGGGTGCCAAATGGGTGATGCCTTTTGACATTGCCCTTCAGTGCCTGCCTAAGGCCACCACTCAGGCCCTGGTGAGGTCTGGGGAAAAGAAGAGCCCAGACACTAAACCCTGCCTCTGAGGCAGTCAGTTCTACTTGGCCTCAGCTCTTCTCCCACAGTCTTCTTGCAGCTGCCAGCTGCCACCAAGCAGCATTAGTGAATGGGGGGGGGGGGGGGGGAGAATCAAGGAGGTGAGGCAATAGTGTCTGGGGTTCCCCGTTGCTGCTCTGGATATTGTTGCTGTTATGTGTGGTCAAGTCATCTCTGACCTATGGCGATCCTATGAATGAAAGTCCTCCAAAATGTCCTGTCCATGGCAGCTTCGTTCTTCCAAGTTCAAGGCTGTGGCTTCCTTTATGGATTCAATCCATCTCATTGTTGGTCTTTCTTTTCATCTTCTTCCTTCAACCTTCCCTGACTGTCTTCTTCAGTGAGTCTTGCCTTCTTATGATGTGACAGCTTCAGTTTTGCCAGTGTTGTTTCTAGGGATAGCTTTGGTTTGATTTGATCCAGGACACACTTGTTTGTCCTTCTATCAGTCTAGGATACTTGTAAAGCCGTCCTCCAGCATCATGCTTCAAATACATTAATTTTCTTCCTGTCAGCTTTTTTTACTTTCTTTCAGCTTTCACAACCATACATTCTGAATGGAAATGCAATGATTTCAATGATGATGTCCTTGGTCTCCAGTAAAATGTCTTTAAGCTTGATTATTTTTTCTGGTTTGTTCACTATTGTCCTTCTAAGCCTAAGTCTTCAAATTTCTGAGTTGCAGTCTCCCTCTGAATTGATGAGTGAACCAAGGTATGTGAAATCTTTCACAATTTCAATTTCTTCATTAGTAACTGTAAAGTTCTGTAATTATTCTGCAGACATGAATTTTTTCCTTAATATCCAGCTGCAGTCCTCCTTTTGTGATTTTTGCTTTCAATTTTTTTCAGGAGTTGTTTCATCTCAGTGCTGTTTTCTGTCAGTAGAATGCTATCATCTGCATATCTTAAATTAGTAATGTTTCTTTCACCAATTTTCACTTCTTCCTCTGATTGTAATCATACTAACCTTATGATAGGTTCTGAATACAGATTGAACAGATAGGGAGATACATCCTTGTCTGACACCCTTGCCTATGGGTGTTTCCACATATTCTGTCCATACTGTAGCTTCTTGTCCATGATACAGGTTACACATCAGGACAATTACATGCCAGGGCACCCCCATTTCTTTCAGGACCATCCACAACTTCTCATGACCCACACAGTCAAAGTTTTTAGTCTATAAAGACTGATCTTTTTTCTGAAATTCTTTGATGAGCCCCAGTAGTCATCATATATTTGCAATATGATATCATGTGCCTCTTCCTTTTCAGCATCCAGTTTGAATGCCCAGCATTTCTTGCTCCCTATAGAGTAGTATTCTTTGTTGCATCACTTCGCTTGCATGGGAGATTAATGGTTGCAGCACTCTTTTGCATCTCCCTTCTTGGGGACTTGAAATGTATATTGAATTTTCCAGTCTGCAGGCCATTGTTTTGTTTTCCATATTAGTTGACATATATTTGTTAGGATTTGGACTGTAGCTAGGAATGGTTCTATTGGTATCCTATGTACTTTATGTGCTTCATTCTTTGAAAGTGCTTTCAAAGCAGTTTCAACAACAATTACAAATATGTTGCATTTAAAAAAAGAACACAAATCCAATCTCAAAGAGACAGCCTATCCATGAAGTACGTCTTACTTTTCTAATCACCAAGCAAAGTTGCCTAGTCCAGGGGGACATTTACCGGTCTTTAAAGTACCCCAGGTCTATGGTTTTTGTTCTACAATCTTTTAAAACTAACACTGAACCCAGTAAAAATGCAATCCTATACATTTATACTCAGACAAAGGTGTCTGAACAGACCACAAAATTTGGGAAACAGACCAATTTGGAATCCACCTGCTTCAACCTGAGTCCAAATCTTGATTTAGAAATTCAGATCTTCATACCTCACCAGTAATTTTTTAATGGAGAAAAAAACCAAATAGTTTTAATCACTTTTTCCTTTTTGTCTTGAGTGGAAAATTGCAAGCATAGTAGTCTCTTCTGAGATTATGCCTGCTAAATTCTGGAAAAACAGGTACAGATTCTGTTTTATTTTTTAAGAAAACTATCAATAATTTGTTACGTTCTTAGTAGAATTGGGCAGAGGTTGCAGAAATAATTGCCCTTTCTGAGACGATCAAGTGTGTCAAATTTCAGATGAATACATACAGGGAGGTTTGTGCAGAAACAGCCATTTCAGTTTGAAAGCTTCCAGAAAACTTTTATGCTCCTACAATTTTATGGGAAATCGTCATGAAAATTACACACAGCAAAAGGTGGCACTAGTAAAGAAACATGCAAAATTTCAGAAGGATAGGTTCAGGGACTGAGGAGTTTAGAATGAAATACATTTAAGACTTTTTTCCAACACATGTGGCACCACGGACATAGAAAATACTACAGGACAGTAGTGGGTGACAGATATATCAAAGGGGGAAGGACCTGGGATCCACCCAAGTCCCACAAATGCTACCAAAGCCTCTTTTAAAGTTCTTGCTTCTAGAAAAGAGAACTAGCAAAGAAGCACTGAATACTGAATCAGTTCTATAGTTGGGAGATAAGCAAAAGAAAAGCACTTGTATTTCCTAATGAATATGCATAATTATTCTATAAACACAAATTGGGGATATTAATGAAGTAAATTAATTGTTCTTTACAAATCTTGTAAGAACACTGCCCTGTTTGAAAACAAATATACATAAATGTTTTAAAAACCTGTTGATATTTTGGTTGGTCAAAGACTCAGGGTCAACTGATAGTACAATTTTGCTTATGACCAGGGGGATTTCACTTACCCATTTCATTAATTGTTGTTCTTGCTTTTGAAACAAAAGAGCTTACTTCACTCGAGTGCATTTTGGCTCTTTCTTTTAGGTCCGCACCTGCAAGCGACATTTTCTGGTTACAGTCATACACAAATTTTATAATAGTATCAGCTCATACAAATCTTAATGACATCATTCATATTGTTGTGAAAAGCAAACTGAGCATAAACAGCAAAGGGTTAGCATGTGATCAGCCCCAGCAAGAGGCTCCTGACTATCTTTTTTGTTTCACAGAACCATGCATACTATGTAAGTAACTACTGATACAAATAATTTTCTAAACAATTGAAATGTACAATACATCCCATAGAGAGATTAAATGGACAATGAAAGAAACTTGAAATGCAGAAGGCCTAGTGCAGACATAATAACCCAAATCCCCTAAACATGGTTAGGATATTGAGAGCATCCTGTTTCATGCACTATTTTCTTTTCCCATTTCACCCACACAAATTCACTCCACCCTTCCCTTTTTGTAGGTAACCATAGTGCAGTGTTAAACCTGCACTGATGTTAACACTAACCATGCTTAGCTTCAAATCAGTGTTTGCAATCAAGGAGATCAGGAATGTTGTTGACACTGGACCAAGAAAAAGGGGTAGAGGATAAATCATATGGAGAAGGCCTAAGCAAATAAATAAATCTTTCAATGCTTGAACACAGTGATCATTATATGGAATGAAAGCTTACATTCTAAAACAGTATCAATTCCACAAAGTGCCCAGAAACTACAGCAATTAAAAATCCTCTCCTCTCCTCTTTTTACTCTTTGCTATTGACAAAACATTTTGCTGAGATCTCAAAACTAATATACTATCTGCCCTAAGAAGAGACAGATTTAAAGAAAATAGCCAAGCAGAGCAGTTCACATTTATCTGTGTTTAGAAGTGCATGCAAGGGGGAGGAGCAAGGTGTCATCAGGGAATGAGTCAAGATAATTACCAAACAGGTAAAGTAGGTAAAGCTGCTCATATGAACAAGATTTGTTAATTCAGTATAGTGCTAAACATAGCTATATACTCACAGAAAAAGGAATAATGAAAAAGAGTGTATTTCTGAAGAAAATACATTCTTTAGGAATGAGAAAGTCCTTCCTAAAGAATGTATGAAATTGCCTATGTCAAAGCTGCACAATATATTTGATAAATGAACAATTTTTGCTTCAAGTTTCCCTTCAGGAAGAGTACTCCATAGCAGTTGTTACAGACTTGTATATCTACAATGAATGTGTGGAGGAAACGCCTCTCACTACAAAAATTAAAGCTAGCTATTTAAGTCTTTTTACCTAGTCTAAAAACAAACCACTTGTCTACATAAAGGGGGGAAAGTGTTATGCTTTATAGACCAAATGCACGTGTATACATAATTAAATATGACTCAAGCCTTTCATATAATCATCCCACTCATATTACAGAAATAGCTAAGCCATATATTAAAAACTAAAGATGACAAAAATCTAATGATGTACTAAGTATGCTTTTCTTTTGCCAGAAAACATAAAAAGAATGTTTAACAAGTAAAAACAATAATAATAAAAATAAAACCATGTGTCACAGCTTAAATAAAAAGTGGCTTTATAGATTTTCAATAATGCCTCATACCCACATCAGATGTCTGGGATGGGTAATATCTTAGAAACCAAATTAAAACTATAATAGAATAACTTACCCACTCATAGCATAGCAAATCTACTCCATATGCCCTCTTAACCCATGCAACAGTCTACTTTATATCTTGTCAAACATTATCATTTAAGGATTGACTAGATCAATCTTCATCAATCTAGATCAAATTGACCAGATCCCCAGAGAGGTCCGCCTGGCGCCGTCGTTATTTGCTTTTCGGCACCAGGCTAAAACCTTTTTATTTAAAACTTATTTTAATTGTTAAATTATTTGTACTTATAGGATTTTAAATTTTTAGCTGAGATGCACCGGGGGTTTTTAAATAATTTTTTATTGTTATATTGTTATTATTTATGTATTTATATATTTGTTTCTGTTGTGAGCCGCCCCAAGGCTTCGTTGCGATGGGGGTGGCATAAAACTGTTTTAAATAAATAAATAGATTAGCCTTCAGTTAATTAGTCCAAACTTAGTCCCCTCATATGTTCTAAAAGTGAGTATGTCCTGTGATGGGAGGATTTTCACTGGATGAAAAGTGAAAAAACTGTATCCTAGTTCTTGAAATAACTGCCCCCGAAATGTTACATGATCTTGCCTTACAGCCCTATTGAAAAAGGGACAGAATGAATGCTGTAAGATCTCACAGAAAAGATCCCACGGAACTGATAAGCAACCACTCTCTCACACCCTTCTTCAGAGTGATCTTGAATTGTTTATAATCCCTTTGCCACAAAGATGGCAGAGTACAACTCTTTCATATTCTTTGTGCACTTAAGCAATGAAGACTGCAAGGAAAGTCTGTGTTGCACACTGTGCAAATAAACGGCAGCTTCCAAACTTGCTCAGTAATATCAGTGTCTAACTGACTGTGTTTTTTTCAGCCCCTCCACCTCCCATTCATCTTATCTTGAAAGCAGAAAGGAAGGTGTATAATATTTAGTATTACCAATAAAAAGACTGAGTAGCTTAGATTAGAACCATTGGAGACCAAGTCATAGATTCCCTTGAAACATGTTGCCAAACTTATTTTTGTTTATATGACAAAAATGTAACACAGAGAGAGAGAACATATGGACAGATTTGTTCAGGAACTCTGCTCTATTTTCTGTACCTGCCTTATAGCAGGTTATCTTTTTTAAAAGGTATAACAAATGCTTCTTAACCACAAAAGTTAATTATCTTTATTTGGCGAAATACGCTTTGGCTTTTTATATGCAAGTAAGTTTGATAAAGCATGATATCCAAATGCATAGTAAAAGTTAAATTTGCATACCAGCACAAAATACGCCTGGAACTTCACTTCGGAATATAACAGTCCGTACTTTTTTGTCAGTTTTCAAAGCTTCCATAACTTTTGACATCTATAGAGAAAAGGCATGCAAGTTATCAACACGTATTTACAGTATTTCACATTAAGAGAAGCTTGAAGATTTATCCACTTACCATTTTTACAAGATTTTTGTTAAGTGCATTTTTTGCATGTGCTCTATTTATTCCAAGTACAACAATTCCTATAAATAGGAGTAAAAATAACAAGAAATTAGTTGTTTATTTGAGAAGGTGGGGATAGCCAATGCGTTGTACTGGTTAGAGTGTCAGACTGGGACACAAGAGATCCAGGTTCTAGAACCCACTTGGCCATGTAGTTCACAGGATGACTTTGAGCCAGTCATTGATCCTCAGTCTAACCTACCTCAGTGAGCTGTCATAAGGATAAAATGGAAAGGAGTAGGTTTATGAAAGCCACCTTGAGCTCCTTGTCAGAAAAAAATGAGACATAAATATAACAAAATAAATTAGATACTCCCTAGGAGAGTATCTTGAAGATCATAGGATTATTCTCATTCCCCCTCCTGCAGTTGTAACTGTTTCAACCATGTGATGGGGACTTCTGGCTTTTGGTCCAGTGGAGGGCAACAAAAATGATCCATAGGGAAACACTGCCATATGAGGAGAGACTGAAAGAACTGGGCAGTTCAGTCTTAAGAAGAGAAGATTGAAGGGACACATGATATCCCTTTATAAATACCGCAAAGGCTGTCACAAAGAGGAAGGTCAAGATTTCTTCTTGCTAATGCCAGAGTGTAGGACATGGAATAATCAAGTTGCAACACCCAGATTCAGGTTGGACGTCAGGAAAAGCTTCCTCACTGTCAGAACAATACAATAGTGGAACCAGCTGCCTATAGAGGTGGTGGGCTCTCCCATATTAGAGACATTCAAAAAAAAACTGGACTGCCATCTGAGTGAGATGGTGTAACATTGTGTCCTGCAACAGCAGGGGGTTGGGCTCAATGGCCTTCACAGCCTCTTCCAACTCTATTATTCTATGATTCTGATCCCTATCCTCTGACTCCTCACAGTTTCATAGAAAGAACTGTGCTGGCTGCTACATGAGGCTGAAAATACAGCCTCAAAATGAAAGAAAAGGGGGCATTCCAGTGGGAAGAGAAAGGTGCAGCTAGAATACATGAAATTATATGGCCTCACCAATGTATCATGTCTGGACTGGTTGTTTGAGCTAGTTAGTAAACACCTTGCAATCAACTAAACGGAGAATATGTAATAATTGAAAATTAGTTCATAAAGGACTTAAACACATACCTCTCATATACTAATGATTCTTTTTGGTTATTTAGAAACTATTATGACAAAGTCACATGGGATATAATTTTAGAGACTATTGTAGAATTGCTACAGTTAAACAAATCCTAAATGCTACACACTGGCTCCAACTGTCCATATTTTAAAAATATATGTAAGTATTGTAATGTCAAGCAACTTGCCTAATGAAAGACACCTGATCTGCTTAACAGATGAAATGGAAAGCAAACTCCTCAATTGAACTGAGTAGGTGAGTAAAGTTGGAAGATAGGATTCTACTCCTGTAGTTTTTCCTTTCTCTCTTCTACCCCCATCCTTTTTTGGATTAACAGTCTTTGATACACACACATACTGCTAAGAGCAGGCTAAGAAATTAAAAAATGCATCAAGATTCTATTCAGCCACATATGAGTTCACTGAAATCTTCTTACCAACCCTAGAGTGTTTTGCTAAAGGATTTTAAAAACTTCACTACTTCGAGGGGCTTTATAAAATGTCACTTACATATGCATACTGCTATTGCCCTTTTATGCATATAGCAGTTTTTAGTGCAGAGCAATCGTCTCACAGAAGAGAAAACAAAGTTCCAACTAATAATTCAACTAGTAGTGTCCCTGCAGAGGGTGCTCATTCTGTTTTGAACAGTGTTGCACCCCATATTTGTAGCATGGGAGTTCTGCTGGCACAGTATATCACTTGAGATACTGTGCCTCAGTGGCACAGAGGGCTTTCCAGCAACTGTGGTTGCTGGCTGAGCAAGAAGTATATCTGGTCAGAGATAAACTGGCTTTGGTTGTCCATACTCTAGTAACCTCAAAGTTGGATTACAGCAATGTACTCTATGTGGGTTTCCCTTTGAAGACAATTGAGAAGTTTCAGCTTGTGCAAAATACTGCAGTCAGACTGTTAACAGGACAAGCAGGTTTGAGCATTTTAACACTCATTCTGGTACAATTGCACAGTATGTTTCTCGATCCAATTCAAGGAGCTAGTATTGACCTATAAAAGCCTTATATGACCTTCAGACTGCAGTATATGATACAGCATCACTCTGTTTATTATGCTCCTCATCCAAGGTCCTCCTTCAGCTCCTTCACCAAGGGAGGGTCACAAGGGAAGGACATTTTTGTAGGTATCTCCCAGCCCACCTCCATGTATGGAATACCACTGTTATCTTTTCAGCTCCAGTTTAAAAAGTTTCTCTTTTCTCATGAGTATGGAAACATATGATCAGGTTTTTAATTTAGGTCCTGCATTTTTGTTAAAATTGTTTATATATATATATATGTGTGTGTATGTATGTTGTTTCTTTGAATGCAAATAGTTTTATACATTTATTATAATCTCTATAAAAGATGTGTATTTGTGAGGATTTTGAGTTTTCAAAACTGCCCAAAGATCTTTGACTATTGGGTGATATAGAAATATAATAGTGAAATGAAATGTGTGTGTTTCACTTTGCAGCTGTTAGGAGGAGAGGGAAATAATTTGCTGAATCTCCAATCAAATCCCCTCACTTGCTTTTATACAAAGAAAGATATATCAGGAGATCCAATCACAAGACAGCTCTCTCACACAAGGTCTAGTCTGGTCTTTAAGGAACAGAGGAAAACAGGACTTCTTAATTATGGCATAAGCCCAGAGTTCAAAACTGACTCAATCTGATCCCCAGAACAATAACAATATCCAAATGGAAGAAGAGTGAAAATGATACCAGATGGGGTGAACTAAAATCATGTTGTGGTGAGCTAGAGTAGTAGCACTAAAGAACTGTGAACCTTGCACCCTTAAATCATTATTAAATGTTTTCCTTTTCTTTCAAGAACCTCAAGGTAGCATACTTGACATTCTGGGAGGAAGATCATATTATGGACTCAAAATCTCATAATGAATTTCATGACTGGTCAGGATCTGAACCCAGATCTCCCTGGTGCTAGATCAACAATGTACTGTACTGGCTATGGATAAGAATCTACAGATTAGGATATTAATGGCCTGTATGAGTTTTGTACATGTTCATTCATAAGTTCATTCTGTCCTATCCCTCTGCTATACTGGAACTTTTTTAAAACACACAACTGTATTTGCATTTAAATAAAAGTTCCATCCAACATGGCTAGCTGTAATCCTACAAACTGGGACTGCATGCATGCAATGGACAACAGGCGAAGTGTGGAGGCAAGGAATGCCTCCATCTTATCTTACCCTCCCAAATTCTTTGATGGTTGATTTCAGCCATCTAAATGTTTTTCCACTGCTCACAGATTTTCATATCACTGCGGACCTCTATTTCTCCTCTCCTTGCTCCCATGCTGGCCCCAAAAGCTCACTTGTGACTTTTGAGAGAAAGAACCCCACTAGCTGCAAGAACCTCAGTTAACTCTGACCATGGAATGCTTTTTCATGGTCAAAGTTGGTGCACCAAATTTTCCCATGATTGATGAAACAGCATCTAGCATGCATAGCATGGTATCTAAATACTTTAACCCACAGTTTCTTAAACAATAGGCATTTCTAACTATATTTTATGTCAAAGTATGGGCTTCTAACTGTATTTTACTCTAAAATCTGCACGACTATTTTAATGCATATTTTGATAGATTTTTGAGCAAAAACCTGGACTTTTAAGAAACTTGAATCCAAAAGTTAACTGCATTCTGCACATTAGTCCTAAAACACATATCAGATTAGTTCACTTCAAAATATGGATCAAATGAAAAACATCACTATTATGTTGGGCTAGGAGTCTCACATATATATTATAAAGAGTTGCCAGATCGTATTTTAAAAATATAAGCAAAGCTATTGAGATATTAAGCACAAGCCTAAGCAAACCAAGGGAGGTGGCTTATTCCAATGAAGTGTGCACAAGATTCCAACTTTAGAGCACAATTCTATTCATGTACATACAGAACGGCTGGCTAGCCCTTGTAAGCCTTTGTAAAAGTATTTCACACCTGATGTTTGAAATAGGGACAATCATTATATTCTCATAGTCTAAACTATAATGGTGATAAGCTGAAATAGGCACTATGAAAAATTAGGTCCTATTATCATCAAATAAGAGACAGTACTTCCAGACATGGTATATCAGGAATCCTAAATATACATCTATTCCCCTCCCCGTGTTACTAGCAACTCTCCTGGCAAGGGGAAACTGTGTGTAAAACAGAAGAATGAATTCAACACAAAATCCAACGTCTACTGGGACTCCTCGGCGGAAAGGAGACTGCGCATGAGCAGCGGCGACAAGGAAGATTAACCGCGCTAAACGGAGAGATTTAAAGGACCAGTGCGCAATCAGTGCGTCACCATTTATGTGGAAACCGACTGCCCGGAGGTAAACGAGGCCCCCTCTACTTCGGGGCTACTGCCGTTACCTTTGTGTTCATCGTCCAAATATCGGACCCGCAGCTCCTCTTCCCCTCCTTTCGCCTCAGAACTGTAACCTCTCGCGGCAGAGGGCAGGGCCGAGCAGCGCCCGTGTGCTAAACCCCTCAGGCTCAAGAGGCCCAGGGAGGACGAAGAGGAAGAAGAAACAGAGAGGGTGGCAGCAGCCAAACCTCCTCGACGTTGGAGGAAGCCGAAAGGCGCCCTTGCCACTGCCACTGTCGCCGCCATGTTGTCTGTTTACCAGCGCGCGTCAAGGAATCCCCCCTCCTCCCCGAACGAAAAGTCACGTGATCCCCTCGCGTGCCGCCAGCGGCGGCAGGAATCCAGCCGGCAGCGTGTTCGGAAGAAAGGGCACGTGATCGCTGGTCGCGCGAAGTCCCTGTGACCCTTCGCGCGCGAGCCTTGAGCGGGCGGGGGCAGCCCCAGTTTCCCCCTTAACGCTGGCGATCTCCCGGGCGGGCGATGAGAAGTTAGGCCGTGGCTGGCTTGGCAAGACGTGGCTTTCTCCCAGGATTCCGTCTCACAATCCGTAGGGGACGGAGGAAACTCAACAAGCGGGCTGGCTGAGACGTGCATGTGGCTCTGGCCCAGCCAGACCCTGACCGTGTCTTCCTACTTCCGTGTCTGATTGGAAGTAAGTCCCATTATGTTCGGTGGGTCTCTCTGTCCGCACCGTGGAAGCACTTTCTTTTCCAGTTTCTATTTTGTTTTTGTAAACTTGCAAGGGATTTTCTAAAGCTAAAGTAGTGGCAAGCGTCTCTGTTCCCATAAAAGAAAAAAAGTTCGGTGCTTCTCTCTTAGCACCAGTGTGAGCTTTCTTCTGGCTGAAAATAGAGGGCCAGTGGAGTCTAGGCTAAAAGTTAAAGCTTTCTTAATCCTCCATGGTCCCAATCCGCATATTATATAGTGTTCCAAATGTGCTTATGCCATAAATAAGAGCACTGGGGCTCTAGCAGATTTATTTTCAGCGGCCTTTTTAGTAACCAGTAGTATGATGTCTGTCGTCCTTTTCCAATGCAATATCAAGGCCTTTTTCTCTAATTCATATGTACTGAATTGTGGATTGTGTTTAGTGTGTCGGTGTGCATAACACGATGCTTCTTCCATTGAGCTTTATTTGACATTTTGTGGTTAATTCAATTATATAGGATAGATCCTTTCAAAGGTCTTCAGTATATTTGGGTTTGCCATCCTGGAATATTTGGTGTCATTTGCAACCTTGGTTACCTCTGTTCTTTCTGCTGATTCTAGAATGAACGAATTAACATAATTTTCAATGCAACCTGGCTTACGTGTGAATCCTATCCCCCCCCCCTTTTGAAAGGATCTTTTATTAGTTACATTCTAAGTAAGTTTAAAAACTTGAAGTGTATCTCATCCAGATTCAGGAGACTTAGGCCTGAAACTTAATTTAGTTTTTCCAATACATTTCCCAACAAAATTCAATTTAAAAGGTCCAGGAAAAGAGGTCTACCAAATATTACTCTCAGTGAAAACCTAATTGATGCAAATTTATTCAGTCTTTCTGCAGTTTTCCTGATCTTCCTTAGCAGTTCTTCACTGTTTTTTAGCCTGGGATGAGACCACCTTCTTTATTGGCTTCCAGTTTCTGATTATTTAAGAAATGGTCTTAATTATATAATCTCTCTCCCCACCCCCTTATCCCTAGTGTGTCATGGCTTAGATTTAGATTGTAGGCTTGAGAGGAAGAATTGTTATATGTTGTCTCTCCAAGCTGCACAGGGAGCCTATTTAGTTAAAGGGCTTGTATGAGTGCTGTAATAAATATATATTTGTTTTCCATTTTTCATTCTGTCAACTTACATTTGTTTTGCCAGAGGTTGTATTCCTTCTTACCTTCCATATTTGGGCAAGACTTCCACTTGCTTATGCAAGCAAAACAATGATTGTAGGAAGAGGCACATTCATATGTGCAAGATAAACAGTTTTGACAGCCCTACAATTATTATTGCCTGCATTGTGTTCACAGTTATTGTTCAGATACCACATTATTATTATATAGCAATTTGTGAACTATTTCTCAACGTGAGCAACTAAGAAGGTACATTTGTCAATAAGGCAGAACAATAAGCACAAGTAGATACTTTCTGGTTTTGTATAGGAAAATAACCTGGGTGTTAGATTGCTCCCCCATATTGAGATGCCCTGAGAAAATCTGCTGTACACTTCCTTCAAGCTGCGAGAGTCCCCAGAAGCTGAACTTGGCCTTCTAGCACTAGCCATGAAATTGCAACTATACAGAGTATGCCTTTGTTTAAAAGAAATAACCATGAGATTTATGCATATTCATTTGTGCAAAAAGGTGCATGTAGGCTAAGAAGAAGGAAATGGTGCAAGGGTATATGAATTAGAATGTGTGGACATTAAAGCAAAAGAAGGACAAAAAATAGGAAAGAAAATCCCCACATCCTTTGTCACTTTCCATGGTGAAATTTATTGCAAGACCTCTCTTGTCATATAGACAAGTCTAAAGCCAGTCTTAGGTAATCTGTAAGGGTCTTTTACACTCGTGAAACACAGAATGTTTATATTTTCATGCATTTCCCAATTTGAGCTGCAGAACAAGAAGTATCGAAGATTGGTTGCACTGTTTGAAACCTCCTTAGGTAGGAGCTGTAAGACAGCCAGTGTGGTGTAGTGGTTAACAGCATAGAAATGGGACTTAGGAGACCTGGGGACTAATCCCTGCTGGGGCATGGAGCCAACTAGGTGACTTTGGCTAGTCACAGACTCTCAGCCCAACCTACCTCCCAGGGTTCTTGCTGTGGGGATAAGATTGAGAGGAGGAGCAGGAGACTGATATAAGCTTCTTTGATTTTGTAAGAAAAGGTAGGATAGAGAACTAATAAATTAATTAAAAAATAAATGCTATGACATCAGACTGAAATGAGTCCACCCTAACGGCTCAGCAGTTGAGGAAAGAAGCTAGGAAAACTGTACTTACAGTGATAGTAGGATAGAGGCTACCTGGTGTAACATTGTTATTGATCTAGTACATGCTATTGGCATTGTGCTAGAGATTCTAGTACAGCATAATTTACACTGGGGATGATGTCACATTGGATATTGTCTGACAGCCCTAGAGGCAAGTGTGGCTGTTGGTGAAGAGAAGCAGAGAAGGTAGACATAGGAGATAGAGAGAATGTGGCCTTGTTTCCCCAGAGGTTAACTCTGGGTGTGAGGGAGAATCAGAATTATTTATTTATATTAAAAATTTAATCTGCCCAATAAGAAATCAATAAGGAAAGTTCACTAAGAAAGCAGTACAGCAATAAAGTAGTTGAATTTTCATGGGGCTATTACTTGTTGTACTTTCTTGAGATTTCCTTGTTTTTTGTTTTAAGTTGGGAGCAATTGTACATTTACTGCTAGAAAATGTTTAAATTTGACTAAAAATGTACAGAGTGGACTGTATGTAAAAATTAAAATAATTAAGAAAGCCATGCATAATTTCTACATGGTCTAACATTAATATAACTGGCTCATAAAACAAATAATATTGCACACTGGATACCTTTTTGATAAAGTGCACTCTCTCTCCTAATAACACCTTTCTTTGTGACAGAATAATCCACTGGAAAAGTCCTGCTGTTGTTTTTAGTGTCACAGTGCAGTTTTCAGAATGCCCAGCAACTCCTCCCTTTGAATTGGCATTTCAAGTATGAGTCAAGATTTGGATGAAAGCAAAGTTTTCCATATACAGAACTCCTTCATTGTTCACTGTGGTTTATTTCATCCCACTCATTTTAAGAGCCAGAATAACAAAAAAGAACTGGCTATGAATCTGTTGGAAATATTTTCAGAATTATGGAAATTGATTTGAAATATTATAGAAACCACACGTGCCCATGCTACAGCTTGCCAGCTCCTGACCCAAAAGGATGTTTAATTATTTTGGCAAAAAACACACAGCAGGTCCAAGTCACATTGCTACAGTGGCAGGAACCTTTTGCTAGCCAAGTATATAACTGGGTTATGCAATTCACTGTCAAGTTCTGTTCCAGAGTTATTCATACTCTTTCTGTCACGAGTCATGCTTCTCTCTCCAAGCAATGTCAGTCTTGCCAGAGTCCCTTTGCTAAAAGTCTTTATTGTTACATTCAAGTTTCTGAGCATACACTGAGCAAAATGTTGAACCCTTTCTGACATTCTTTACCCAAAACGTTATTTATGAACCCTTCTCCATTTGTCTCTGGGGAGAGGAGTGCTGTGGAACCAGGCATGCCTTTGCTCTTCCTGCTGTATCCCTAATTCAATCCAATAGGCCCACCTAGCAGTTGGGTCTACCTCATCAGGGAGTGCGAGGTCCCCACTGGAAACACTACCCATTTCAAGTCTTCTCCCTCAGGGTGCTGCAGCTCCTTCCCTTTCCCACAGCCAGTTGATTGGGCCCATCATCTGCCCTTGGTCTAATCATTCCCATAGATAAACCCTGAGGAGTCTCAAGACCTTGAGTCAAGCTGAGGCTGGGAGCTTTCCAAAGACAATCTCATTATCAGAATCTGAGTAGTCAGTCCCCCCCAAAACTGGTAACCTCTTATGCACGGATCTGTGATATGACAGGACACACCTATATGGCACTTATTCACCCCTGTTAAGTGAAAATAGGAACTTTGAAATGTGCAGTTCACTTCTGCCACTGAAAGGCTTTGCTTTTTCTCCTCCTGATAAGATACCTGATATGGGTAGCAAAGGTATGGTTTAAAAACAACCATACAATATGCTGAACAACAAAGAAATACAATAAAATAAGCATAATTAAACAAACATGGTAGGAATCTGTGTAGACCCTAAAGTTGTCCTCAGATGCCTACCTCCAGGTCCCTCCACCAAATGTAGTGAGGAGGGAGGCTACAAAAGAGAAGGCTTCTCACATATGGCAACCTGTTTTTGGAATGCCTTCTTCAGAGATGTCTGCCTGATTTTTTTTTTTTAATTCCAGGTGAGGACTTTAAAAAATTCTCTTAACTTCTTCAGTCTTATTACATTAAATCTACTGTTATATTTTAGATATTCCCCCCACTACTAGGTTTTACTATGGTTTTATACAATTCAACGTTTTAAAGGTTTTACACTATGTTTTACTATGTTGCAGTATTTTATGGTTTGAAGTGTTGCAAACTGTCCAGAAGGCTTCAGTTATTGGGTGGTATAGAAACATGCATAAGTAAAATAAATACTCATAGAACAGTAGAGTTGGAAGGGCTCAAGAAGGCCATTGGATCTAACCCCTGCTAGTGCAGGACACCAAATTGTACCACCTTTCTCAAGTTGCATCTTGAATGTGACTTGTGTGGGAGAGCCCACAACCTCTCTATGTAGTTGGTTCCATTGTCATATTTCTCTAACGGGCAGGAAAGTTTTCCTGGTATCTAGTTGGAATTTGGTTTCCTGAAACTTGAGTCCATTATTATGTGCTGCATGCTGGAATGATCGAGAAGAGATTTTGTCTTCGTGACAGCCTTTCAAGTACTTGTAGAATGCCGTCATATCTCCCCTCGGTCTTCTTTTCTTGAGGCTGAACATACCCAATTCTTTCAATCTCTCCTCTTAGGGCTTTGTTTCCAGTCCCTGAATCCTTGTTGTCTTCTTCTGAACCCTTGTCTGTATCTTTCTTAAATCGTGGTACCTAGAACTGGACATAGAACTCCAAGATGAGGTCCAACCAGTGCTGAATAAATGGGAATTGTGTTTTGGAAGTCATGCTTCTATTAACGCAGCTTAAAATAGTATTTGCCCTTTTTGCAGTGACTTCATATTCTTGACTCATATTTAGCTTGTGATCTATAACAATTCCAAGCTCCTTCTCAATTGTAATATTGTTGAGCCAAGTACTTAATAAATGGCAAAAATAATCAAGAAGGATGAGCAGGACCTTTTGAAGAGACCTTTATCCCTGACTTGGACTTTGGAAACAATGAGAGTTTTCACATGCTAATTTTCAGCCACAATAGTTTAAGGATGCCACTGTGGTTTGCAGGTACCCATTCCATAACCTGCTTCCCACTCATAGGTGGTTGTGTCATCCAAACCCAGTGAAGGTGGATTGTTGGTGTGGTTGACAAACCACCCACAACCCTAAAACAGCTCATGTTTTCTGGGAGGTTTGTTAACCACAGCAAAACCCACACCAACCTACATGCAAGAATTTATTGCGGAACAGACAGCTGTGGGCACCTAGGACACAAATCACAATGGCTTATTTAAGCCACTGTGACCGAAAATGATGTGAACTAGGTCAACAGAATCTGCAAGAGATGAGCAAATATGCTCCTCAATTTCTTCTTTTTTCCATGATTGCTGTCCCTTCTGCTTTCTCCATTCTATTCTAGGCACTTTGGGATAGCACTGCTGTAATGCTTTCTTTTAATGAACACATGTTATGTTAATAGACAAGGAAGAGAGGAAAGGCGTCTAAAATGCGTAATAGCTAGAAATGCTTACTCTCTGAGTCATAGTGCTTGCTATTCAGATGAAACCACTCATGCACATCTCACAATGTGTAAATTCAATGCCTTCGTTTAACTGTGGTTTCTGGGTTCTTTTTTGTTATTATCAGTGTGCTCCAGGAGCTGTCTCTCAAATAGTTATGCTCATGAAAGTTCTCAGTAGCACACCACCTACCTGGAGCTTTTGTGTATTGAACATAGTCGATTATGTTTGCCATGGTGGCATAACAGTGCAGTTTTCTTCTTTATTGTGATGTTCAGTTATATTTTATTGTCTTGGGAACAACATTCCCAATCCTGTTTTCAAGCTTTTTCAATCTCTTCTCCTGTTTTTCTTTGTTTAAACAATGCTGTGACAGAAACATATTCCCTAATTGTTATCCATCATTCATAAACAAGCAGCACACATGGCATTCCCCCTTTGGCACTCTGCCTCTTTAGTGTATTTCAAAGGCATCTGTTTCCTCAAATTGTCTATTCTCTTTGTTTGGTGAAGTATTCAGTTTCTAAGACTAAATAAGCTTCATGTTGATTGGAACATTTTCATTTCTCTTTAAGATTCCTACCTTTTTAGATCCTGTTTTTCCCAAACAATGGATAAACAATGCTGGCAAATGAAAGGCAAGCACTGTCTAAAATAGTGATTTCTTTTACTTGTATCTGTTAAATGCTACTAAATATGCCACCTGAAAAAGAAAACACAGCAAGAATGAGTGTTCCCTGGGGGTTTGCAGCACCTCAGACCAATTTATATTTTCACCAAGGGAAGGGACATTTCCACCCCATGCCCTCTGTTTACTTGGCTTATAGGCTTAATTCTCTGGAATAACAATGGCCAAATTAGTGAATGTTCAGGAGGAATAAGTGGGAAATGCCAGTCAATCCCCCTTTCTTCTTGTCCAAATCTGCAAACTCTTTGCTTTCAAATGAAACCAAGTGTGTCACAGGTTGGCTAATTTCTTAACATGGTGATCACATTGCATCAAGGATTTCATCAAGACAAAGAGTTCCCCACACATTCTTTGGAGAATATTTCTATTTTTTTTTCACAGAGGAATTTTTGAAAGGAAAAACAACAACAACTCCAGAGCAGCACAATCTTTTTATGTTGCTCTGAAAACTAATGTCTTCATTTGTATATTCAACAATACTAGCTGAAATCTTCTCAGACTTGTTCGGCTTCCTAGATTCTACTTACTATAGTGTAGTATCAAAACATAGGTCCCTATATTTTGTCCATTTTATTTGTAAAAGCCTTGCCTAATACTTGCAGTTGAATTTGGAACGAAGAATTCGAATAAGAAAGGCTGGTTTTTAGTGTCAGCATCATAGACAAGTTTAAGATAAATATTTACTTTTCACATAGCATCTGTTCATGTGTCACTATATACAGTCTGGATCCATACTCTTTTGTCAGGGAGGTACAACTGGCAAGTTTGTGCAGCTAGCTGGGAAAGGGAAATTGTATCTCCTGTACAAGTAATTAGATATTATGTTTTGTTAGAGCTGGCAGCAGTTGGCAAATAAGATTTACACATCCAAACATCTCATTAAAGTCAATGAAGACTTTAAGAAATAAGAGTAGATCGATAGGTTTTGTGCAAACTTTGACGTTTCTTTCTTTTGTCAATACAGAGTGTTTATGCACCACTTTTAAGCAATTCCATTATCATCTCCCCTCAAATAGAATCTGTAGAAGGGGTTAGTTGCTATGTGACAGGAACTATCCTACAATAGATGCTAAGGCAGATGTATAAAATAAACATTTTGTAAATGTTTCTGCAGTAGAAAACATGAGTCATGGGCATAATTGGATTAGTACCTCAGTATCAGTTCATTTTGAATGTGGCTTTATAGTATTTGCTCAGAAGATGTTTTGGTAAATTCTGATGTTCCTGTAGATTAGCTTATTCGGAGAAAACTACTGCTCCGTCCTCAGCCTTGCATGGTATCCATTTAGGAATTGGGCTATTGCTCAGTTATATACAAAATGTATATAATTCCTGCTCAGCCATGAAGCTCACTGGGTAAGACACATTCTTTCAGTGTGACTTACCTCATAGGGTTAGTAGGAGAACAATAAGGGACCAGATGTTTTGAGAAGAATATGGGAAGGGGCACGAAGGCTTGAACTTGGAAGAATGGCCACCACAAAGATGTCCCAC